>NC_132914.1:30260566-30617395 GCF_047675955.1 Chlorocebus sabaeus | reverse complement strand
CGCTTCCCGAGTTTACAACATTCTCTGCCTCAACCTCCCAAGTAGCTGGGACTACAGACGCCCGCCACCATGGCCCGGCTTATTTTTTGTACTTTTGGTAGAGATGGCGTTTCACTGTGTTAGCCAGGATGGGCTCGATCTCCTGACCTCGTGATCCATCCACCTTGGCCTCCCAAAGTGCTGGGATTACAGGCATGAGCCACGACACTCAGCCAACTGAATCTTTCTTAAGCCAAGATTCTGAACACTGTTTTTTATGCCTTCAGCTATATTTGCTATATGTTAACTCATATTTAGAAAACAGAATTAAGTAGTTTGGGAGTTAGAAGTTCAGGCTCAAACAATTATCAGTGCTAGATCCAGAACTAGCACCCTGGGCCTTGACACTCCTGTTTATGGGTATTTTTCTGTTATGTTTGTTGTATTGTTCAACTAAAATTTATGCAACTTGAGGGCACAGCCCCTCTCCTGATGATTTCCCATTGCTCAAAAGGAAGCTTTGCCCTAAACGCACACTGGTAATGCAGAAAGGAAAACTGGTGCTTTAGGTTACAAATTAGATTAAATGGATTTATGAGCTAAACCATTTTCAATTCCTGCTTGCCATATAACCAGAGAAATTAAAGCACATTAAATGATTAATACTTTATCTAATGACTGTCTTCCCAGGAGTTCAAAGTCTTTTTGAAATAATACTTTAACATTCAGTATTCAACTATTCCTTGGGCAATTCTGAAAGTGGCAATAATATAGTTAGGGTACCTCTGAGTGTACTGATATGAGCACTTCCAAATGGGTTCTTCCTGCTTACTGGGACTCCACGAGAGAATCAGGTTCATTTGATTCCTTCGTTCTTATGGTTCCCCTGTGAAACGTGTGTTATCATCACAACACAGAGGCCTGCGTCTTACTGCACAAGTGGAGAGGCCATCTTCTAACACATTTAACACTGCAGGTTCCCTCAACATGTCAGTGTCATTTCAGAAGGATCCCAGTGGAATTTTGTTACTCCTGGGACTCTTTCTTTTTTTTATTGTACATAATATGTTCTCTTCTGTGCCATTTTCTTGATTATGCAAAATTAAGCATCCCTCCATATATGAAGGAAACAAAACCAGTATCTCAAAGACATACCTACACTCCCATGTTCAGTGAAGCATTATGCACAATAGACAAGACATGGAAACAACGTTAAGTGTCCAAGGACAGATTAATGGATAAAGAAAATGTGACCCACACCCATACCCCCACAATACACACACAATGGAATATAATTCAACCATAAAAAAGAAGGAAATCCTGTCATTTGCAACTACGTGGACAAAACTTGTGGGCATTAAGCTAAGTAAAATAAAATAACTCAGAGAGAGTAACGCAAATACTGTGTGATTTCATGTACATGTGGAATTCAAAAAGTCGAACTCACTGAAATTGAAAATAAAATGATGTTTTCCCAGGGAAGGGAGGTGGATAAAATGGGAGATGTTTATTAAAGGGTACAAACTTTCAGTTATGTGATGAATAAGTTCTAGGGATCTAATGTACAGTATGGTGACTATGGTTAATAATGTCATATTATCTACTTGCAATTTACTAAGAGAGGTCTTCGTTTTGCCACACACAAAAAAGGTAACTATGGGAGGTGATGGATGTGTTAACTAACTTAATTGTGACAATCATTTTATCATATATATGTATATTAAATAATCATGCTGTACACTTTAAATTTATATAATTTTATTGTCAATTATACCTCACAAAAGGGAAAAATGGAAACTTGGAAAAATTTTTTGAATTAAAAATTAAGCATTTCTCCTCAATGGCCTAATTGGAATCTCAGAATGTTTACTTTCCCACTGATCCCAATCAGGCAGGTGAACTTCACTGGCTTGGTTGCTTAGGACCTGGCACATTGGGTTCCTGGTTTTTGAGACTCTCAGTAAGGAAATAAATATATTTACAGTATCTGCTTGGGACACTTGTAGACCACAGTCCACTGCTTTATTTTTAACAATATTATCCATGTATCTATTTTTGTACCACTGACCCATCTATCCTATTCTCACGAACTGAATTTTAAATTTTTTTCTCACCTATTTTTAGCAATTTCCCCTGATAAAACTTGGTTGTTAAAAAAAAAAAAATCCTGCAATATCCCCCAAATTATAATAGCAATGCAAACAAGAAAGTAAAATTACCGTCATTCTTATAATATCTAAGTTATGAAATACCATATTTTCTTAGAATCACAGAATTTTAGAATGGGAAATGTTCTTAGAGAATTTGACAGTTACAATACAATGTGGAGTAACTAGAATGCTTTGTGAATGGCTCATTCTAATTCAGTAAAGAAATTTTATTTCATTTGTCGGGAAAGGAATCAACGCCTTGGAAATGGCCAAGAGAGATCGCCAAGTGTCCATCAGATTAAAATTGCAATTGTCTAGCAGACTCTCCAGGGATTAGCTGATTCTATCGGGTGTGCACCTTTGATTGCTTTGGACAAGGCCATTTTATAAAATAAAATCTGTAGTGATATGGTATTGCCCTTGTAGAAAACCAGTGAGAATACAAATATTTCTTGTCTATAGCAAAACAAACAGTTTCTGTTCATGGTGATTTAATTTCTCCAGTGGAGAATATGAATATCTGTAAACCAATTGCTCATTTGAATCAGTCTCAGTATCTTACGGATTTTCTCATTAATCAAAGAACTAAATAAAATATTTGACAATGTTCATTTTGTGTTTGTATGGAAATTATGATTTTGCCATTTTGAAAATTATGCTTTAAAACAACTTTGTTCTGAAAATTTTGTTAAAAATCTATTAACTGAGGCTGGGCAGGGTGGCTCGTGCCTGTAATCCCAGCACTTTGGGAGGCTGAGGCCGACAGATCACCAGGTCAGGAGATCGAGACCATTCCTGGCTAACACAGTGAAACCCCCGTCTCTACTAAAAATACAAAAAATTAGCCGGGCGAGGTGGCGGGCGCCTGTAGTCCCAACTACTCCGGAGGCTGAGGCAGGAGAATGGCGTGAACCGGCGAGGCGGAGCTTGCAGTGAGCTGAGATCACACGACTGCACTCCAGCCTGGGCGACAGAGCGAAACTCCAGGGGAAAAAAAAAAATTTGTTAACTGATTTTGTGTCTTCAATAAATAGTATACTTTAATAAAGTGAACATTATTATATTTTAAAGAATTTGTAATATTTCAGAGTTTTTATGACAGGCACCAATTTACAGCTACGTAACTATCTGGGAGACATGGTAGCAAAATGACTAAGCAGGGGGGTTTAGAACCATAGTGCTCAGTAAAAATCTGAGCTCTCCCCTTTATCAGCTGTGAGCTATATGGCCAGTTACTTAAACGCTTTCTGTTTCAGTGTCTTCATCTTTAGCATAAGTTTGATGTGAGAATCAAATGAATAAATATATGTAAAGCACTTGGAACAATGGCACACTCTTTTACTGTGTTTTGTATTGTCATTCTCAAAAGAATCACAGATGAGTTTAACTTCTGAATGCCCAGTCTTGCCATGGGGAGAGAGAAAACCTTTATAGTACGGGGAAATGTTTTGCCTGTCCAGATCTGGGTGAACAAGTCTGTCTAATTTGAGGGTTCATTGAGTAGCCAGTCCCTTGAGGTTCTCACCCTGAGCTAGATTCCAACTTGACCTCTGTGAGAGTTTTGCATTGTCACCTTGGCTAGTCTGAACTACAATTTCAATAATTCTCCTTTTTGTATATTTTCAGTTAGGATGGGTCAAAAGGAGACTTTTGCAAAGGTTTTGGAAGGCAGACAGGAGGCAGCAGAGGTTTTGTAGTTGACACAGCTGTTGCTAGTCCACGGACTCATCTTGCTGGTGTGGGGTAGCAGCTGGGCCTACAGATGCTTTACCTGCCCCTGAATCTTTCCTCAATTTTTCTTGAAGGTTGTGTTTTTAGCTCTATAACAAAGTTCCCAGCTTCTGCATGATACCCTCATCACCAAGAACAGGTTTCAGTCCGTTCTTACAAGGTTCCAGCCTATTAGTGAGCTTTTGTTCCTTTCTGCACTGAGAACTTCATGCTCCAGCATCAGATATATAGCCCTCCAAGACGGCTTAACAAGCCCCCATAATTGTATAAACAAATCCCCCTTTAATAAATCCTTTCATACACACACACACACACACACACACACACTCTCACACACACACACACACACATCTCTCCCACTGATTCTACTTCTCTTGTTAAACCTGACTGATGCAGAATTTGGTAACAGGAACGGGGAAGCCAGGAAGAGTGCATTCAGCTGTTTATTCACTCACTCAATACAAATGGACTATATTACAATACACAGATTAAATATCACTTGTCAGAAATGCATGGGACAAGAAGAGTTTTGAATTTGGCGGTTTTTCAGATTTTGAAATATTTTCACATGCATAATGAGATTTCTTGGGGACGGGACCCAAGGTTAAACACAAAATTTACTAATGTTTTATATATATCTTGTATACATAGTCTGAAGGTAATTTCATACAGTAATTTTACCAAGTTTGTGCATGAAACAAAGTCTGTATTGTGTAAGTAGGTGTGGAATTTTCCTTTTTCCACTTGTAGTGTTACGTTGCTGCTCAAAAAGTCTCTGAGTTTGAAGCATTTTGGATTTCAGATTTTCAGATTAGGAATGCTCAACCTGTAATTATATAATCTACCTTTATCACCTAAAAACACATCATGAACATTTTGTTCTATGTGAATAGTTAATCTATTTTTAACGCATAGATAGTCCCTCGTAATTATGAACCATAGTTTATTTAATAAAGTACCTAATATGAGCATTCAGATTGCTTCTAATGACAATCCCACAATAAACATTTCTATACATAGGTGTATGCATACGTTTCTGATTATCCTCTTAGGAGAAATTCCAGAAGAGAAATTGTTTAGTCAAGTGATATGCTCAATTAAGTTTTTTATTTGTTTGATGAGAATAGTTTCTATTTCCTCTCTTACCAGCCGCGTATTAAAGGATTCGATTCTTCAGAACTTCCTTGGTATTTTAAATCAAGGCACTCCCAGTGAATTTCAGTGGTTTGTTCTGTGAATTAAACTGGACTTACTGTTGCTTTTAGAGATCTCCAAATGCTGTCTATTAAGCCAATTGGCTGCATTCCCCTTCAGGTGATATCTCCATAGCCAGCTTTTAAACTCTTAGGGTCAGTGACTGAAGCCACAGCCTTTCCAGTTCTAGTTCCCCTGCCCACCTCCAAGAACCTCCATCTGGTCCATCTTCCACCATATAAGACTATGCTTAAAGCAAGCAAATAGGCCAATGCTAGCTGAGAAAGTTTGCTGAAAGCAGCTTGCTTGTGGGTAGTGCTGATGTGCTTCCATTCACCACTGTTTGCAAAGTACTAAAGTAATTGGAGATCTTTAGCAGGAAATTCTGCTGACTGAGAGAGGATGAAGTGCTGAAATCCTTTTAACTCCCACAGCACTTACTCAGAACCATCTGAATGCATTTAAAGTATCTGTTAAAGGATGCTAAGAGGAGTTTGAAAGTTATCACCAGAACCTACCCAGATGGCAATGCTCACATAACTGTTTATTTTTCATCCTGTTTAAAAGAATATTCTCACGATGCAGGTTTAGAGGTGATGAGGAACCTCAGAATGACATAATCCATTTTTACTATAAGTCATAAATATCCATTAAAATCTCATCCCACCCATACTCTCTTTTTCTTTTCAAATGTAAAAGAATACAACCCTCCTCTTTAAAAAAAAAAAAAAACAAAAAAAAAACAACTATGAAAGCTACTTCACTACAAGTATAGCAGTTGAAATGGCTTTGGTCCATAATCCATGGCTTTTTCTGTGTTTAATCTTTCTTCTCTGCTTTTGGTTCAGGAGAATAAACTACATCTCCCTTCTATAGATATTCACATACAAGAGAACGTGTACAATAGCAGTGTTTCGGTGAGTAAAGTGTTAAAGAAATACTGGTTAATCCATGAGTACATTTAAGTGATGAACCACCAGTATCAATGTGATAGGTTTAAGAGGTTTTATGACTGCCTAGGAGATCAAAAGAATACTAGAGCTGGTGGAGTAGAAGATGAAAAAGTAATTAAAAGAATGGATATATAACAAAGACATAGTAGCATTCAAAGAACTCTATTTCAGAAATGTGAAACAGAAGGAATTTTTGCAAGTAAGATTTATTTAAAAGACTTGAGAAGTGTCCCACTTCTGAGTGGCTTCTTGAATGTGAGGTTGCTGTCTAATTAGCAAGACAAATTTCAGGGCATATAACTGCATGGGTGTGTTTGTATACTGGTAGCCATTTAGGTGAAAGTGTCCCTTCTTATTAACAAGCAAAGTTCCTCTGTCATTTGGAATCATCTGAAACATTTTTTGGTTTCTCTGGAAATTTTATGGTCTCTATTATCCAAATGATTCAGAAATGAAATGCTGTTTGCCCCCAAGAGCTTTCCTACTGAGCAGTGTCTTTACAAGTTGTAGTCTGCCAACAATATCAACTATTTTTAAGAGAGAAAAAATTGAGTCGTTAGAAATAAAGGGAGTCCTTCATCCTCAGACATACTGGGCCAGGCAGTCAGTATTCAACTCTAGATTCAAAGCCCTTTCTTGGTAACATTGTCCTGGTGTCCTGGTTGTTTATAGCCAATGATCATTTGAATCTTCAGAAATCTGTAGCATTGTTTTAAAAAGGCTTGAGGAGAGGAGTAGAGCAAGATGGTCAAATAGAAGGCTCCACCAATCTTCCCCCTACCAAGACACCAGTTTTTTGTTTGTTTGTTTTTGCTTTTTTTTTCAAATGGAGTCTCACGCTATTGCCCAGGCTGGAGTGCAGTGGTGCGATCTCGGCTCATTGCAACCTCCACCTCCCAGGTTCAAGTGATTCTCCTGCCTTAGCTTCCAGAGTAGCTGGGATTATAGGTATCCACAATCAAGCCCAGCTAATTTTTATGTTTTTGTAGAGATGAGGTTTCACTGTGTTGGCCAGGCTGGTCTTGAATTCCCGACCTCAGGTGATCTGCTCACCTCGGTCTCCCAATTGCTGGGATTACAGGCATGAACCACTGCTTCTGACCCAAGGACACCAATTTAACAAGTATCTTAATAGATACATTTAAAAAGCACATTTATATGAACCAAATATATGGTAAGCACTCCCAGTTGTTGATTTTAACTTCATATCACTGAAAGAGGCACAGAAGAAGCCAGGAAAGACATTAATTAACAACACTACTCCCCCCCTTTTCCTCGGTAGTGGCTACATGGCATGGAGAAACAGTCTGTGTGCTTGCCGGAGAGATGGCAGAGTAATTGTGAGATGTTGCATTGAACTCAGTGCTGCTCTGTCGTGGCAGAAAGCAAAACCGGGCTGAACTTTGCTGATGCCTGTCCATGAAGGCAGTATGTAAACCAGACCTAGTCAGAGGGGTATCACACATCCCAGTAGTCAGAACTTGAGTTCCAGTGAGCCTCACCACGATGGCCTAAAGTGCCTGAGGCCCTAAATAAACCTGAAAGGCAGTCTATGCCACAAACACTGCAACTCCTAGGTGAGTCGTAAGGCTGAACTGGGCTCAGAAACAGTGGACTTAGGGGGCACGTGATCTACTAAGACATCCTCTGGAGTGCCTATGGGAGTGCTTGCACCACCCTTCCCCCATCCTCAGGCTGCACAGCTTATGGTTCCAAAAGAGACCCCTTCCTTCTGCTTGAGGAGAGGAGAGGGAGGAGTAAAGAGAACTTTGTCTTGAATCTTGGATACCTGCTCAGCCACAGTATAATCGGGCATCAGTCAGAGTTGTGAGGTCCCCTTTCCAGGTCCTAGCTCCTGGACAACATTTCTAGACACACTCTGGGCCAGAAGGGAAAAGACTAAAGAGCCCTTGGACCCTGAATGACCAGCAGCAACACCCAGGTAGTATGCTGTAGGCCTTGGGTGAGACTGAGGCATGGTGGCTTTAGGTGTGACCCACCACATTCCCAGTTGTGGTGGTTATGAGGAGAGACTCTTCCTACTTGAAAAAGGGGAAGGGAAAAGTGAAGGGGACTTTGTCTTGTTCCTTAGGTACTAGCTCAGCCACATGGGAGTAGAGCACCAAGTGGGCTCTTGGGGTCTGTGTTTCCGGGACTTGGTTCTTAGACAGCATTTCTGGACCTGCCCTGGATTAGAGGTAAGCCCACTGCCTTGAAGGGTGTCACAGGCCTGGAAGCATTCATCACAAGCTGACTAAAGAGACCTTGGGCCTTACATATACACTGGTGGTAGCCTGGCAGTACTCCCTCTGGGCCTGTGGTGATGGTGGCCAAGCGGAGAGGCTCCTCTGCCTGTGGAAAGGGGAGGGAAGAGTGGGAAAGACTGCATCTCATGATTTGAGTGCCAGCTCAGCCTCAGTACAAGAAAACACCAGGTAGGCATCTAAGGGTTTTTAACTCCAGTCCCTGGCTCCTGGACAGCACTTCTGGAGCCACTTGGGTCCTAGGGAAACTTACTGTCATGAAGGGATGAACACAACCCTGGCTGGCTTCATCACCTGCTGATTGTAGAGCCCTGGGCCTTGAGTGAACACTGGTGATGGCCAGGTGATAGTTACAGTGGGCACTGGGAAAGACCCAGTGCTGTGTTGGCTTTAGGTCTGACCCAGCACATTCCCAGTGGTAGTGGTCAAAAGAGTGCTTGGATTGCAACATCCATGACTCTAGGCAGCTCACCACAGAGACAGAGACTCCATTCATTTGGGAGAAAGTAAGGGAAGAGAACAAGGTCTCTGCCTGGTAATCCAAAGATTCCTCTGGATCTTTTTCAAAATCATCAATGTGGTACCTCTACAAGACTTCAAAAGTACAACATTGCTGGGCTTGGAGTGGTCCCTAATGCAGATACAGCTTTTATTAAAACACCCAAGTCCTTTTGAATACTTGGAAAGTCTTCCCAAAAAAGGAAGAATACAAAGAAGGCCAGACTGAGAAGACTACAATAAATAACTAACTCTTCAATGCCCAGACACAGACGAACATCCACAAGCATCAAGACCATCCAGAAAAACATGACTTCACCAAATGAACTAAATAAGCCACCAGAGGCCAATCTTGGAGAAACAATGATATGTGACCTTTCAGACAGGGAATTCAGAATAACTGTTTTGAGAAAACTCAATGAAATCCAAGATAACAAAGAGAAGGAATTCAGAATATTGTTCAGATAAATTCAACAAAGAGATTGAAATAATTTAAAATAATCAAGCAGGAATTCTGGAGTTAAAAATGCAAATGACATACTGAAGAATGCATCAGAGTCTTTTAACAGCAGAATTGATCAAACAGAAGAAAGAATTAATGAGCTTGAAGACAGGCTATTTGAAAATGAGTAGAGGAGACAAAAGAAAAAAGAATAGAAAACAATGAAGCATACCTACAGGATCTAGAAAATAGCTTTCAAATGGGCAAATACAAGAGTTATTGGCCTTAAAGAGGAGGCAGAGAAAGAGATAGGGGTAGAAAGCTTATTCAAAGGGATAGTAACAAGAGCTTCCCAAATCTAGAGAAAGATATCAGTATTCAAGTACAAGAAGCTTATAGAACACCAAGCAGATTTAACCCAAAGAATATTGCTTCAAGACATTTAATAAACAAACTCCCAAAGATCAAATAACATACAATAGAACTGCAATAAGTCTGGTAGCAGATTTTTCAGTGGAAACCTTATAGGTCAGGATAGAGTGGCTTGACATATTTAAAGTGCTGAAGGAAAATATCTTCAAATATGAAGGAGAAATAAAAACTTTACCAGAAAAACGAAAACTGAGGGATTTTGATCAATATTAGACCTTTCCTACAAGGAATGCTAAAGGGAGTTCTTCAATCAGAAAGAAAAAACTGTTAATCGGTAATAATCAGTCACCTAAAGATAGGCAACTCACTGGTAACAGTAAGTACACAGAAAATCCAAGAATATTATAACACCGTAGTTGTGGTTTGTTAACTACTCTTCAGCAGAAAGACTGAAAGTAGAAAGATGCACCAATCAAAAACAATAAATACAATGACTTTTTAAGACTTAGACAATACAGTAAGATATAAATAGAAACAACAACAAGGTAAAAAGCAGGGAGATGAAGTTAAGGCATATTTTATTAGTTTTCTTTTTGCTTGTTGTTTGTTTATGCAAATAGTTTTAAGTTGTTATCAGCTTAAAATAATGGGTTATATGATAGTATTTGCAAGCCTCATGGTAACTTCAAATCACAATATATACATAAAAGATAAAAAGCAAGAAATTAAGTCACACCGCCAGGGAAAAAACACCTTCACTAAAAGGAAGACAGGAAGGGAGGAAAGAAGAAAAGAGCAGATCACAAAACAGCCAGAAAACAAATAACAAGATGGCAAAACTAATTGGACTAAAGTCTCCAATTTGATTTGAGAGTTTGATTGGACTAAACTCTCCAATCAAAAGATATAGAGTGGCTGAATAGATTAAAAAACAATGATCAATTGCCTATAAGAAACACACTTTATCTATAAAGACACACACAGACTGAAAATAAAGGGATGGAAAAAGATATTCTATGCTAGTGGAAACCAAAAAAGAGCAGAAGTAGCTATACTTATATCAGACAAAATAGCTTTCAAGACAAAAGCTATAAGAAAAGACAAAGGTCACTATTTAATTATAAAGTGGTCCATTCAGGAAGAGGATATAACAATTCTAAATATATATGTACCCAACACTGGATCACTTGGATATGCATATATATAGCAAATATTTTTAGAACTAAAGAAAGAGGGAGAGACACCCCAATAAAATAATAGCTGAAGACTTCAACACCCCACTTTCAGCATTGGACAGATCTTCCAGACAGAAAATCAACAAAGAAGCATGGGACATAATCTGCACTATAGGCTAAATGGACCTAAAAAGTATTTACAGAATAGTTCATCCAATGGCAGCAGAATACACAATCTTTCCCTTAGCAATGGATCATTCTCAAGGATAGACACATATGTTAGGTCACAAAACAAGTATTTAAACATTCAAAAATGAAATAATATTAAATGTCTTCTCTGACTACAGTGTAATAAAACTTGAAATCAATAGCAAGGGGAATTTTGGAAACTGTACAAACACATGAAAATTAAACAATATGCTCCTAAATGAGCTGTTATTTCAGTGAAGAAGTTAAGAAGGAAATGGAAAAAATAATTGAAACAATTGAAAATGGAAATACAACATACTAAAACCTATGGGATACGATGAAAGCAGTAATAAGATGGAAATTTATAGCTATAAGTGCCTACATCAAAAAAGAAAATATACTTCAAATAAACCACCTAACAATGTATCTTAAACAACTAGGAAAGCAAGAGCAAAACAAATGCAAAATTATTAGAAGAAAAGAAATAATAAAAATCAGAGAAGAAATAAATAAATTTCAAATAAAGTAAACAATTTAAAAAATCAGCAAAACAATTTTTTTTTTTTTTTAACCGAGTCTCGCTCTGTCGTCCAGTCTGGAGTGCATGGCGCGATCTCCAGTCACTGCAAGCTCCAACTCCTGGGTTCATGCCAATTTCCTGCCTCAGCCGCCTGAGTATCTGGAACGACAGGTGCCCACCACCATGCCGGGCTAATTTTTTGTATTTTTAGTAGAAAAGGGGTTTCACCAAGTTAGCCAGGATGGTCTCGATCTCCTGACCTCGTGATCCACCCACCTTGGCTTCCCAAAGTGCTGGGATTACAGGCATGAGCGACCACACCCAGCCAAAAGTTGGTCTTTTTAAAAGATAAACAAAATTGACAAAACTATAGCAAGACTAATGAAGAAAAAAAGAGAGAAGACCCAAATATATAAAATCAGAGATGAAAAAGGAGACATTACAACCAAAATCACAGACATTCAAAGGATTATTAGCAGCTGCTTTGAGCAAATATATGCCAATAAACTGGAAAATTGAGAAGAAATTGATAAATCCCCAGACACATACAACCTGCCAAGATTGAACCACAAAGAAATCCAAAACCTAAACCGACCAATAACGAGTAAGGAGATTGAAGCCATGATAAAACATCTCACAGCGAAGAAAAGCCCAGGACCTGGTGGTTTCAATGTTGAATTCTACCAAACATTTTAAAAGGAGCTAATACTAATTCTATTCAAACTATTCCAAAAATAGAGGAGGAGAGACTACTTCAAAACTCACTCTATGAGGCCAGTATTACCTTGATACCAAAACCAGACAGACACATAAATAAAAAAAATATATAGGCCAACCACTGACTAATGTTGATACAAAAATCCTCAACAAAATACTAGCAAACTGAATTTAACAACACTTTAAAGAGATCATTCATCATGGCCAAGTGAGATTTATCCCAGGGAAGCAAGAATGGTTCAACATATTAAAATCAATTGATGGGATACATCATATAAACAGAATGAAGGACAAAAACCATATGATCATTTCAATTGAGGTTGAAATAGCTTTTGATAAACTTCATCATCCCTTCATGATAAAAGCCCTTAACAAATTGGGTATAGAAGGAACATACCTCACTATAATAAAAGACATATACATCAGACACATAGCTAGTATCATACTGAATGGGAAAAAAACTGCAAGTCTTTCCTCTAAGATCAAGAACACAACAAGATTGCCCACCTTCACCACTGTTATTCAACATAGTGCAATCAAGCAAGAGAAAGAAATAAAGGGCATCCAAATTGGAAAGGACAAAGTCAAACTAGCTTTTTTGGCAAATAATATAATCTTATATTTGGACAAACCTAAAGACTCTACCAGAAAACTTTTAGAACAGATAACCAAATTCATTACAGTTTCAGGACACCAAATCACCATAGAAAAATCAGTACCATTTTTATATGCCAACAGTGAACCATCTGATGAAGAAATCAAGAAAGTAATCCCATTTATAATAGCTACAAATAAAATGAAATACCTAGTAATTAAGGTAACCAAAAAAGTGAAAGACCTCTACAATGAAAACCATAAAACATTGATGCAAGAAATTGAGGAAGACACCAAAAATGGAAAGATGTTCCATTGTTCATGAATTGGAAGAATTAATATTGTTAAAATGCTTATACTATCCAAAGCAATCTACAGATTCAATACAATCCCTATCAAAATACTAATGCCATTCTTCACAAAAACATAAAAAAAAAATTCTAAAATCTATGTGGGACCACAAAAGGCCCAGCACAACCAAAGTTATCCAAAACAAAAGGAAAAAAACTGAAGGAGTCACATTACCTGACTTTAATTTACACTACAGTGCTATAGTAACCAAACTGGCATGACACTAGCATAAAAACAGACACATAGATCAGTGGACTAGAGAACACAGAGATAAATCTATACATTTACAGTGAACTCATTTTTGACAAAGGTGTCAAGAACACACTTGGAGAAAGGACCATATTAGCCAATAAAAGATGCTGGGAAAAGTGGATATCACCATGCAGAAGAATGAAACTAGACCTCTACCTCTCACCATTAGTAAAAACTCAAATCAAGATGAATTAAAGACATGAATCTATGAAACTACTAAAATAAAACATTAGGGGAAACTCTCTAGGACATTGATCTGGGCAAAGATTTCTTGAGTAATATCCCACAAACACAGTCAACCAAAGCAAAAATGGACAAATGGGATCACATCAAGTTAAACAACCTTCTGCACAGCAAAAGAAACAATCAACAAAGTGAAGAGACAACATATAGAATGGAAGAAAATATTTGCAGACTACCCATCTGGCAAGGGATTAGTAAACAGAATATATGAGGAGCTTATACAACGCTACAGAAAAAAAATCTAACAATCCAATCAAAACTGGGCAAAAGTTCTGAATGGACATTTCCCAAAAGAAGACATATGAATGGCAAACAGGTATATAAAAAGGTGCTCAACATCATTGATTATCAGAGAAATGCAAATCAAAACTACAATGAGATATGTTCTCACCCAGTTAAAATGGCTCTTATCCAAGAGTCTGGCAATAACAAACGCTGGCAAGGATGTGGAGAAAAGGGAACCCTCATACACTGTTGGTGGGAATGTAAATTTGTACAATCACTATGAAGAACAATTCGGAGATTCCTCAAAAAACTAAAAATAGAGCAACCATATGATCCAGCAATCCCACTCCTAGGTATATACCAAAAGGAAAGGAAATTAGTATATCAAAGACATATCTGTACTCTGATGTTTATTGCAGCATTATTCACAATGGCCAAGATTTGGAAACAGCCTAAGTATCCATCAACAGATGAATAGATAAAGAAAACATGGTACTTATACACAATGGAGTACTCTTCAGCCATAAAAAAAGAATGAGATTCTGTCATCTGGAACAACACAGATGGAACTGAAGGTCATTATGTTAAGTAAAATAAGTCAGACACAGACAGATAAACTTCACATATTCTCTTATTTGTGGGAGCTAAAAATTAACATAATTGAACTAATGGAGATACAGAGTAGAAAGATGGTTACCAGAGGCTGGGAAGGATGGCAGGGGGTGGTGAGGAAGTGAAGATTGCTAATGGGTACAAAAATTAGAAAGAATGAATAAGACCTAGTATTTGCTAGCACAACAGGGTGACTGATATGATGTGAATCTGTGTCCCCACCGAAATCTCATGTTGAAATGTAATCCCCAATGCTGGATGTGGGGCATGGTGGGAGGTGATTACATCCTGGGCTTACTTTCTCATGGTTTAACACCATTCTTCCCTAGTGCTGTTGTTGTGATAGTGAACTTTCATGAGATCTAATTGTTTAAAAGTGAGTGGCACCTCCCCCCTCTCTCTTGTTCCTACTCCAGCCATGTGATGTGTATGCTCCCCCTTCACTTTCCCTCATGATTGTAAGTTTCCTGAAGCCTCCCCAGAAACTGAGCAAAGGCCAGAATCATGCTTCCTATACAGCCTGCAAAACCGTAAGCCAATTACAGCTCTTTTCTTTATATATTACCCAGTTTCAGGTATTTCTTTATAGTAGTCCAAGAATGGACTAATACAGAAAATTGCTACCAGAGATGAGGCGTTGCTATAAAGATACCTGAAAATGTGGAAGCGACTTGGGAACTGTGTAATGGATAGAGGTTGAAAGAATGTGGTGGGCTCAGGAGATAGAAAGATGAGGGAAAGTATGGAACTTCCTACAGACTTGGTAAATTGTGACAAAAATGCTGATGCTGAGATTGACAATGAAGTCCAGGATGAGGAGGTCTCAGAAGAAAATGGGGAACTTCCTGGGAACTGGAGTAAAAGTCACTTTTGTTATCTATTAGCAAAGAACTTGGAGGCATTATGTCCCTGCCCTAGGGATCTGTGGAACTTTTGACTTGAGAGTGATGACTTAGGATACATGGCAGAAGAAATTTCTAAGCAGCAAAGCATTCAAGATTTGACCTGGCTGATTCTAACAACCTATGCTCATATGTGTGAGCAAAGAAATGACATAAAACTGGAACTTATATTTAGAAGGTAGGCAGAGCATAAAAGTTTGGAAAATTTGCAGCCTGACCATGTGGTGAGGAATTCAATCAGGCTGCAGAAATTTGCATAAGTAAAGAGGAACTGATAGCCAAGACAATGGGGAAAAGACCTTGAAAGCACTTCAGAGACCTTCACAGCAGCCCCTCCCATCACAGGCCTGGAGGGCTAGGAGGGAAGAATGATTTCATGGGCCAGGCCCAAGACCCTGCCACCCTGCACAGCCTCAGGACACTGCTGTCAGCATGCTTGTCACTCCAGCTCCAGCCTTGGCTCAAAAAGGCGCAGGTACAGCTTGGGTCACTGCTTCAGAGGGTGCAAGCCATAAGTTTTGGCAGCTTCCATGTGGTGTGAAGCCTGCAGGTGCACAGAGTGCATTAGTTGAGGCTTGGTAGCCTCCACCTAGACTTTAGAGAATGTATGGAAAAGCCTGGATGTTCAGGTAGAGGCATACTGCAGGGGTGGAACCCTCATAGAGAGCTTCGACTAGGGCAGTGCAGAGGATAAATGTGGGGTTGGAGGCCCCACACAGAGTTCCCACTGGGACACTGATTAGTAGAGCTGTGAGAAGAAGACCACCATTCTCTGGATCCTGGAATGCCACCAACAGCTTGCACTATGCACCTGGAAAAGCCACAGGCACTCAATACCAGCCCTTGAGAGCAACTGTGGGGCTGTACCCTGGAAAGCCACAGAGGTAGAGTTTCCCAAGACTTTGTGAGCCCACCGCTTGCACCAGTGTACCCTGGATGTGAGACACTGAGTTAAAGGAGATTATTTTGCAGTTTTAAGAGTTAATAACTGCCCTGCTGGGTTTTGGACTTGCATGGGTCCTGTAGCCCCTTTCTTTTGGCCAATTTCTCCCTTTTGGAATGGCAGTGGTTACCCAATGCCATAACTCCACTGTATTTTGAGAGCAACTAACTTGTTTTTCATGTTACAGGCTCATAGGTGGAAGGGAATTGCCTTATCTCAGATGAGACTTTGGACTTTGGACTTTTGATTTAATGCTAGAGTAAGTTAAGACTTTGGGAGACTGTTGGGAAGCCATGATTGTATTTTACAATATAAGAAGGACATGAGATTTGGAGGGGCCAGGGCAGAATGGGGTTTTGTGTCCTCACTAAATCTCAAGTTGAAGTCTAATACCCAGTGTTGGAGTGGGACCTGGTGGGAGGTGATTGAATCATGGGGGTGGAGTTCTCATGAATGGGTTAGCACCATCCCCATGGTGCTGTTCTCATGACAGTGAGTGACTTATCGTCAGATCTAATTGTTTAAGAATGTGCTTCCTGTGAACAATTAAATTGTTCTGTAAAATATGCAGGAAGCTTCTGCTTTGCCTTCTGCCATGAGTAAAAGCTTCCTGAGGCCTCCTCAGAAGCAGACTCTGACATGTTTCCTGTATATCTTGTAAGTCGATTAAACCTCTTTTTTTTTTTTTTTTTTCCAGATGCAGTCTTGCTCTATTGCCCAAGTTGGAGTGCAGTGATGTGATCTCAGCTCACTGCAATCTCCATCTGCTGGGTTCAAGCAATTATTCTGCCTAAGCTTCTTGAGTAGCTGGGATTATAGGTGTGCACCACCACGCCCGGCTAGTTTTTGTGTTTTTAGTAGAGAAGGGGTTTCACCATGTTGGCCAGGCTGGTCTTGAACTCAGGCAATCCACCCACCTTGGCCTCCTAAAGTGCTGGAAGTGAGCCACCATGCCACGCCCCTCTTTTCTTTATAAATTATCCAGTCTCTGGTATTTCTTTATAGCAGTATGAGAATGAAGTAGTACAGGAACTACAGTCAAAAATAGTTTAATTGTACATTATAAAATAATTAAAAGAATATAATTGGATTGGGCCAGTCATAGTGGCTCACACCTGTAATCCCAGCACTTTGGGAGGCTGAGACGGGCAGATCTCCTGAGGTCAGGAGTTTGGGACTAACCTGGCCAACACGGCGAAACCCTGTCTCTACTAAAAGTACAAAAATTAACTAGGCATGGTCACACGTGCCTGTAATCCCAGCTACTTGGGAGGCTGAGGCAGGAGAATCACTGGAACCTGGGACACGAAGGTTGCAGTGAGCCGAGATTGCACCACTGCACTCCAGCCCGGGCAATACAGTGAGACTGTCTAAAATAAATAAATAAATAAATAAACAAATAAATAAATAAATAAATAAAAATAAATAAAAACATATAATTGGATTGTTACATAAATTATAAATGCTTGTGGTGATTGATACCCCATTTACCCTGATGTGAATATTACGCATTGCATGCCTATAACAAAATCACTCATGTAACCATAAATATATACACCTACTACATCCCCATAAAAGTTAAAAATTATAAGAAAGACTTGGCCAGGCACGGTGGCTCACGCTTGTAATCCCAGCACTTTGGGAGGCCGAGGCGGGCGGATCACGAGGTCAGGAGATCGAGACCATCCTGGCTAACACGGTGAAACCCCGTCTCTACTAAAAATGCAAAAAATTAGCCAGGCAAGGTGGCGGGCGCCTGTAGTCCCGGCTACCCGGGAGGCTGAGGCAGGAGAATGGCGTGAACCCGGGAGGCGGAGCTTGCAGTGAGCCGAGATCGCGCCACTGCACTCCAGCCTGGGCGACTGAGCCAGACTCCGTCTCAAAAAAAAGAAAAAAAAAAAAAAAGAAAGACTTGTAGAGAGAAGAACATGGGTTCAGAGGAAGAGGACTTTCAATTTTAGGGGCTGGGGCTTGGGTAGTTTAGCTAACAATCCATCATTGGAAAGCAAGTTAGGATGCCTAGCATGCATTGCTTGATGCAGAACTCTAACTCTGTTAGAGAAATTTTGAAGGATTATTAGACTTCAATTCCTTCATCTTACAGGTAAAGAAAATGAAGACTTTGACATTTTCTTTCCCTGTAAATTTTCTTATGTCTATTTACTCGGTAAGTGTTCAGTAAATACATGTGCAGGGAATGCCGATAAGGATAGAGGGATCAGATGAATGATGGAACAAAAGAAACACTGTAATAATTTGTTGTCAAATCTGGCTGGAGGAAATACTGAAATTAATGAAGTATCTTTTCTAACAGAGTACTGCACTGTTCCAAGAATTCACAAAACTGAGGATGATTGAGAGTCTTCTAAGTTGATTGGGAGGCATTGTATTCTTGTATAATCCTTCAGTATCTTTGAGAACATTAGTCACCCGTATACTTTTGGAACTCCAGAGGGTCATTTGTAGAGGTTTATGCTAGATAGAACGTGAGAAAACAAGTACACTATAAACTAACTACATCACCACCTTTCAGGAGCTTACCAACTAAGTCAAACGACCTCAACAGACCCATTTGTTCAGGGTGTGTAGTCTCTGGCTTCCAGATCTGATGCCAGCAGTGTGGACTCATTGTTTAAGTAGAAAGACGTATGTATTCTACTAAGACACTCTTTTTAAAAATTATATTTTAAGTTCTGGGATACATGTGCAGAATGTGCAGGTTTGTTACATAGGTATACACGTGACATGGTGGTTTGCTGCACCCATCGACCCAGCATCTACATTAGGTATTTCTCCTACTGCTATCCCTCCCCTTGCCCCTGAAACCTCGACAGGCCCCAGCCTATGATGTTCCCTTTCCTGTGTCCATGTGTCCTCATTGTTCAACTCCCACTTATGAGTGAGAACGTGTGGTATTTGGTTTTCTGTTCCTGTATTAGTTTGCTGAGAATGATGATTTCCAGCTTTATCCATGTCCCTGCAAATGACATGAACTCATCCTTTTTATGGCTGCATAGTATTTCATGGTGTATATGTGCCACATTTTTTTTTATCCAGTCTATCAGTGATGGGCATTTGGATTGGTTCCAAGTCTTTGTTAATGTGAATAGTGCTACAATAAACATGTGCATGCATGTGTCTTTATAGTAGAATGATTAATAATTCTTTGGGTATATACCCAGTAATGGGATTGCTAGGTCAAATGATATTTCCGGTTCTAGAACCTTGAAGAATTGCCGCACTGTCTTCCACAATGGTTTAACTAATTTATACTCCCACCAACAGTGTAAAAGCATTTCTATTTTTTCATATCCTCTCTAGCATCTGTTGTTTCCTGACTTTTTAATGATCACCACTCTAATTGGCATGAGATAGTATCTCATTGTGATTTTGATTTTGATTTCTCTAATGACCTGTGATGATGAGCTTTTTTTCATATGTTTGTCGGACACATAAATGTCTTCTTTTGAGAAGTGTCTGTTCATATACTTCGCCCACTTTCTGATGAGATTGTTTATTTTTTTTTCTTGTAAATTTGTTTAAGTTCCTTGTAGATTCTGGATGTTAGCTGTTTGTCAGATGGATAGATTGCAAAAATTTTCTCCCATTCCGTAAGTTGCCTCTTCTCTCCGATGATAGTTTCTTTTGCTGTGCAGAAGCTCTTTAGTTTAATTAGATCCGATTTGTCAATTTTTGCTTTTGTTGCCATTGCTTTTGGTGTTTTAGTCATTAATTCTTTGCCCATGCCTATGTCCTGAATGGTATTGCCTAGGTTTTCTTCTAGAGTTTTTGTGGTTTTACGTCTTATGTTTAAGTCTTTAATCCATTTTGAGTTAATTTTTGTATAAGGCATAAGGAAGGGGTCCAGTTTCAGTTTTCTGCATATGGCTAGGCAGTTTTCCCAAAACCATTTATTACATAGGGAATCCCTTCCCCATCACGTGTTTTTGTCAGGTTTGTCAAAGATCAGATTGTTGTAGATGTGTGGCATTATTTCTGAGGCCTCTGTTCTATTCCATTGGTCTATATATCTGTTTTGGTACCAGTACCACAGTGTTTTGATTACTGTAGCCTTGTAGTATAGCTACTAAGGCACTTCTAGTTGCTGACTTAGTGCCATATATTAGATGATACTGAATGGACAAGTGAGCATGGCCTGGGATTTTGGAATAGAATACCCTCTTTGCAGAAGTAAGTAGCTCATTTATGGGGAATAAAACTATATTCTTGACCTCTCAACCACTATGCTGTATCCTCTTGGTCTTTGAATTTTTTTTTGATCACGTATGCTGTCATGATTTTTAGCATACAATCCTGATGTATGTGTATTTATCTATTTATAAATTGTATTGTATTGACAAATTTAATATTTGTACAAAATTGATATTTAAAAGGATAAGATAAAAATAAATCAAATAGATATCTATTTGTTCCTTCCCACAGAAAATTGGGGTGGGTAAAACTCATATGTAAATTATTTCTAGCCATCTCTGAACTATGTTCATTATACCTCACTTTCAATCCCAGCCCCACCTGAATATTGTTTCCTAATACTAAAATATACATTAAGCCTTACAAAAAACATGTTAAGTAACAAGGGAAAAAGGACAGAAAATAATAAAATAGGTAGCATATACAAACACACCCATGCACACACACATGAAAACAGCAGCAGCAAATAAAGAAGAAGCTATGTGCAACTGCTATGGTACTCATTTCTGTAACCTGTCAGAATCCTGTGGTTGGTATTTATAACTCCCTTCTTCTATTACATATCCCATGTTTTCTTTCCCATCAGCCAGGATTTTAGCTGGCTAAGGTTCTTACCCAAAACGTCTAAATCTTCAATTCCTCTTTTTTTTTTTTTTTTTTTTTAATTGGTTGCTGTAGTTTTCAGTTAATATTTAGTATTAGGAAAGGAGGTAGTAAGAGTCATCACAGAGTATCTCTTGGGTTCCAGAAACAGTCCTCCCTGTCCACATATTCTAGCATCCATTCCATTTCCTCTTGGTTATCAAGATCAGCCATCCAACAAGAATAACTCTCTCCTTCTTTGCCTGTCAGCTTGGTGTTAATGAGGAACTAAAAATGATCTGGTAGAAGTTTCAAACTTCAGATCCATAGAACCATTGTTGTAAGGATTTCTCTCTTGGGAACAAAGACCTCAGAATAGCAGGTCTTGTAGATACAGGTTCAAAAATTCTGCAAATGGGTTATTTGGTGTAGTAATGACAGAAGTCATTCCCACTTCAATTCACTTCTTCCTAGATGCATGTATCCTGGCCATGGGAGAAATAGCACCCTGTATTGTTCCTCAGTTGAAAGAAATATACAAAATCCTATATGATGGCAACATATGTTCTAAGGGTTTTATGTTTTTTGGTGCTATTGCATATGGAAGTTGTAAATTTTCATTTCCATGTTATTTTTGTAATACATAAAAATACAATTGATTTTAGCATACTATCCTTGATCCTGTGACTTTAATCATTTCATTTATTAGTTCTAGTAGTTGTTTTATAAATCCCTTAGGAAGTTCTATGTAAACAGTCATGTTATCTACAAAGAGAGAGCTTTACGTCTTCCTTTCTGATCCTTTTTAAAATTTCTTTTTTATTTTTTGCCTTATGGCAATGGACAAAACCTCCAGTACAATGTTGAAAAGAAGTAGTGAGAGTGGGTATCCTCTAAGAAGGGTGCACTGCACACTGCTTAGCTGGTTCTGATGTCCTGAATTCAGCAAAGAGTTCTGATACCCAGACCTCTAAAGAAGGTGGAGTGCTGGCTGGCTGGTGAAGGTATGTCCTGAATCTGGATCTGCAAGCATTACAAAAATTCAATTGCTGCTACAAGGAAGAACTGCTGCTGCTAAGATGAAGCATTATTAGAGGGATAGGCACAGAAACGGGAAAAGAGGAAAACAAAATCCTTTACTCATCCTTAACTGTTCAGTTTCCCTCTGGTGCTTACATTTGAAAAACAGAGCCTACTTTTTTTTATGGCTACATAGTATTCCATGGTGTATATGTGCCACATTTTCTTAATCCAGTCTATCATTGGTGGACATTTGAATTGGTTCCAAGGCTTTGCTATTGTGAATAGTGCCGCAATTAACATACGTGTGCATGTGTCTTTATAGCAGCATGATTTATAATCCTTTGGGTATATACCGAGTAATGGGATGACTGGGTCAAATGGGTCAAAGGATTCTAGTTCTAGATCCTTGAGGAATCGCCACACTGTCTTCCACAGTGGTTGAACTAGTTTACAGTACCCCCAACAGTGTAAAAGCGTTCTTATTTCTCCACATCCTCTCCAGTACCTGTTGTTTCCTGACTTCTTAATGATCACCATTCTGGGGACATGGATGAAGCTGGAAACCACCATTCTCAGCAAACTATCGTAAGGACAAAAAACCAAATACCACATGTTCTCACTCATAAGTAGGAATTGAACAATGAGAACACTTGGACACAGGAAGGGGAACATCACACACCGTGGCCTGTCGTGGGGTCGAGGGAGTGGGGAGAGATAGCATTAGGAGATACACCTAATGTAAATGACGAGTCAATAGGTGCAGCACACCAACATGGCACATGTATACATATATAGCAAACCTGCACATTGTGCGCACATACCTTAGAACTTAAAGTATAATTTTAAAAAAGAAAGAAAAACAGAGCCTAATACAGAATCAGTTGGCAGAACAGAGATGCAGTTTGCTGAATTCCAGATACAGCATAACAACACTGAGGTATAGTAGAGTAGATTTAGAGTTGGGGGACAACAACTTAATAACAGGCATGCAAGAAATATGCATTATGGACTCATCAGACCCAGGAATATGTGTTCTTGGCTCCCAGAGTGAGTCCTAGAAGTCATTAGAACTTTACCTCTGTTTTTGTTTTGTGCTTTAGTTTTGAGATTTATTTGGCAAAGACTCATGCTCTAACAGTTTTGCTCTGCTCTGAGATCTGTCTCCTATTGACATGATGGGAGCTTACCTCTGTAGATTTAAGTTTTCTACCTGCAACCTCTTTCATGTCTCACTTCTAGTCTAAACTCAGACTACCCCAGCTTTTCTCCCTTATTCTTTCCCCACTTTCCTGACTCATTTTAACTTCCCTCCACAAAGGATTTTATTCTTGACCCTGAAAAATGAAAACTTTATTTTTAGCATCTTGTGTGTTAAATGGTATCATTCCATTCAATGTACTACTAGAACAGGACTTTTATCTCTCCCTTCCTTTTACATATTCATGCATTCACATTTACATACTTTATAAGCATATGCACACCTAGAAACGTCAGTGTATAAAGACTGACATTTTTTGCTTACAGGAGTGAAGGGAATTTCTCACCATTGCACAAGGAGAGAAACGCAGTTAATATTCAGCCTTCACATTGGCTGATTCTAAAGATCTTTCTCTTCCCATTTTCCACCCTATTACACCTCTCTCCTTTTTAATACTAAAATAATTATAACTCAACTTACAACACTTCATTTTTCAAAATGTTTTCACATATCTTGCAGTATGTGACAATTATAACTTCTCTGGAAAGAGGACAGACCACATTATTTTCTCTATGTCACAAGAGAGGAAACTTGGCTTAGGACATTTTCCAACAGAAGGAGAAAAATATTTCCAATAGGAAACGTTTAACCAGTTCGTGATTCTATCTCCATTTCAGTGCAATTTTAATTAAAGCTCATTTTCAAAACATTTAAAAATTAATCTTACATCTATAATACCTGCAATCTATTTTACTTTCACTGCCTGTGTACTATTGAGCAGCACTGTCTGTGCTTTTATAGATTGTTTTATTTTTCAGGGGGTATGTGTAAGGATGCAAATGTCTTCACCGCACACTTCTAAGTCTGAAACTTATCAGATCAAGGCAAGGTCATTACTGGGAGTAAAGTCAGAATAAAATTTGTGTTGAATTTACTTGTGGGAAACTTTAATGTCTTAAAAGTTTATTCCCCACAGTACTAATCAGTACATTTACATTTTTATTCTAGTTCTCTCTTTTCTCTACTTTCATTATTTGGAGGGTGCTATCGTCTGAATGCTTGTATCTCTCCAAAATTCTTGTGATGAAACCTAACCCCCAAGGTGATGGTATTAAAAAGTGGGGCCTTCAGGAGGTAATTAGATGATGAGGGCAAAGCCTTCATGAAAGAGAAGGTGCTCATTTGAAAGAGGCTCAAGGGAACTCCCTGGGTGCTTCCTCCATGTGAGTTCATAGCTAAAAGCACCATCGTGCAAGCGGAGAGTAAGTCCACAACAAACAATGAATCTGCTGGCACTTTAATCTTAGATTTCCCAGCTTCCAGGACCATGAGCAGTAGATTTCTGTTATTTATATGTTACCCAGTCTAGTGAATTTGTTATAGCAGCCTGAATAGAATAAGACAAGCGGGGGCATGGGGCATATTGTTTCAAGTATCTGGTTCTTCACTTTGTGAATGGTTTAGAAGAGAAAAATACAAAATGAAGGGTATGCCCTAATTTCTTACTGCAGTGTTGACTTTGCATTACCCCAGAGCTAGAAGAGTACAGCTAGTGATCACTTATATGAATCACCCTAAGTATCTTTTCTATTTTGCAGCAGTGGTATGAGGGTTTCTAACTCCGTATCTTTCCAGGGTCTTCTGTTTTCTCTATGAAGTGGAGTAGTCAATTTCTGAAATCACTTACAGCTCTAGTCTGGAGCAGTAAATTGGCAATCACACCACCATTTCTAAGCTATATACCCGCCAATCCAAATCACAAACTTTCAGCAAAGAAATTCTCTAAAATCCAGCAATTTCATCCTCATCCCCTGTGCCTCTGGGATACATAAACTCGTGAGATGATTTTATTGAATGCTAACTACTGTCAGCTTCTCCTGCCTTACAAACATGACTTCACTGTGATGGTTAACTTATATCAACCTGGCTACTTGGCTGGGCCATCGTTAAGCAGTTTCTGGATGTTTCTGTGAAGGTTAAATGTTAATTGCATTTAAATCAGTGGACTTCCAGTAAATCAGTTTACCCTCCATGATGTGGGTGGGCCTCATCCAATCAATTGGAGGCCTGAAGAGAATAAAGACTGATCTTCTCCAAGAAAGAAGGAATTCTGCTAGCAGACTGCCTTCAGACTCCAACTGCAACAATTCCGAGTCTCCAGTCTGCCAGACTACCCCGAAGATTTAGGATTTGCCAGCCTCCACAATCATGTGAGCCAATTCCTTAAAATCTGCACCCCCCCATATGTATTCTCTTTCTCTCTCTCTCTCTCTCTCACACACACACACACACACACACAGACACACACACACACACCCTGTAGCTCTTGTTTCTCTGGAGAACCCTGATTGACTTAACCCTCACAATAATTGTTAAGTATTATTATCACATTTTCAGAGGGTAAAACTGGAGCTCAGAGAAATTAAATGATATTCCCACAATCATACAGTTAATATGTGATAGGACCAGATTTAAAGCTCTGTTATTTCCAAAGTTAACGCTCTAACTACTATGCTATGTATTTGTTTTGCAATGCTATCTTATGCCATACTATATTACAATACAAAGTCAAATAACCATCACTAAAATTTAAAAGTGCATGCAAGGATCCAGTGGCATCTTACCTTCCTGAATAGTTTTGAGTTATATGCCGTAACCCACATGCTCTGCAGCATGAATTGATGAAACGAACATCTGAGATCCTTTAGCCTGGGAATCAGAAAATACTACTTCACTCAGCTATTGGGAGATTCATTTTAACCTGGACTCAAGCAGAAAGAAATTGTTTCCCCCAAAGATTTTGAATACTTCTTCTCTTAATAGCTTTGAAAAAAAAAACAACACTTAAAATCTGACTATATAAGAATATACTACAGATTAAATTACTTTAATCATATTAAACAAGGGTATAATAAAGAACAGTGTATCTTCAATGTTACCACTCCAACAAACCAAACAGTTAATTTTTTTGGTTTCTTTTTCAGTTTTGTACAAGTTATAATGATACAAGACATACAATGTTTATTCTCCTTTCACAAAAGAAAAAGTTATTTTAATAAAGGGAAGAAAATTGCTTTTATTTTTAATTTCAGAAGGAAGTTTCACAGCCAAGAAGAAAATATTGGTGTTGAGCTGTGCCTGAAACTTGTCACTTTGTGTACCAAGCACTTAGGGCTAAAAATAAAAAAAAAAAATTAAGCCAATCTCAGATCATTTTCTTTGATTCAGTGCACATAATTAGAAGCTGATTTATACCAGGAGTAAATAAAGAAAAGCCAGGAAAGCCTGGGAAACACTGTTCTCCAAGCTGTTGAGAACATCATCTACTCTAAACTTAAATTTTAGACACCTGTGTAAGCTTCCTAGCCATACAGTAACCTGTTGATTTGCATAAAGTACCCTGAAAGTAACCAAGAAGATGGACTGTAAGGGAAAGCTTCTGACAAATAGAAAAGGTAAATCAATAGAAAAGTGTGGTGCTGGAAAGGCATAAAAAGCATGGTGGATTATAGCAGAGGGGTGTAATCC
Source organism: Chlorocebus sabaeus (assembly GCF_047675955.1). Taxonomy (NCBI): domain Eukaryota; kingdom Metazoa; phylum Chordata; class Mammalia; order Primates; family Cercopithecidae; genus Chlorocebus; species Chlorocebus sabaeus. Next base: position 30,590,546 of record NC_132914.1, on the reverse strand, counting down.
TTCTTTTGTTCTTCTTTAGAAAAAAGGGAAAGAATGAATGAGCCTACACTCTGGTTAGCGGAGGCTGGAATTTCATGGCTAGGTATAATATGCTATATCATGTGGCCATCTGTTCTGGTCCTGTGAAAATTAGGAGTTCCTTGGGAAAACATTAAGTTTTAAACATCCTGAGAAGTGTTTCTTGCAAAATGGGTTAAAATTGGTTTAATATAATGAAGTCACAAGTATGAGACTGATGAATGCCACCTCCAGGAGCTGTTGGGGCAGCCAGCAATGAGCCATGGGAATTGGTATTAGGTCTGGTAAGAATTGGACATCTTCACTAATGATCTGGAAGAGGAAGTCAATGGCTCATTAATGAAATCCATAGATAAAGTGGAATGATAGATTGATTGGATGCAAGAAAGCAAAGAAATTAGTGATATTAGTAAAATGAGATGCAACTTATGGAAATGTTCACTCATCCTTGAAACAGAAAATCACCATCTGGAAGTCATTTAATCGGAGCAATCCGTTCAGAAAGCACCACTGCCAGCAGAGGCCTGGTGATGATGCCAGGAAGAAGGTTAGACAAAGATGGGAGATTGAGCCAGAACAATCAGAGCTTCTCTCTGGAGAGACCTCATGACATTTGTCCGGTGGTGATGAGCTTCCCACAGCTCCTGACACCTAACCAGAGCCTCTGAAAACCACTCTGCCTGTGCATGGTGGCCAGCCTGTCCTCTGCCTTCTAGCTCTGGCTGGAAAGATGGCTCCCGATGGGCTTCTCATCACTGTTTTCAACAAGGCAGGCTTGATGGTGTTCAACATTTTGCTCCTTTGAGGCCAATAATTAGACCAAGGCCAGAGGTGCAGGTCCAGCATCAGTATGAAGGATTGAATAGTGTGTCAGCTGGCGTCCTCTCTGGCCCATACTTCCAATCTAAGTGTGTGCCATAGTCACAGTCTTGCTGCATGCAGCGTCTGCTGCTTCTCTCACCACATGGCTTGACCACTGACCTGCTGAAGCTTTCAAGGCTGCAGTGCTTTGAATTCCTTTTCCTGGCACCCCTGTGCCACCCCTTCCATGTCCGATGACCTCCTGAGGCACCATGTGGAACTGAAAAAATGTAAGTGTCCACCAGTGAAAACCTGTGACTTAAAAAGGCCTGGTTGGAACCATCTGTTTCCTCCAGTCTCAGGAACACACCAGTCCCTCCTCTAGGTCTGGCTGAATGCCTCCCTCTCATCCCCTCTCTACTCTGGCAACTTGAGTATGAGCTTATCAAAACCTTCCTCTGATGTAAATGGAGCTCAGGCCCCCCAAAGGACTTTCTTTCCCTCTTTAGTTATGTCCTCTCCCCTATAGAGCAATAAGACACAGCCAATTTCTCTATCACATCAGAACATCTTCTAAGTTAGTCTCACATTAGCTTCCTAAACTCTTGAAAAAATAGGTCGTTTCCTCGTGAGAGCCAAAAAGTCTGTTAAATGAGATTTTTCCAACATAATTTTCTTGGGCCATCCAGAGAGCTTAATTTAAGTGTATTGTTATTTAACACTTGGAAGAGTTATGGATTATTGGGTGAACCTGGAAGTGAATTGTTACATAATTATTAGATTACCAAATAAATGGCAACAATAGGCAGAACTGTCACGGTCCTAGCATTTTAAATCAGAAGTATCTGATAGACTGTGAATTTGAATGGGGACACCCTGAACCTGGGCTTCTTCAAGGTTAAGGTTAATTGATCACTGTTATAACCCTGAGTGGGGAACGAAGGTCCTGCTGGCGCCAGCTCACATCACGTTAGTCCGGACCTGCTTACCCCCAAACTGTCTTTAGGGCACTGAATCCAGCACACACGCCCCTTCCTGCTCTGTGACATAAAAAGACCAGTTTCAAGGTGCAGCCCTCTGAGAATGCAGTGTTGTGGATTACATCCAACATGAATTTTAGACAGTCTGGCCCAGCCCTGATGGACCAAACTCAGGAGAAGCCTTCACTTGGTTCATAGCCCCTACTGGAGCTGGAATCATTGCTTGTCAAATGTCAACTGGATGCCACCATCCAGAATTTAAGAGAAAGGATCTGACATTTCCCAATCCCTGCAACCTTTGCTTCTGTTGTTCCCATCATGAAGTCTCCACTTGCTCCACTGGTCTTTCCCTCTGAGCCATTCCGGCAGCAGCTGCTGAGATTACCTTTAATGTCATCCTCAATTAACCTGACAGGATACAGTCCACACAAATCCCTTCTGGGACTAAGAGAAAAGAAGAGACTTAGGGTGGGAAACTGAAAAGGTTTTTATATTCCTGGCTCTTCTGCAGGTAAATCTCTCAGAAAATTGCTGTTTTATTGTTTCCAGGCACTGAGCTCACATTACACCAGCCCAAGCCTGGAAGGCTCTGTCAGCCCATCCATCAGCTTTTACGGGGTGAAAACCTTTGGGAAACATGGAAACCACTCAACAAATTGAAAACATTAATGAAATGGTTCAAGTAAACACCAAATCTTCATGCCTGGATGTTACCTTCCAATTTCTTCTTTCAGATAAAAGCAACATGAAACTATACTGCAATAGAAATAAACGGGAAAAAAACCCAGAAAGGAACTGTGTTTGTGCGTGTACACACAGGACACAGAACCAAAAGCATGGGGAATTTTCTAAAGGAAATGAAAATGAAGTTCCTGTCAACCTTTCTCAGAGAAGCCATTTTTTCCTCTCTGGAAGCTGGACTGTATACAACCAGAAGCATTACTGTCTTTACCAAAGTAATAGGGTGCTGGATATTTCTCCATGTACAAATGAGTTTTATTACTTAATTATTTATTTTTCAACTATACAATATTTGAGTAACATTAATTGCCCAGAAAACAACACTGACAATTTAACCGAAAGACCAGAAAGGAATCTCGCTGGTTAGTTCAATCTTCTTTCAAGTTTGGAACATGTTAAGCAAATTTTATGATACCTAATAGATTATGGACTATTATTTCACTGAATTATATTAATCACTACAAAACCAACTGATAGCATTTGCAGATTGAGCTAATTAAAGTATAAGACACCCAGTTAATTTTGGTTTTTCGATAAACAATAAGTAATTTTTAGTATAATGAAAAAATATTGCATGGAATATATACTATACTTTAAAAAAGTACCTGAAATTCAATTTTAACTGGCCATATTGTATTTTATTTGGCAATCCCACAAAAAGACCAGTTTTACCCAAAATGCTTCTAGCGTCTGTATGCATCAGTACCTACCAAACAGCCTGCCTTGCCCTTTAGAAACCAACTGTTTCTTAACAATTGACCTAACCATTTGGATGTCATTGAAGAATATATTTAGAAAAAAGTGAGAAAGAATGAAGGTTGACTATGTTGTCCTTTCTCGTCCAGGTGTCATAGTTTGCTGCTCTTTAATCCTTACTCTATTTTTCTAATAAGGATTAGATAGGTGCTTTTTCCTAGAAGGAGTCCTTGACCACAGTCAATTTCTTAATCATTCTGAAATAGAAACTTGAACACATACTGAAAAAAACAATATGAGAAACAAGAATTTTATGCTGATATTTTGAATTGACTAATTGTATCTGGAAATGCATTTTTTTTTTCAAAAATAAGATTTCCAAATTAGGCAAGTGATAGTGTTTCTTTTAATGATAAGGAGTTGAAATTGAATTTGATTTTTAAATGCTTTTTCTCACTCTTGTTAAAGTTTTCTAAAGATTGTCTTCGTTCTAAGAAATTAATATTTCTAGCTTCCCGTTAAGAAGAAAAAATGTATTTTTGACTTGTACAATTATTATCATATTTAAAAACTACCTTCCAAAATATTTCTGAGGATATTATGTTTATTGAGTGAAACTTGTGGTAGGTAGAACTATACCAGTCTTTGTTAGAGTTGATCAAATATAATTGAGTACAAAATATTCTAAAACTTACAATAAAATAGAATCCAATGATTTTGTTTTTTTGGACTTACTCTATTTACCTGTCAAAAATAGTGGCCTTCTGGCAATGATCCCTAAAGGAGCAAGATGGTGGAATGGGCTGCATATATTTGCCATTTTTTAAAGTCTCCACATTATGATGTAAATATTACTCATGGTAAAACTTCTTTGAAAATTCAATTTGAATTAATTACAGACAATATATCATTCATTCATAAAATATAAGATTAAACCATCTGTAAACCTGATGTTTTTATAGGTCAAATTGGCTGAATATCTGTAATATTTCATTAGTTCAGCCAAATAATAGTTTTTAAAACTCAGTTCATTGAGATATGATACATACTATAAAATGCACTCATTTTAAGAATGCAATTCAAGGAAAAATGGATACATTTGTGTAACTCCCACCATGATCAAGATATAAAACATTTCACAACCCACAAAATGTGCTTGGGTCCCTTTCCAGTGAGTTTTTACTTCCCCTCCCTTCCCTAGGCAATCAATGATTTATTTTTCAATCATTATAAACTAATTTGTCATTGTTATAATTTACAAATTGAATAATAAAGTATGTACTTTGGGTGTTTAGCTCCTTTTATTCAGAATAATATGTTTGTCATTCATCCACATTGTTATATTCATCAGTATTTTAGTATTTCATTCTTTTATTAATTGCTGAGTGGTATTGAATTGTATGAATACGCCACAATTTTTTTACCCACTAACCTATTGATAGACCTCCGGATTACTTTGAACTTGGGTCTGTTACAAAGCTGCTTGTGTACAACCTTTGTGCAAATCCAGATTTTCAGGGTAAATACCTAGGGTAAATTCCCAGGTTAATATCTAGGGGTGGAATTGCTGGGTCATATTTAACTTCTTAAGAAACTGTCAAACTATTTTTCAAAGTGTACCATTTCACTTTCCTATCAGTAATGTGTGAGAATTACATGTGCTCTATATTCTTGCCACACTTGATAAAAACACTTTTAAATTTTAACCCTTCTCATGAGTGAATTGTGGCATCTCACTGTACTTTTAGTTTGTATTTTCTGATAATTCCAGAATGTTCAGGACCTTTCGAGGTGCTTACTGGCCATTCATCAGCCTTCTTTTGTAAAGAGTTTGAACACTTTTTCTAACTCGTAAATTGCTTGTGTTTATTATCATAACTTCTTTATATATTTCATAAAGGAGTACTTGGACAATATATGCATTGAAATGTTTTCCTCCAATCTGTAACCGGTCTTTTCACCTTTTTAAACGGTGTCTTACAAACAGCAGGAGTTCCTAATGTTGATAGAGTCTAATATATCAATTTTTCCTTTTAGGATTCATGCTTTTTTATGTTCAAAAAAAATTTGCAGAGCACAAGTTCACAAAAATATTCTCCTTAGTTTTCCTCTAGATTTATATGGTTTTTGCTTTATTTTTAGGTCTATGATTCATTTGAATTTTTTTTATTATGGTATAAAGTAAAAGTTGAGGCCCATTTTTATTCCATATACATATCAAGTTCTTCTAGCATCATTTGGTGAAAAGACTATCCTTTTCCATTAAATAACTTTTGGCCTCTTTGGTAAAGATCAATGAACCATATATGTGTGGGTCTATTTCTGGATCTTTTTTATTTTGTTCCATTGATTTATAAGTTTATCATTAAGCCAATATCACACTGTATTTTAATAACTGTTGCTCTATGCTAAGGCTTGAATTCAGATAGTAGAATTCCTACAGCTTTGTTTATTGTTTTCAAAATTGTTCAGTTTTTCTAGATTATTTATTTATATTTCTATATAAATTTCACAGTGAGTTTGTCAAATCCTACTCTCTCTCCCAAAAATAGCCTTCCAGTAGTTTAACTGGAATTATATTGAACCTATTGATCAATTCGTGAAGAACATCTTAGCAATATTGAATTTAGCAATCCAGGAAAATTATATATGTCTCCCTTTATTTAGGTGTTTAATGTCTCTCAGTGATGTTTTCTGCTTTTTTGCTTTCTTAAGGGGGCAGAGATTGTTTGTTAGATCTGGAATTTACGATTGTGCCTTACTTAAAAACAGCGATATGTTCTGAGAAATGCATTGTTAGGAAATTTTGTTGTTGTGTGAATATCATAGAGTGTATCTACACAAACCCAAAGAATGTAGCCCAATGCACACCTAGGTTATATGGTATTAGTTCTAGGCTACAAACCCATACATTATGTTACTGTACTGAACACTGTAGGCCATTGTAACACGATAGTAACTATTTGTATATCTAAATGTAGAAACATATCTAAACATAGAAAAGGTACAGTAAAAATACAGTAGAAAAGAAAAAAATGGAACACCTGCATAGGGCATTTACCATGAATAGAGCTTGCACGACTGAAAGTTGATCTGGGTGAGTCAGTGAGTGGTGAGTAAAGGCCAAGGCCTAAAACATTACAGCACATTACTGTAGACTTTATAAACATGGCACACTTAGGCTATACTAAGTTTATTTTAAAAATATTGTTGACCCTTGAACAACACAAGTTTGAACTGTGTTGGTCCACTTACATGTGATTTTTTTTCAATATATAGATCATAAAATGTTTTGGGGATTTGTGACAATTTGAAAAATCTCACAGATAAACCACATAGCCTAGAAATATATATATAAAAAAATTAAATGCTGGGCACGGTGGCTCACATCTGTAATCTCAGCACTTTAGGAGACCGAGGTAGGTGAATCATGAGGTCAGGAGTTCGAGACCAGCCTGGCCAACATGATGAAACCCTGTCTCTACTAAAAATACAAAAATTAGCCAGGTGGGGTGGTGGGTGCCTGTAATCCCAGCTACTCGGGAGGCTGAGGCAAGAGAATTGCTTGAACCCGGGAGGTGGAGGTTGCAGTGAATCGAGATCGCGCCACTGAATTTCAGCCTGGGTAACAGAGCAAGACTCCATCTGGAGAAAAAAATGATAATAAAAAAAGGTATGTCATGAGTACATAAAATATATGTAGATGTTAATCTATTTTGTCATTTAGTTTCATAAAATATATACAAATCTATTATAAAATGTTAAAATTTATCAAAACTTATATACACAAACACAGACTGTATATGGCGCCATTTGCAGTTGAGAGAAATGTAAAAAACGTAAAGATGCCATATTAAATCACAACGGTGTAAAGTTAACTGTAGCACATACTGTACTATTGTAATAACTTTCTAGCTATCTCCTGTTGGTATTGCAGTAAGCTCAAGTGTTGCAAGTATCCTCTTAGAAGTCTGTGACGCTAATCATTTCTGCAGTTTGTCTTTCCAGTAAATTACATATTGCAGTAAAAAGTGAGCTCTCAAAGTTCTAACATTTCTTTTGTCGTAGTTAATGCAATACCATAAACTTTGAATAACACCATGGGACCGGTACAAAGTGCCACTAGTGAGGTTGAAAGTGTTCCTGAGAAACAGAGAAAAGTTACAACATTACAAGAAAAAGTCGAATTGCTTCAAATGTACCATAGGTTGCAGTCTGCAGCTTCAGTTGTCTGACAATTCAGAAAGATGATTCATCTTGTAAACAGATGATGTAAATTTATGGTATCAAAAAATACAGTACAGTACTATAAATGTATTTTCTTTTCCTCATGATTCCCTTAATCATAAAATGTTATGACTTTATTGTAAGAATATAGTATATAATACATATAACATACAATAAATATGTGTTAATCAATAAAGTTTCTGATCAGTAATAGGCTTTTAGTTAAGTTTGGGGAGAATCAAAAGTTATCTGAGAATTTTCAACTACTCGAGGGTCGACACCCTTAACCCTCTTATTCAAAGGTCAACTGTAATTGTACTACAAGGTCACTGGGCAATAGGAATTTTTCAGCTCCATTATAATTGTATGGGACCACCATTGCATAAGCCATTTGTTTTTGGCCAAAACATTGTTATGCAGAGAATGATTGTATTATATTAAATTATCACTAAGTTCATGTTTTTTTCATATCATTGAAACTGTTGCTTTCTTAATAAATTTTCCTCTTTTTTTTTTTTGCTAGTAGTTAGAAATAATATTTTAAAATTGGCTCTGTGATCTCGCTAAATTTGCTTATTATTCCTAGTAGCTTTTACAAAGGTTCCTAAGGATTTTCTACACACAAAACCATGTAATCTGCTACTAAAGTCACTTTTACTTCATCCTTTCCATTGCGTATTCATGCTATTTCTTTTTGTTGCTGTATTGCACTGAATAGGACAATGTTAAATAGAAGTCATGAGAGACAACATCCATAATTTGTGCCCAACTTAGGAAAGAAATAATCAATCATTAATCATTTGCTATGATGCTAATAGTAGTTTTTGTACAGGCACATTTTATTGCATTGAAGAAGTTCCTTTCTATTTCTAATTTACTTAAAAATGTTTCTCGAATGGGTTGTAATTTTTTGCTTTTTCTGCATCTTTGACATAATCTTCTTTAGTGAATTGCGTTGACTCAATGATTGATTTCTATTTACTTATTTTTTTGAGACGGAGCCTCTCTCTGTCGCCCAGGCTGGAGTGCATTGGTGCAATTTTGGCTCAGTGCAACCTCTGCCTCCCAGGTTCAAGTGATTCTCCTGCCTCAGCCTCCCAAATAGCTGGAATTACAGGTGTGTGCCACCACGCCCTACTAAGTTTTTGCATTTTCAGTTGAGATGAGTTTTCACCATGTTAGCCAGGATGGTCTCAATCTCCCGACCTCGTGATCCACCCGCCTTGGATTCCCAAAGTGCTGGGATTATAGTCAATGATTGATTTCTAATGTTAAACCCACTTTGCTTCTGGAATAAACATTATTCAATTACAACCTCAGAATGTCTTGGGACTCACATAACATTTCCTTCTTCACATAGATCCTCGTCTGGTCTGCATTGATCCTTGCCTCAAGAAATCATTCAAAATGAAGACTCACACTGTTTCTGCTATCCTGCCCTAAGAGCTTTTCAGCCAAACCCATAAGCAAATTAAGCCCTAAATTAGTAGATAGAAATAAATAATAAAAATAAGAACAAAGTGAATGAGGATAGACTAAAATAAATTGAATAGATTAAATTGAATTTATAATTTGAAACATTCCCATAAAGAAAATTCCAGGACCAGAGGATGTTACTAGTAAATTCCATCAAATATTTATGGAAGACCTAATAATAATGCTGTGTAAAATCTTTCAGAAAAGAGAAGAGGAAGGTTCAATTCTCAACTCTTCTCTAAGCCTAGAATTATACTATTAAGAAAATCAGACAAAGATATTACATGGAAAGAAAACTGAAAACCAAAATCCCATATGCATACAGATGCAAAAAATTCCAAATTAAATATGTAAAAGTCAATTTTGTCCATATAAAAGAAAGTAAAATACGATCATGCTTTTTTTAAGGAGAACTTATATTAATACCTTGGGTATAGAAGCAGAGCAGGAGGATATGTCAGGATGGAGTGCTGGAGAGAATTCAGCTTATAACACGGGAAAGGGAAGAAGGTCTGGAGAGACTGACAAATAGGAGAAGTTGGCAGCTGGGAGGGAGGGAAGTATTCTAAGTAGGAGGAGTCAGAGTGGGACATAAGAAGTTGCCAGGTTTTAGGTGGAATCAGAAAGTCTTAAGTGTTTCCACATTTTTCATTAACATTGAAAAAAGAATTTTTTCTTTTTTCTTTTTCTTTTTTTTGAGACTGAGCTTCACTCTTATTGCCCAGGCTGGAGTGCAATAGTGCTATCTCGGCTCACTGCAACCTTTACCTCCTGGATTCAAGCGATTCTCCTGCCTCAACCTCCCGAGTAGCTGAGATTACAGGCACCTGCCACCACACCCAGCTAATTTTTGTGTTTTTAGTAGAGATGGGGTTTCACCATGTTGGCCAGGCTGGTCTTGACCTCCTGACCTCAGGTGACCCACCCGCCTCGACCTCCCAAAGTGCTGGGATTACAGACATGAGCCACCACACTCAGCCAAAAAAAAGAATTTTTTAAATGAAGCTATTCTGATGTCAGAATTTTGGTTAGAAGCCTCTTACTAAAAAAAGGAAAAACTAGAAAAAGACAAACTCTTGAATATTTTATTTGAATTATCCTTGAATTACCTTGGAATTGACATTGAATAAATTGTCTCGCTCTTTTGCTCCGAGTTATCTTTAAGATGAACAATTTTAATTATATCAAAAGTTCACCCAGTGATCACCTCCCAAATTATCTTTAGTGAAATTGTATCATTTGTTAAGATATGCATAATAATTTAGGTAGTAATGAGCATACATATCAGGGAAAGACGTCTGGCCTAGGAGGCATAAATGCGGCAGGAGACAACCCCACCAGAATTAATAGATCAGTCACATGTGTTATTTTTACACCTCTTGTTCCAGGCCCCCAACCAGAATTCAGCCATCTCTGACGACAGACCTGACGATTTTCAGCCTCCATTTTGGAAATTTCACCTCACAAAACTCTCAGGAACACAAACACAAAAGGAAAAAAATAGAACATGTAAGGTTTCCAGATGGTGATCCAAGGAAAAATGTATCTATTGGGAGATGTTGGTCTGACAAGATCTCAAAACTGTCAGTTGTCAGACCCACATTAAGAAATAGTGACGGGTGTTCACATCACTGATTTTAGATTGGGACCAAACTAAAGGGGCTTCTAAGAGTCTTCCCGTTTGTTTATTGTTGAAGTAATGATGCTGCTATAAGTAACGTGCTCAGCACACCTACGTAAGCTGGGTTTTAGGGTTGAACTAAAGCAGAATTGGTAAACTTATGGCACTCCTTATTGACACTACCCTTTTCCTTGCCTATGGCATGCATTGCTAATCAATCGCAATAACATTTTTTCCTGCTCTGCACAGTGTTCCAGGTAGCCACTATCAATAGATCATATTGCTGCATTGAGCATTTAGTATGTGTCAGACTCTCTTCTTAAACAATTTATAGGAATTAACTCATGTAATCTTCACATCAATGCTTTTTATAGGTTATATAAACCTCACAAGGTCACAGAGCTAGTAAAAGGCAAGTCTAGGATTCAATCCCTAGCAGTCTGGCTAAAGCCCCACTGTGCTTTCAGACATGTGATCAGAGTTAGCCTGTGGGCTGTAACTACAGCTGATAGTCATCAGTGTGTTTTGCAAAATGGTTGTTAAAATATTGAAATGCTTACTTATGTAAAATATTGATGAAAAATAAACCTATACTGCCTTAGCCTGTCTCCTTCCTTGGGACCTCTTTTTCTAACTCTCAGCAATAAAGGGTTAATGCCTGACATGGCTGGGGGCTTTCAGAAGCTAGCTGCAGAACGAAGACTGGGCTCATTTCTGATTGGGCAGTGTTGATTTGTGCCCATGCCAAGCGTCATTAAACAGGGAATTATGAATATCACCTCCGGATGTGGCCCTTTTAGATCCTGGCTCCAGGAATATACAGTATCAGTATTATTTACATTGAATAAGGTTTGTGTTGTTTTACTGTTGTTTTGGTTTTTTTAGAGATAGGGTCTTGCTGTGTTTTCTAGACTGGGGTGCAGTGGCATAATTATAGCTCACAGCGGCATCAAACTCCTGGACTCAAGCCATCCTCCCGCCTCAGCCTCCCAAGTAACTGGGACTATAGGCACGTGCCACCATGGCCCACTAATTTTGCTTATTTTTTGTAGAGATGAGGTCTCACTATGTTGCCCAGGCTGATCTCGAACTCCTGAAGTCAAGTAATCCTCCCACCTCAGCTTCCCAAAGTGCTGAGATTACAGGTGGGAGCTACAGTGCTTGGCCCTGGTTGACTTTTGTATTTTTTTATAGAGATAGGGTCTCACCATGTTGCCCAGGCTGGTCCCAAACTACTGGACTCAAGCAATCTTTCTGCCTCTATATTAAATAGTCTTTTAAATAACATTAAATCACATTTCATACTGTAATAAATAAAACCATATTAAAATATGGAAAAATACTTTGAAAGGTAAACACATGACATTACTTTTTTCTAATGGGTTTTTCTAAACTCCTCTCTCATCATTAACCGAGGCCAATTTTCCATGGATGATATCATGCTGATATTTCTTTTTTTTTTTTTTTTTTTTTTTTTGAGACGGAGTCTTGCTCTGTAGCCCGGGCTGGACTGCAGTGGCCGGATCTCAGCTCACTGCAAGCTCCGCCTCCCGGGTTTACACCATTCTCCTGCCTCAGCCTCCGGAGTAGCTGGGACTACAGGCGCCCGCCACCTCGCCCGGCTAGTTTTTTGTATTTTTAGTAGAGACGGGGTTTCACCGTGTTAGCCAGGATGGTCTCGATCTCCTGACCTCGTGATCCGCCCGTCTCGGCCTCCCAAAGTGCTGGGATTACAGGCTTGAGCCACCGCGCCCGGCCGATATTTCTTTCCTGTTCACTTCTCAAGAGTTATAACATTAGGCCTTTCTGCTTATTTTCTTTAAGACCAACCATCTGATTCCAAATTCCTCAGTGGGATGAAATCTCGCTTTTAGGACTCTTATTTCTGGTGCAGACCTCCTTGTTTAGAACAATTTCCCCATCTGCCTCTGAGCTGTGTCTTGTTGCTTGTCAGAAGCCGTTGGGCATCTAAGATTTGTGGGCACCAGAGGCTCCCTGCGTAGAGCTGGTGGGTCACTGAAGGCTGGCCTCACCACAGCCCCTAGAAGGTGAGTTTTGTCCTAGGGGTAAGTATTAGAGTTCCCTCTGCTCTTGTCTATCTGCACAAACACCGAAACCTGCTTCTGTTCCAAGACTGTTTCATTCCAGACTCTGATTTTCTCTTGTATTTGAATGACCACCAGCATTTCCCCCCTTGAACTCTGACTACTGATCCATTCTTTGTCTTAATTCCTCTATTCCTCTGTCTGCTGCAATTCCCATCACTGACACAGCCAGGCCATTACTCTATTTTTGCCAAGCCCTGTGGGGCAGAGCTGGCATTTTCTGAGCTAATTTCTTCTGAGATGTAATTGAGATACTGTAAAGCCTCCACAGAGTTCAGTTAAACTCCTCAAATGGAATCTGGGCAGACAGCTTGGTAAATTGAATTTTATAAGAGCCAAGCTCATTTTGCCATTAAAGCAACAGTGTGATATGAAAAGGTAACGATTTAACAATAGTTGGCAAAACAACAACAACAAAAATTCTATGAGGAATTGTTTTCTATTTATACCTGAGGAGTAAAGAGAAATGATCTTAAATTATAGCTATTAATTAGTGTTGGATAAAAGAAAAACTTAGGAAAGAGAAACTTTAGAGTAAGAAATTGAGAACTGTCTTTGAGAAATTGAGAAGGTTTTAGAAGATTTGCAGTAGTTTTAGATGAGGTTATCTGGAGGAAGAGTACTGATCCTGGAGATGTCTTCCAAAAGGAAAACCAGTGTCAATGGTTCTAAATCAGAAGTCAGGATTACTGTCACTCAGTAGAAGGAACAAAGTAGAAAGTAAACTCTATATCTAATGGTAACTCATACATCCTCCAGGGTGTGAATTTATTCCATTTCACCCGGAAATCTATAAAATTCTATAGATGTGTTACTTTCTATTTTTGTAAGCTTGGAAGATAATTGTAATACACATTTTAATAGAAAAAGAGAAAAAAGTGAATTTTTTTCTCTTGCTTCCAGGAAATTTGAAACATCCAACTTCTAGAAATCCTGTCTTCTATCCGTTTGTGAATACATACAAACCTATATTCATTCCACCAGTGAGCAAGTATCTGATTTCTTACTGTGTGTAGACAATCTGGTCAGTTTGGGGGTAGACAGTAGAGTGTGAATCCTGCTTTTGGTAGTGTAAGCACTGGGAAAGTGGTTTACAACAGCTGGCATTTATAAAGCAGAAAAATACTTGTGAAGTCATAGCCTTCCAACTAGAAGTCAGTTGTTTTATTTCAAACTTTATGTTTTCATTCTTTAAGATGATTTGTATTCATTGTCTCTACTAAGTGCATTCATATTCTTTATTTCTACTGCCTTACATATTCCAGTGTAGGAAGAAAGCGTTAGAGAAAAGTATTACCTTTCCACTGTCTGTGCACTTAAAAACTGCATCACTGTTCTATTTAGGGGTTCGTTAAGAAGGAATTGGCTAGGAAAATGGAGTAGTTGCTAGTAATCAGCCGTTTTGGCTTAGTTGCCTCTCATTCTTTTTTAAAAACGTGTGTGTGTGTGTGTGTGTGTGTGTGTGTGTGTGTGAAATGCCACACCTGTACGATGTGCATAAAACATAATTGTATAGCCTGATGACAAATCCTACATTTTTTCCTTTTTCCAGACAATTCGATGATCTCAGAATACCTCATCTACGTATCTTCTTTTAATTTACATACTACTGTTGTCCTAATTCTTTCTATTTTTCTAAAAATGCTTCATCAAAAGATGATTTGCATGGCATAAAATGCATCCTTTTAAAGCGTACAAGTCAATGGATTTTAGTATACTCACAGCATTGTGTAAATATCACCACAATCAAATTTTAAAACACTTCCATCACTCTGAAAAGAAATCCTTTGCTTTTCAGCAGTCACTGACCTCTCCCCTTCTCCCTAGCCCCTGGGAACTGGTCATTTACTTTCTGTCTCTACAGATTTGCAAGCAGGGAATTTCCCACTAGATTTAATCATATATTACCATATTTATCACTTACCTTGCATTCTATTACTTCCTCTGTTGCTGTGCCTTTCATCACGAATCCTTTTCATTCTATTGGAAGACCACTTTTACAATTTCCTTTAGTACCAGTCTTCTGGGATAAACTCTTTCCATTTTGTTAGTAAAAGTGTTTCTTTCACATTTATTAAGATTGTCAAGACCCCTAGAAGCTGGGTTGGAGTTGGTGGGAGTGGTGACCAACTTTCGGTCTCTCTTCACTTCTAATGCCTTTCTTCAGGGCCCCACGTCTATGCACAGGACGGATTACCAGGGTCCCCACCCTCTGTGGGCCCTGGACTCCTTGGAGACTGTCAGTGCTCTCTGCTTACCCTCTTACTCCTCCCTAGGACAGAAGGGCCCCCAAATTCTGGGCTTGTCCTTTCTCTTTCTCTGGCCTGACACTTTTCTTTCTTTTCTTTTCTTTTCTTTTCTTTTCTTTTCTTTTCTTTTCTTTTCTTTTCTTTTTTTTTTTTTTTTTTGAGATGCAGTCTCGCTCCGTCGCCCAGGCTGGAGTACAGTGGCGCGATCTCGGCTCACTGCAAGCTCCGCCTCCCCGGTTCCCGCCATTCTCCCGCCTCAGCCTCCTGAGTAGCTGGGACTACAGGCGCCCGCCACGACGCCCGGCGAATTTTTTGGTATTTTTAGTGGAGACGGGGTTTCACCGTGTTAGTCAGGATGGTCTCGATGTCCTGACCTCGTAATCCGCCAGCCTCGGCCTCCCAAAGTGCTGGGATTACAGGCGTGAGCCACCGCGCCCGGCCCATTTCTCTATTCTTAATGATCCAACGTTATGAGGCAAATAGTGTTGTTGTTTAATCTGGTTTCCTATGAATCTTTAGAGGGAAGGTTGACTGGAATGACCTAGTCTCCCCGTGACGGGAAAGAAAAGTCCCTCTCACTTGTTCCCTGCCCAGAACCCTATTTTCTCCAGAGTTAGTACTACAAAGACAACAGTTCACTATCGCCTACCTTAGTGACTTACCACCAATGGAGCAAAAGAGATTCATCTTCAACCTTGCAACTTTAAAGGGGGGGGAAAAAAGATTCCCTTGAAAATCCTAGAAGAAGGCTATCTTTGGAAAAATATGTCTTTATTACAGCTTCCTAGTTTTTTGCTGGTCCATTTTCACCATATGCTGAGCTTCACAAATTTTTTTTAAAATGTTAAGCAGATTGAAAAAGGGGACAAACATAAAATAGCTGGATAACTTTGCGAGTAACCATGGGGAAGTATGAAAATTTGTTTATGAAGTAATCATTACACACTTAAGCCATGAGATGATGAAGGTTAACGTTTTGGAAAGAAAAGTTATTAAAGTTTCTTTAAGAAGCAATTTGATCCTGGCAGCCAAATTAGAAACAACAGAGCAGCTGGGTGACTTGTTGACCAGAATTCCTTACGCATTCTCTGGCACCAGGAATTGAGAAGGTTTATAGTCTCAATCCTACAACAGCAAATAGACAATCATGAGTAAAATAAACTGTGGTTTGTCCAGAGTAAATGCAGGTTAGGATGATAACCACATTCTCCTTCAAAGTAAATAAATCAATCAATCAGTAGTTAGGAATTGAAAAGCAGATATTTAATAGTCACTTAGTGATAGTTATTCCATGTTACTACAATGGCGAGAAATGGCAGTAGTGAGAAAATTGCTAAGGGAAAAAAGAAACATCTTCACTATCATCATCAAAATATTTTACCATAGCTAACGTGTTGAGCACACCTTGCTATGGCACTCTTCAAAGTTCTTGACTTACCTCTTTTAATCTTCACAACTGCCCTCTGAGGTTTGTTCACAGTTTAGAAATTTGGAACCCAGTCTAGCAATGATTGGGAGTGAAAGGTCCAATTCTCTGTACATATCTTGACCAGAAACCATGTGAAGTAAAATAATTCATTCAGGAACTAGTGTGAGTAGTTGGAGAATCAAAATTCTGCTATTGTTAGGAAACACAGATTCAATGAAATCTTCCTATCCATAAACAATTTATTTTCAATTTGGAGGCAAAAATAACACACAAAACCCCTGATAATGGGTTTAGTGATGATAAATTATAGCTAAAACTATATTAACTATTGGGGCCCTTATTTTTGCCTATATTTCTTTAAAATGGCTCTTAGTCATATTTTTCATAGATTTTCCACATTTTTAGGCATCAATATTCATAGAAATACTCTAATATGGCCATATAATCCTTGTAAGGTAATTTTCAATTATCTGGTACTATATTTGCAGAATAGTAAAATTCTTATAGAAACTTCCTTAAAATAGTCTCAAAGGACAAAAGATGTAATCTTCTTAGTCCTCCTTAAAATTTATTGGTAATACATTTATTCAAATGGAAGTGATAAAATCTAAAGCTATGAAAACACTTTGTAAGTGCTAGACTTTCATTTATGTGGAAGATGCATTATTATGTTTTAGGACCCATGCCTCCTGGCAGCCATCTTCCACTGGCTCACGGACAGTAAAGAGGTTTCCACTCACAGAGCAACCTATTGACAGACAGTGGCTGTCTGGAAGGCAGTGTTGAGAGGGATTTTAAGTTTGTATCTGGAGTTGATGTGCAAAACTATCGCAATTGGTTAGTCATGTTTTTATGTTCACAGAGAGTAAGTGGGTTTAGGGCATGTTCTACGGGTTTGCTATCACTGTCACTCCTGATAGCACCTTTTGGGAGCTGTTATCTGAATTTTGGGCCAAGCATGAAGGGAACGTATTAACATTCGAGTGTTTCCCTAAATACAAGTAGGTAGCAATGACAGCATTGTCAGGGAACTCATTTTCTTAGACGTAGGTGTAATGCTAATTCTCTGAAAAAAAGTTGTCAGATGAATAAAACAGGTTCCTAATCTCTTAAACTACATAATGGAGAAAGAATGAAATCACTGAACAAATGGGAGACGAAAGAGACAGAGGATGTGAAAGAAACTGTGAAGCCAGAATCTGCTTCTACTTTGTCTTCTGTCTAACTGGAAAGGCCACAATATTCAGCTGTTATCCAAGATGTGCAAAATCTTAAAATTATTTAAAAACAACAACGACTACAACAACAAAAACCTGGCTGCCTCATTTACAGTAACATGGCCAAAAAGAAAATCTAAAAGACATTTTAGAAGAATTTTTTGTAAACTACTGAGGAGCCTGAAAAGATTCATTCGTATTCCTTTAGATTAACTCACACATGGAAAAATAGTCCAAGAAATAAGGCTTAGCGGCACAGCAAGGAAAGATGGGAGATTGTAATTTCTCGAGGGAAATTATCTGTCTCTAGATATAATCTTTATTTTTTGGCAAAGAAAAACTAGCATGGTAGATTTCCTAACTTCTTTAATAACATAAAATGCAAGCCATGCCATTGACTTACAATGAGTATTTTTTTTTGTCCTGGGTGCCCTGAGCCCATTAATTTTGGCTGCCCCAAGGCCATTGTTTGCCAAAAGTATTTAAACTAGCTGGAGATAATTATATGAATAGGATTGCCTGTTAAAACAGGCCTGGCTTCATGGGTGTGCAACTTTTGTAGTCATACAGAGCCCTGTACTTAGATGAACTCAGTATATAGAAGTACTTCACTTTTGGTTTGATGTGCCACTGTCACCATCCTGAAATTCTTAATAACTTTACAAAAAAGAGTCCCTCATTTTCATTTTATATTGGGCCTTACAACTTATGTAGCTAAAAATGCTAAGAATTGGGGTTGGGACATAGTGGACCTCAACACCATCAGTGAGTTGGTGAATTCCTTACAAAATCACTTTCATAATTCAATACAATGCAAGTAAGTATGACCCATTAAATAGAACACATTAAAACAAAGTATTACTGTACAATATGGAAGAGAAAACACTTAATACTGATGACTGTAATAAATATTTTATGTAGACTAACCAGAATTTTACATTTTCCTCATTATTTTTTCTCTTTTCTAAAACAGCCATCAGTATTGAGCTTCATCATCTACAAACTAGCAATCACATGTGAGTTCTTGATGTTAACTCCTCAGCTGTTCTCCTGCAGTGGCTCTAGGTTTTTGAGGGCTTGCTACTTACTTACATGCTTTTTGGTTGTATTTGTCTGCTTTTGGAGCCTTTCCTTGAAACTTTAAATAGAAGAAAAAGGAGAGCTTAATATAACATTTTTAAAGGTACCTATTACTCTTCTTGTATTCTTCTTGAGGGGTAGCTGAGCACTTGTAGCACACATGTAGTATGCATGTGGTAGCATGTAGTATGCCTGTTCATGAAAGTTGCACATGTGTTGCATGCATGCAGCATGCATGTTCTGGCAAGTTGCATGTATTAGGTAGAACCATGATATTCATGTTGTCTGTGTGCCTACACATGAACACATAGTGTACACATGTAGCATGCATGTTGTATGCAAGTTGCACGCACTTTGTAGAATGTGGCATGCACATATGCAGGTTGTGCACATTTTGTAACATG
The DNA here is from genome assembly GCF_047675955.1 of Chlorocebus sabaeus. Taxonomy (NCBI): domain Eukaryota; kingdom Metazoa; phylum Chordata; class Mammalia; order Primates; family Cercopithecidae; genus Chlorocebus; species Chlorocebus sabaeus. The sequence continues at coordinate 30,571,502 of NC_132914.1, read as the reverse complement.
CAGTATGCATGTGCACATGATGCATGCATGTTACATGCAAGTATGCATGTGAATTGCATGCAGAATACATGCTCTACGCATGTGGCATGCATGTTGTAGGGTGTAGTAGGTTTGTTGCAAGCATGCAGTAAGCATGTTGCACACACGTAACTTGCATGTTGTAGCATGCAGTGTGCATGTAGGCAGAATGTAGTATGCATGTTAATTGCATATTGTAGCATATAGTGCATGTTACAAGCATGTAGGTTGCATGTTGTGCACTTAGTGTGCATGTACCACGAATGTAGCAAACATGGTGTGCACGTCTCTGCATGTACGGTGTGGCACACAGCACGCATGTTGCAAAGTGCACCTGTTGCCCCATGTAATGTGCATGCTGCACGCCCATTTCATGCATGTAACTTGCAGGTCTCAATATGCAGTAAGCATGTTAAAAGCATGTAGGTCCCATGTGACATGTAGTGTGCATATTGCAAGCATGTAGCTTGCAGGTTGTGGCATGCAGGACCCATACTATACATGTGCAGCATAAAGGCCACACACATACAGAAAACATGCTCTACATGCGTGGCAGGCTTGTCACATGCATGTACCTTGTGTGTTTATTACATAGTGTACATGTTACAAGCATGTAGTGCGCAGGTTGTGGCATGCAGCATGCATGTTACAGACATGCTATAAGAATGTAGTATGCATGCTGCATGCATGTGTCTTGCATGCTGTAGCATGTAGTGTGCAAATTACAAGCATATAGCTTGCATGTTGTGGCATGCAGTGTGTATTAATGTGGCATGCATGCTGTGCAGATGTCACAGCACGTAATATGCAGCTGCAAGCATGCTACAAGCATGTTGTAGCGTGTAATGTGTGTGTTGCATGCATACTTCACACATGTTTCAACATGTAGCTTGCATGTGGTGCGTATGTTACAGGCATGTGGGTTGCATGTTGTATCGTGTTGCAAGCATGTAACTTGCATTTGGTATGAAATGCACATGTACTACATGTATAGCATGCAGACTTAATGCATGCATGCTACATGCCCTACTCATGTGACACACACGTCACACGCATGTGGTTTGCATTTTGTAGCATGCAATACGCATGTAGACTACATGCTTTACTCATATTGCATGCATGTATCTTCCATTTGCAGCATGTATTACACATGTTCCAGGTGTGTAGCTTGAACCCTGTGGCATATAGCACACATATTGCATGCATGGCACACAGAGTAGCATACATGTGCTCATCTTGCAGCATGTAAGGTACATGCTGCATGCATGTTTCTCACATGCTGTAGCGTGTGCTATGCATGTTGTATGCATGCTGTTCGCCCATTGCAGCATGTAATGTTCATGCTGTGTGCATGTTTCCCACATGTTCTGGCATGCACACATGCTGCAAACATGCATGCAAGCTCTGCGCATTATGTGCGCATATTGAAAGCATATTGTGGGCACACTGTGGGTGCATTATATGCTTTTGTCATGGATGTTTCACGTATACTGCACACATGTCACCTGCATGTCAGATGCATGTGGCATCAATGCTGTGCTCATTCACATGGCGTGCATGTAGCTTGCATGTTACAGGCATGCTATAAGCATACAGCATGCAGACATCACACAAGTTCCATGTGTTGCATGTTCCATGCGTGTGCCACACATGTGTCATGCATGTAGTCTGCATGCTGCAGAATGCAATAAGCATGCTATAAGACTGTAGCATGAATGCTGCACATATGTAGATCACATGTTGTAGCATGTAGTGTGCATGTCACAAAAATGTAAGGTGCATGTTGTGGCATGTAGTGTGCATATTCTACGTGTTTAGCATGCAAGCTCCCAGCATGTAGGATGCATGTTGTACACATGTGGCACACATGTAACTTGCATGCTGTGGCATGCAGCACATGTGTAGAATAGTGCAGTGCACATGTTGTTCATATGTGACTTGCATGCTGTGGCATGTAGTTAGCATATTCTAAATGTATGCATACATTGTGAATGTTTTACAAATGTATGCCTGTGACATGAATGTTGTTTGCAAGTGGTATGCATGTTGTACACATACCTGCAGGTGGCATGCAGGTTTTACACATGTACACATATAGTGTGAATGTTGTATGTAGCACGCATGTTGAACACATGCTGGACACACATAATGTGGAAGTTTGGTGCATGTAACCTACATGTAGTATATAGGCATGACATATACATGTAGTGTGCAAATAACGTGGGTGGTGTACATGTAGCATGCATGCAGTATGCATGTTGTATACATGTATGCATGTTGTATACTTGTTGTATATATGTGCCATGTTGATTTGCTGCAATCTTCAACCCATCACCTAGGTTTTAAACAATGCATGCATTAGGTATTTGTCCTAAAGCTATCTCTTCCCTTGACCCCCAACCCCTGACAGACCCCAGTGTGTGATGTTCCCCTCCCTGTGTCCATGTGTTCTCATTGCTCAACTCTCACTTATGAGTGGGAACATGCAATGTTTGGCTTTCTGTTCCTGTGTTAGTCTGCTAACATTGATGGTTTTCAGCTTCATCCGTGTCCCTGAAAAAGACGTGAACTCATTCTTTTTTATGACTGCATAGTATTCCATGGTGTATATGTGCCACATTTTCTATATCCAGTCTATAATTGATGAGCATTTTGGTTGGTTCCAAGTCTTTGTAAATAGTGCTACAATAAACTTGTTCGTTTGTTTGTTTGTTTATTGAGATGGAGTCTTGCTCTGTCGCCCAGTCTGGAGTGCAGTGGTGTGATCTCAGCTCACTGCAATCTCCACCTCCCAGGTTCAAGTGATTCTCCCGCCTCAGGCTTTCTGAGTAGCAGCTGGGATTACAGGTGTCCACCACCACTCCTGGCTAATTTTTCTTTTTTTAGTACAGACGGGGTTTCTCCATGTTGGCCAGGCTGGTCTTGAACTGCTGACCTCAGGTGATCCACTCACTTTGGCCTCCCAAAGTGTTGGGATTATAGGTGTGAGCCATTGCGCCCAGCTGGCAAAACCAATTTAATTACATATATATGCATGAAAGTTCCCAAAGAATTGTGACTCAAGGAGGCACTTAGAATTGAGGGCTTATACACCATCTTAGGCTAGACAAAGGAAGAGGGATTCACTTCTGGAGTATCAGGGGAATGTGAGGGCGGGGAGGTGAGGGCAGCACGGGGAGTGAGGAGAGGAAATGTATAGTAAATAAGGGTTGTTTTAGTATGTTTGTTACACAGATAAGCATCCTGTCCAGTGCTAAGAATTGTCTCTGGAGTAGTTTTATTGGGGGCATGAGAGGAGATACCTTTAAAAATGGAAATTCATGGCCTGCTTTTAGACAGAAAATGAGGGCACAGAGAGCTAATTGTCTTCACCTCAAAACAATCATGATGCCAAACTGGCATGTTTTGGAGAGGCATATTCTATTTGTCTTCATACCTTTAGTCTCCAGTTCCCCAGAAGTCAGAACTAATGCTATGTGGCTCAAGACTCCCACCACAAACCATAGCATTAGACTGTCCAGTGGCCAAATCTTCTAGGAAAACAGACATGCCTATGAGGCAGGACATTCTAGGCAGGGGGCCTAGAGGTGAACTTCCAATTGCTGAGGCAAAGGTTAGACCTTTATTTCAGTAACGTTCTTTACTGCATAGGTATAATGAGCACACCTCCCCTTACTTGTCACTCAAATTCAAAATTATAATACAAATAATGACCAAGCATATTTCATTTGATAATGTGCTGGAGTGAATTCGCACTAGTTCAAAAAATTAATTCTTACATTCTTAGGAATTTTGCAAGCCAGTTGTTAAACACAATTTTGTACAAAATTAAGTTATAGAAACCATTTCTACAAATTAGATTTAAATGAGTATAATAAATGCTCAAAACTCATCATGTTTTAATTATTTCACCATTAATATACTCTTGGTCTTATTTATAGCTGCTGTATCCGTTTGGTGAAAATATTGTAGAATAACGTGCTGCTGTATATCTCTTCCCGTCTCTGTGTTCAGTGAGGTCACATTGGTTGCATGAAATCAAACATGGTGAAAATATTTGCACCATGGAAATCAGCAAATGCTATGAATCAGGATTTAAAATAAAATATTCTTTGAATTGGAGAAACATCTCTCTGCTCATTCAACTATGACTAGCGCAGTTAAGAGTATTTTATAGGCTATGACAACATTGGAATAAATGTCTGATACTTTATTTTGAAATATAAAGAACATCTAGAGCTCTTGATTCAGATGGAATAATTTTCTTAAAAAATTTAACTATTCGGCCTGGGTGCAGTGGCTCATGCTGGTAATCCCAGCACTTTGGGAGGCTGAGGCGGGTGGATCACCTGAGGTCAGGAGTTAAAGACCAACATGATGAAACTCCGTCTCTACTAAAACACAAAAATTAGCTAGGTGTGGTGGTGGGCACCTGTAATCCCAGCTACTTGGGAGGCTGAGGCAGAAGAATCACTAGAACCTGCGAGGTGGAGGTTGCTGTGAGCTGAGGTTGTGCCATTGCACTCCAGCCAGGGCAACAGAGTGAGACTTCATCTCAAAAAAAAAAAAAAAAAAGAAAAGAAAAGAAAAAAAAATTAACTCTTCATTCAAATCTGTTTGGTATAAGTCTGACTTTAATTTTAGACGTAAATTTATACAATGGCATTTTAGTGCTTCCTCTGACATTTCCTATAAGTTGTAGAGGTTGTATAAAACACTAAAAGTAGCTTTTTGATTTATGTATAATTAAAATGTAAAACAAAATGTGTTATTAAAATTACATTCAGATGAAAACAGTGTTCTTTTCTATTATACACAATAATTTCTAAGACTATGGATATTAGCTTTGCAATGTTGCAGCAGTTTTCAAAGCCAGAGATTCCACTCTTTGAAGAATTCTGGTAAATCTTTGATATTGATGTGGTTCAGGACGTGCTACTCCAAAATATGACACCTTGACATATTGAATATTTTAAGCCAAAGGAATTCAAGAAATGGCAGGTGCAGGAAGGACTTCCTGATCTTCCCATGACGCAGGTCATAAGACGCTCATATGAGAGGTGCCCTTCCTATCTTCCAAGGAGATTGTCCTTATTTCCAAAGCTGCAGTGATTCCCAGATAAATATGAACAAACAGGCCTTGCTAAGGTTCCCCCACTTTACAACTCTTAGTTCATACCCATTTTTATCCTATCATATCTTTCCATGTTTCTTTATTCTTCAGCAAACATAGTTTGAAAACAATCAGGTTTAACTATTTCTTCGGGTCTTCAATTCCTTATGAAGTCTCCTGTGTCAGGTAAAACATGTAACAAACGAATTTGTATGCATTTCTCTTGTTAATCTGTCTTTTGTTACAGAGATCAAGCCAGGAACCAAAAAAGGTGGGAAGAAAAAGATAGTTTTTCTCTCCTGCAATATGTTTTATTGCAATGTACATAGGTATACTTTAATCTTGTAGTAATATACTGACAAAGTTTATTGCCTGAGTGCCAGAAAATGCAAGGTCACAAATAATTTTTGATACTCTTAAATTGTATTACTGTGCAGGTGACACAGAGAGAGGCTTTAGGGATGGAAGGAAAGACAGTCTCCATGGAGAGCCCCTTTTTCCTCCTGGGGCTGCAGCCACGCTACCACTGTTGCTTCTCCTGTCACCAGTGTGGGCCCAGGTCTGGGCACAGCCCACGGCTGCCCAACACCTGCCGTGTCAGGTGTTGGGCCAGCTTCTTAGAGCACATGTTGCCTGTTGAACCATGGGCCCATGGGGTGGGGGGTAATTTAAACTTTTTTGTTCTTCTTTCTACTTTTCTGTATTTTCTTCAAGAACAGTAATATTTAAAGAACTAGACAACAAAAATTTATGTTTTAATGTAAACTATATTATCATCTCTTTTGTAAATGATATTGTCACCTTTGTGATATTGCATTTGGCCATTTATATAGGTTATATTTGAATAGAGGATATCATTAGGCTGAAAAAAAGCACAGGGGGGCAGTGTTAAAATAAAAAAATTATTCAACAATACTTGTTAAAGCATGGTAGAATTTATTCGGGACCATCATGATAGTTATAGGGACCACTGCAATGCGGTCCTTCAGTGGGGAAGAGAGATTGGACTCAACTTCAAATACAGCAAGAACCCCCTACCCTCGATATCTGATCGTTCTCTTGCCAAACTGACTTCGTAGTGTTCTTTGCTAAAACTGGATTTTACAAGGAAATACACTGACAGTGCTAGGAAAAGATTCGGAAAACTAAAGTTTGGTCAAGCAAAGAATTGTTGTCAGCAGTAATCTGAAATTGGTTTTATTACAATATCTTGCCCTTGATTTATTTTTAGTTGTATCCTAATCTCTTTTAGAAATATGGTCCATCTTAATTTGCATGAGTGACTTAATCTATATGAGCCTCAGAGAGGTACTTCTAAAATAATTTAAGTTTTATTATAAATTGCTTTGAGTGGACACAAGGTGTTTTAGGAGGTAGTATTGCTCTAATTATCAATCCTTTAAAAATAATCAGAGGCTAAATAACAAGAATTAAATCTAATTTCCTTTTGGATCCCTTTATTAGCCAAGACGGGTGTTTTCCACTTTTTAACAGAGAAGCAAATGGCTTGAGGGGCTGGCATATCAATGTAAACCTCTCTCTGACATCAGTACTTCTATACTTTTCCTACAACACAGAGCAGTATTGAATCAGAAGGTGATGCGGCTGTGAATAAACAAATTTATTTATTATTATTATTTCTTTTTTTAGATAGAGTCTTGCACTGTCCCCAGGCAGGAGTGCCATGGTGTGATCTTGGCTCACTGCAACCTCCACCTCCCAGGTTCCAGTGATTCTCCTGCCTCAGTCTCCCAAATAGCTGGGACTACAGGCGTGTGCCACCATGCCCAGGTTATTTTTGTATTTTTAGTAGAGACAGGGTTTCACCATGTTGGCCAGGGTGGTCTCGATTTCCTGACCTGATCTGCCCACCTCGACCTCCTAAAGTTCTAGGATTACAGGCGTGAGCCATTGTGCCAGGCCCGAAGGAATTAATTTTTAAAAATATTTACTGATTGTTTGTCCTTGAGAAGACTTGAAGCATTTCACTATTTTAAGTCAATCTCAAATTTGTCATCTGAGAGCTAAATAGAATAAAGATGTCACTGAACTTAGAGGAAAGATTATGTAACCAGGAATCCCACTTTAAGGCTTCCTTTATCTCTTCTTTTTATGATCTCTTTGGAGTCTCAGCCCTGGGTCCTGCACTACTCTCCATGGTCATGGAGCACTCTGATACTGTTTCCATCTAAAAAAGAAAACAACTCTGAGAAGGGGGTGGCCAGAGCTCTTTCTTGGACATGGATGTCTTAAGGATGATTTGAGGAAGGAAAAAAGACTTTCTCTCTATAAAAATCTTCTATTAGAGGCCTTTTTTTTTTTTTTTCTTTTTTGAGGCAGGGTCTCACTCTGTAGCCCAGGCCAGTCTTGAACTCCTGGCCTCAAGCAACCCTCCTGCTTTGGCCTCCCAAAGTGCTTGGATTACAGATGCGAGCCGTTGCACCTGGCCTAGAGTCACTCTTTTGGGTTAAGATGTTCTCTCTAGAAAGCCTTTGTTAATTATAAGTAAGGATTGATACATTGACCTATTACATCAACTATGATTCCAGCAAAGATAACCTCACTATCTCAATCAGCTGTTAACTTAGAAAGCTAGACTTTTATGGTGTTAAACACACACACACACACACACACACACACACACACGAGCAGCTTTGGGTTTTCCAGTCCTATACTTAGCACATTGTAGCACAAAGAATCTCCTTAATATGTTTGTATTAAGTTAATAGGCAAGTGAAGAGGAAAGGCTGTAGTGTGTTTTATGGGGAGATAGGCTCAGGTGTGTCTAGATATTAAAGTCTGGATATTAAGGTTACCAAAGGTGAAAGATTTTGATGAAAGAATGAAAACATCCATGTCCAAGATTTCCAGTTTCATTTCTCAGTCACTAATTTGAAGTTACCAAATAAACAAAGTGAAAATGGGTGAAACGTACTTTGAGTTACAATAAGTTTATCTTAATTCATTGACTTTTCAACTGCTCAGATGTCTTAAAATTTTTTTAAAAGTAACTTGTTACAGTAAAGAGCCACACAAATACTCATAGCAGAGGAACAATTTCTGGATTTTATTTTTTCAGTCGGTGAGCTTTTTAAGGATTTGGGGAGGATGAGAATAAAAGGGTGACTTCTTATTTTCAGTTTTTCTATTTGGATGTGTCAAATTTCTGGTAATTTCTAACACAGCAATGGAAATTTACAAGGTGCCTGAAAGAACAAATAGAACTTTCAGACCTGGAGAAATTCTAGTAATCATCACTCTGGATACATTATTATAATTAGTATTTTTAAAAAGAAAACAATCTTTCAGAAAGATACGAAGTTTAGGAACCAAAGCCAGAGGCCCTAATACAAATCCCCCCTCCCATCCCCTCATCCCCACCTTCTTCGCTGCCCTTTACTGACTTAGCAGGAACAGTTCAAACACGCCCACAGCCCAGGAAATAATGAGACCCAAGTGATCCAGTTAGATAGAAAAAGTAGTCTGCTTTTTGCTTGGCATCTCCCAAATTATCGTGAGTTTAAGCAAACAATAAAATAAAAAATGTTTCAGAAGCCAATTCGGCTCCCAGGCCCAAACCAAAACTCGAACCTGGTACTTTTCCTAAGTGCGGGCCAAGAAATGGGCGGTAAGTTAAAGAGCTGGTGGCGCCTCTGAACACACCCGGGCAGGGCGAGCAGGTCCTTGTCCAGGGAGATCCCTTCTCCTGGCTTTGGGGAAGGTGCTCCCTGTCCCCGCGGGTTCCTCCGTAGGAGGCTGGGTCTGCGGGACGCGGCGCCGGGCGGGTGAGAGAAAGCCCGGGCAGAAGAACACGCAGCCGGCGACTGGACGCGATCACGGGGCGGGTGGAGAGCGTCTCCCCGGGCACCGCTGCTGTTGTCCCGGGTGCTGAAAAGCCGGGAACTTCCCGGGAAGCAGCGGCACTTTTCTCCCTGGAAGGTGGGTGTGGGGGTTCCAGGCTGCGCACCTGCTAAACCCGCCTAGTTGCCCCAGGAGGGGTCCGCCAGATGTGCCCCTCCCTAGCCCCGTTCGGGGGAGAAGGATGGGGGCGGGGGCGTGGGGGTGAGCACAGCCCGGCACCGCAAGTGGGACCCCGGGGTGCCCTTCTCCTCAGCTCCCGGGCAGCCGCGCGCCGCGAACCCCGCTCCACCTGCACGCGAGGCGGGCCGGGGGGCAGAGGGCGCCGGGCTTTGGGGGGAAACGGCCGGCGTCCCGGGATTGGGGGGTGGAGGAGACAGCGAGCGGGCATGCGCAGTGGGGCGGAGGAGGTGGCGATGGCCGGGGGAGGCGGGGGGACTGCTGTTTATTTGCAGCTGGGCCAACTCGGCGGCGCAGGAGGCGGCGGAGCGCGGGGCGCTCGCGGCGGGTCCAGCTGCCGCAGCACCATGCCCGAGCTCCCCTCCGGGCAGCCGCCGCGCGCCGCCGGGGCCCCGGTAGGGGAGGATGCCAGACGCCCGGGAGAGGCCAGGACAGCAGCGGCGGCGGCGGCGCGATGGTGCTGACCACCTCTGCCCGAGGCGGCGGCGGGCACCGCGCACCCTCCCGGCGGCAGGGCTGCGGGCTCGCGCCGGCCGGGGCCGCGGCGCTGCTGGCCGGGGCGAGCTGCCTGTGCTACGGCCGCTCCCTGCAGGGCGAGTTCGTGCACGACGACGTGTGGGCGATCGTGAACAACCCCGACGTGCGGCCAGGCGCCCCGCTCCGCTGGAGCATCTTCACCAACGACTTCTGGGGCAAGGGCATGGCCGAGAACACCAGCCACAAGTCCTACCGGCCGCTCTGCGTCCTCACCTTCAAGTGAGTCTCTCACCTCGCGCTAGCCGCGGCTGCCTCCTCTACCCTCCGCCCGTCCCTCGGTCCGGGAGAAGTTGCGGGACTGACTTGGGGGCATTTCATTTTTGCCGCCCTTTCCCTCCACACCTGCCTCCTCTCCAGGATGTGCATGACACTGTGCTCCGGGATCCAGTGCCCGGCTTATCTGGGCTCTCGGGGCGGTTCGGGAGGCGCCGGCTGGGGAGTTGGGATCGAGTTTTTCAAGTGTCTGCGCTCTCAGCGGGCTTCTCTCTCGAGGCAGTGCTGGGAGCGGGCTGGTGGAACCGCCTCCGCACCCCATCGCCTGCCTGATCGTGACCAAGTGGGACTAGCGCGGACCTAGAGGGTTCCGGAGGGGTGGCGGTGGTGGCTATGCTTCCAAGTTGAGAATTTCTCGGAGGCTGTTGGGCAGCTTTGCAGATGAGAAGTGTATCAGCCTCTTAAGGGTTTTGTTCAGATGAGGCGAGGCGGGAGCCTTGAGCTGACAGGGCTGCGTGGGTTTAGAAGAGGGAGCTGAAGACTCTCCCCAGCCCCCAGCCCGCAGCCCCCGCCTTGCACCCTTGGCTGCTCCCCGAGGCTCTCCAATCTGCCAGACCGCTCTGCATCTAGACTTTAGAAGGTGCAGAGAGAAGTAACGCAGAGCCTAGGCTTCTCCAGGGACCCCGGGGTCCCAGCCGAAATAGTTTTTCTTTTACAACCTCGGAGTCATGATTCAGCGTTTCTGGTGTGAATAAGTGTAAAGGGAACCGAGAATATGCCAGGTTTTTGTGAGGTGGAGTATTTTCTTTAATTTAAAAAGAAGCCTAGCTTCTGAGGAAAGAAGAGAAGCGCTCATTTGAGGGAAGTGCTATCTTACACAATCATGAGCTTGACTCAACCCTTTATAATGTGGCTCAGCATTTAAGCTCATTTTAATGCGCCGGTCAAAACTGTTGAAATAATATTGGTGCGCTATTATCGGCGTTTTCAGCCTTTTTCCAACGGGTGTAATAGGAACCCGTGTTTATGGTAATGATTATTTGAGACTGGGCTGGCAGCTTGAAAAGCCTGCTCTGGCTGAGAGGCTTAGGCCTCTTGACAGGTGTCTCTGATGACTTAGAAAAGGAAACCATAGCAATCGGCAACAATTCATGGGTTTTTGACTTACGCCTTCCACTGAAAGTTTAACGTTTTTAAGGAGAGTGAGAAAATTACATATTTGACTTTGAAGAGAATATGTTATAGACATTTGTCCTCTTAGAAAGTTGTTCTGGTTTTCTGCTGAAAGATCACCTCGGCTAACCTCGTTATTCAGTTTCCCAGATGTTTCTTAAAATCTTGCGACGAATATAAGTGTTTCACTTCTAGATTGACCTGCTTTTTCATTTATTACCGTCAGGGTTGTTGGTTAATTTAAGGTGTGTAAATTCACAGCATGAGATGTGCTTGCTGTCTTTGTAACAGCCATGGAGATCATCCTGGTCACAGGTCTGAGTATTTTTCAATTAAAAAGGGCAGAGTCAAATGCCTGTACCTACTTGCTGGAGAGTAGGGAAGGGGGTTTTCACTTCTTGACTTTCTAGAAGGTTTTCTTCTTTTTTCTCTGTCTTTTCTCTTTTTTTCTTTTTTGAGATGGGATCTCACTGTGTCCTCCAGCCTGGAGTGCAGTGGCACGATTATTCCTCACTGGAGCCTGAAACTCCTGCGCATAAGCAATTCTCCTGCCTCAGTCTCCCAAGTAGCTGGAACTACTGGCACATACCGTGTACCCAGATATATTTTTAGATTTTTTTTGTAGATATGGGATCTTCCTGTGTTGTGTAGGCCGTTGTTGAACTCCTTGGCTAAGCGATCTTTAAGCCTCAGCCTCCCAATGTACTGGGCTTGTAGGCAGGAACCACTGCACCTCACCTAAAATGTTTTATTTTTCTTCATAATGGAGACAGCAGAAGGGAGGGGTGGAGGGAGTAGACAAAGAAGTAAGACCATTGATTAAGAGGAAAATTAGCTAGGGGTTGACAGAACAAGGGCAAAGGAGAGTTCGGGGGTTTAGGAGGAAGAGAGCTGAGGGACTCTTGTGGTAATCATTGATTGTAACAAGCAGCTTGGTATCTAAGAGGCATAGCTTGCTGTATATTATATGCCACTGCCTGTGAAAGATACAGTTGTTTTTTGAGAAGATTGAGTTGCAAATCTAGAGGAGCAACACAGCACTAATTGGAAAGAGATAACTGCCTCTTCAGAAAGAGAATGTTAAGTAGTCTTTCTGTGCTCACATGCATTGATTTAAATAAGACTGGACAGCTTTCTTTATAGTCACCTAAGGTGAAACTGCATCTTCTAGTGCGATAGCATGAAGCTGGAGGACATCAATGACTTTAGACCCACACAACTACAGCATGGTACAAAGAAGGACAGAAAGCCACATTTATTAACTATTCACTATGAACCAAGCATTGGCCTAGATACTTCACATAGATTATGTCTTTATGATTTTCATTTTAGATAGTTAGTGAAAACATAATTCAAGGGGCCCTTTAAATCTGTGCAAACAATTTTAACTGTATCTTAAATTATGCTTGTTTGAGCAAAAACTTTGAGATTTCAAACCCCTTTAAAATTTTTTTTTTAAGTATAATTGTACATTCCCATGCAGTTTTGAGTAATAATATAGAAATTCCTTATACTCTATCCATTTCCCCCAATGGTAACATCCTGCATTATGATGGTATAATATTACAACCAGGAAATTGATACTGATGCAATCTACAGCATTTAGACAGATTTCACCCATTTTATATGTACTTCTTTTTTTTTTAATTTTACTAAATGTGTACTTAGTTCTATACAGCTTTATCATATGTGTAGATTTCAGAGAGTACCACCACAGTCAAGGTACAGAACAGTTCTATCCCAAGGATCCTTGGTACTTCTTTATTGCAGTCATGGACACCTAATCTTTAACAACTGCCTAATCCATAATCCCCTCACCCAAATCCATAACAACCATGAATCTCTTCTCCATTTTTATCATTTTGTCATTTTAATACTGTTGTATAAATGGAGTCACGTAGTATGTAACCTATTGAGATTGGCTTTTTTTCACTCAGCATGCCTCTGGATCTTCAGGCTGTTGCATGTATCCATAGTTTGTTCCTTTTTATTACTGAGTTGTATTCCATTGTATAGATATACCACAGTTTGTATAACTATTCACCTGTTGCGGACATCTGGGTTGTTTCCAACTTTTGGCTAATACAAATAAAACTGCTATACAAATCCACATACCTATTTCCTCATTTCAAATTTTAGCTCATTTCTTATTTGAAAAAATATATAATTAGTATCTTTACTACCTAAGCAAGCACTTTTATCATTTATTAGTACACAAGCAAGCACCTTTATAGCAAAAAGTATTATGCATCTATAAATTGCATTTATTCTTAAGGAAATCTCTAGCTCTCAGTATGTGTGACATACATTCAGTGAATCAAAAATCCACTTATGTTTTAATAAAAATATATAAACATAAACTTTTATTTCTCTGGGATAAATGCCCAGGAGTCCAGTTGCTGGGTCATGTGATGGCTGCATGTTTATATGCTTTATGTGAAGTTGCCACACTGTTTTCTGGATGTTCCTACCAGCAGTGTCTGAGTAATCCAGTTTCTGTGCATCTCCGCCAGCGCTTTGTATTGTTGCTGTTTTTTACTGTAGCCATTCTGATAGATATGTGATGATATCACACCTCTATATGTACCTCATTAATTTACCATTCCCTAATGGGTGAAGTTATTAAACATCTGATATTAAACCAAAGAGTGTGGTAAATGTGCCTTTGTATCTTTTGTCTATTTGTAGTTTTTTTTTTTAAATGTTGAGTATTGAAGTTCTTTATATATTCTAGATACATGTACTTTGTCGAGTATGTGATTGCTAAATATTTTCTCCCACTCTGTAGCTTGTCTTTTTGTTCTCCTCACAGGACCTTTCCCAGTGCAGAACTCTAAACATATTTTTATTAAAACATAAGTTGATTTTTGATTCACTGAATGTATGTCACACATACTGAGAGCTAGAAATTTCCTTAAGAATAAATGCAATTTATAGATGCATAATACTTTTTGCTATAAAGGTGCTTGCTTGTGTACTAATAAATGATAAAAGTGCTTGCTTAGGAAGTAAAGATACTAATTATATATTTTTTCAAATAAGAAATGAGCTAAAATTTGAAATGAGGAGATGGGTTACAGACCATCTACTTTTACCAGTTTTGAGGGGATGGGACAGTGGAATATGAAAGCAGCTTACCAAGATATGGTGGCTTTGCACTATGTCACTTTAGCTAAGTTGAGACTAGGTTTCTTAGAATTGCCTTTGCAAGATGATCTGGGTTAGGACTGACCATAAGAAAAATTTCTGCAAGATTTGGAAGATGAAAGTGAAGTGGCTGAGATCACATTCAGAAGGCTGGCATAGGTTTTGTTGCTGCCAGGCCTCGTGCAGTTTATCACAGAAATGTTGGTGAACGTGCTGTTCATTTGCAGAAGGACCCAGGCCCTCAGCTCCTCCAGTGCTCTCCAGATCTCTTCTTTCAGCTACTTGGAATCATGGTGCAGGTATGTATGCAGTTCTGCAGGGAAGAGTGCCAGTCTTTTTGCAAGCCTCTTGCATTATTAAAGTTGGAGCCTTAAAGGCAGTGGGAAACAGACATGTATTTTAGTTCATTCTTGTGGATTCCATTTTGCCCTTGCTTCCCCCTACTTCAAGTCCATTCACCTTCTCTTCCAGAATGGCCCTGCTGCCCTGCCGGCTTTCAACTTGGGTCATAGACGCAGAAGCATCACACTTACATAGGCATCTAACCAGCCCCAGCAATTGTAAAAGGTCAGATCCCCATAGTACATCCCTTCTTCTGAATCACTCATAGTGGCTCTGCTTTTCTAGTGAAACCCTAACGGGTACAAATGACCATCTTTTTGTGTTCCTTGAAGTGAGTTTAGATTATAATGAATTTCTGTTTCCAATCAAATCTCAGATTCCATCTTTTCATAAGATCATGCCCAAGGGTATGCAGGAATACTTTTGGACCATAGTGGTTCAGAATCAAAACAATTGTGACTCTGTAACAGTAACATTTTTCTTTTTTTTTTTTTTTTTGCTTCTTTATCCTTCCCTGGCCATGTCCTGTTTGTAAGCCTGAAATCAAGAGAAATGTATTAAGCTACTCTGTAGACAGTGAATTGACACAGAACCAAACTCTATGATATCCATAATACCTCCCTTGAAAAATGGTCCTGAATGATTTCAAATAAACTTAACTTTTTAATTTTATACCCCGCTTCTCTTGGGAAGAAGATACTGCTGAATTGTTCACAGTGCCATTCCATTCAGTAAGCAAGTGGAAGTCTGCTTCAACAAGCAAGAACCAATGATTTTTCAATGTTAAAGATGGGGAAACTCAGCAAATTAAAGAACTTTAAACTCCTGATTCTCTCCCTGTGTGTTTAGCCTATTAGATTATATTCGCTATAATGTTTTATTTTATTAAGAGCTTCTGATGGTAATATAAACCATTAGAGTGAAAGTGGGTGGTTTAAAATGTCAGAGCTAAAAAATAGACTATCATAATATGTGCAGCTGTAGGAATTTGCAGCATTTTAATGTTTGATCTTGAAAGTTTTTTGCAGCAGTTTGCATCTTTTAGTTACAAATAGTATACCAACCATGAAAATAAGCACTAACTAACCTCCATGCCCAAACCTCCATGCCCACAACCTTAAAGAAATGGTGATATGTTTCTTTTGGTTCTAGTCCTTTTCATTTGACTTCTGTGGAATTTCATTTTGGCACAGCGTGTTGCTACAAGGCTGATAAGTTTGTTTTCTAAGTCTATCATAGGTGACAAGTAAAGATTCTCTACGATGTTTGACTAGATTGTCTAGGATGTTCAGTGACAGAAATACCAAGGGCAAATGTGATTGGAGGCAAGAAAAATTTTATAAAGAAAAATAAAAAAACTGCCTTTGAAAATTTTATGCCACCCTAAGGTTATCTTGGAAGCTCCAAGAGGAGGAGGTTGTGATTATAATCTCGTAGGATATGCTTTAGACTACAGTCTGGTAGTGTAGGGGGGATGGAAAGTGAGAGGAATATATTTTTGGACTCATGAGGGTTTTTATAGGGGAGTCCCTGAATTAAGGCTTGGAAGTCACCTTCCAAAGCAGTCTATTATTACCAACCAGTGTCTTTTCTGTCTTTCTTTGGAGCTGCATTCATATTTTCCTAACTTTGAGTATGTCATCAACTCAAAGATGGGGGTAAGGAGGCCGGGAGTGGTGGCTCCTGCCTGTAATTCCAGCACTTTGGGAGATTGAGGTGGGTGGATCACTAGGTCAAGAGACCAAAACCATCCTGGCCAACATGTTGAAACCCCATCTCTACTAAAAAAACAAAAAGTAGCTGGGTGTGGTGGGGCACGCACCTGTAGTCCCAGCTACTTGGGAGGCTGAGACAGGAGAATTGCTTGAACCTGGGAGGCAGAGGTTGTAGTGAGCTGAGATCGCACCACTGCGCTCCAGCCTGGAAACAGAGTGAGACTCCGTTAAAAAAAAAAAAGAAGAAGAAAAAAAAAGAGGGGTAAGGAAAGCCTGATCATGCCCACATAATGGCAGTGTTTCTTTCCCAAATAATAAGATATAGTCTCTGTACTATGAAGTCCTGTTTGATCTGAACCCTGGCTACCTCTTTGACGCCTGTTCTACCAATCTCAACCTCATTCTCTGCACCAGCATTCCAGAACCCTTGTTCTGATCTGTGCAGGGCTTGTGTGCTCACCATCTTTGGTTCTGCTTAAATGTCACTTCATCCCAGAGGCCTTCCCTGGTGGCCAGGTGATCTAAAGTAGCAAACACTCCTCTGTGTTTTACCCTTATTTCCTTACCCTGCTTTGCCTTAGTATCCCCCTAAATGATGCTATCTAGCATCATTTTTATTGACTTTTACCTCCCCTCACTACAGTGTAAGTTCCATGAGGTTTATCTCTAGCACCTAGAACTAAGCCTGGCTTGCAAAGTAGGGACTCAAGAATTATCATTGAAAGATAGAATACTATTTGTCAGTTAAAAATAAATTAGTTTTTTAAAGAATGAATAAATCCTTTTTGTGAATGCTCGAATTTTTCAGGTAAATACTAAGGTAAGGCTACATGATTATAATGTAGAGAAAAGTTTGTTTGGTTTACTCTTGCACTAATTTACCTTTGTTCTTTCTCTCTCAAAGAGAAAAGTGGAGGCAGACTAGAAATTTCCTCAGATATATACAGAGAATACCAGTAGGTTCTGTTTACTGAGAGATTCTGAAAGGGATGACTTTGAATTTCTATTGTAACTTGCTGGGACTGTAACTCTATGTAGACAATGAGGATCTGTAGCACTTTTGGATCTCATTCTTCTTAGGTGGCAGATTGCAGCACAAATGGTTGGTGGATGCTTGCTGCAAAGTTCAAGGCGAGAAACAGCAGCTGTGCCTTCAAAACCCAGAATTATAGGAGGTTCTCACTACACTCTGATCTCAGGGTCCTAAGATTCATCCATGCCTGTGCTTTCTGTGAGGAATGGCCTTGTTGGATCAAAGGGAGTACAAGGACTTGAAAATATTTTATCAGAGAAACTAACATGACAGTGAATTTTTCTGATCTTCATGCTGGATTCTTGAGAGGAAGCTTCTGATCACTTGGAATTTCTCAAGTGAGAGGAGTTTCCTTATTATTCATGATGGACTCCTGGGATCACACCTAAGTTTATGCTAAGGAGGAGCTGACTCATGGTGGGCTTCTAGATGGTTACAGGATGAGGGCTAGCTGTGGTGTAAAGACCAATTATATGATTAGAGGGTTGGGACTGTGAGGCATGTGATATCACTCCTATATCCCAACCTCCTAGGAGGGAAGAGGGACTGAAAATTGAATTGTTACGTAGTCAGTGATTCAATCAGTCATGCCTACATACTGGGACCCCCAATAAAAACTCTGGACACTGAAGTTTGCTTGAACTTCACTGGTAGGTAATCATACCTTGATGTTCTGGGAGGGTGAAGCATCCTGTAGAAACAGAACATTTATGATCAGGACCCTTCTGGACCTTGACCCATAGGTTTCTCCCTTTGATTGGTCCTGACTTGTAACCTTTATAAGAAAACTGTAACCATAAGTATAGGGGTTTCTCAATTTCTGTGAGTTGTTCTAATGTATGATCAAACCTGAGAGAGTTGTGGGAGGCCCTGATTATGTAGTCAGTTGGTCAGAAGTACCAGTAGCTCGAGGAACTTGTGGCTGATGTCTGAAATGTGAGGAGTTTTGTGGATGACTTTGCCCTCAACTGGGAGTCTGTGTTAATTTTGGGAAGTTGAAGTCAGAACTGCATTACACCCAGGCACTCCACCAAACACTAAACACACATTTTTAAAAAAAATGCTAAAAGTTGACAGCTCAGTTAAAACTAAAATATTTGGCCTTGGTCTGTCCTAATTTTTATTATTTGCTGACTGTCTTTCTGAGGATTTTCTTCTGGCACTTGCTACCTTCCAGATATATTTACTGATCTTCCTGCCTTCAGTTTTCTTACCCTTTCTTTTGTACAGTTATTACTCTAATAACTGTATTATTACTCTAGTACTAATATAGCAGTGACAATAACCTCCATTCCCATGGGGCAGCTTTCCCATGTGGTAGATTCCTCATAGCCAGATAAGGATGTGATGCATTGAACTCAAATGAAAGCCATGAATTTCGCTTTGGCTGCAGAGTGTCAATCTCCCCTCTGGACTGTTGTTTGCATTGGTGCCTGGGAACTACTACATCGTTTTGTACTTCAGATATATTAAGCAATGATGATTTGCTGATTTATTCCTGGTACTGAAGGGAATGCAGAAGAAGAGCAACCAAAATGATTGAGGGCCAAGGGGATTTGCCTTAGAGGAAAAATGAGAAGAACCAGATGTTGTTATTTATTGGTTGAATGATCTAAGAAGGCTATGGAAACCTCTCATAAGCATTTGAGATCTGTAATGATGGTGAGAGGTTGGGAAAAAGAAAGATGAACAGTAATAGAGGAAGACAGGAGAACGTGCTGTGTACTTTGTACTGGGCTGTGGAAACCCATGCGGGAAGTGTTGGAGAACCCATCACTGGAGACACCAGAAACAGATAATAAAGGGGTACTTTTAATTTTTTATTTTCCCTGGTTTGTATTTCTTTGGAAAAGAATACTGTGGAAAATCTGTGCTTTTCTGGAAAGCTGGACAATCCTAGCAGCCTTTCCTTAAGCTTTGAGACTTGTCTCTCACTGTTCTGAGTTATCACCTGACTTTGAACCACTTAGTTTGCTTGGGGCAGATCTCTGGGCCCTAATTTAGATCTACTGCCTTGGAATATCTTGGGATGGGATCAGAGAATCAACAATTGTAGCTACCACACCAGATGATTAAGATGCTTGAGAACCACTGGGACTCATAGGGGCCCATGTTTAATGAGGTTGAGATGCCAAAATCTCCCTGGCATAATGTAGAGAAAGGAACGCAAAGGCTCATTGAGATAGGAATGCCGGCATGCGTTTATCACATGCAAACTGCACACACACCCTCTCATGCCTCCATTGTACTCCCAGCTAGGGCCAGATGACTTTCCCTTTTCTGAGGCATTGAGAATTACATTGGTGAAGGAGCACCTGCAACTTCGAGAAGCTCTTTGGTGGATCTCTTCTGTAGGCCAGGTGTGATGTAGGAGATGCTGCCATTGAGGTGAACTTTCTGAATTCATGGGGTGTTGGGATCCTGGAGTACCAAAGACCGAGTGGCAGAGCTTAGCTGCCAAAGACAAGGTGAGTGCCTTGATCATGATGGGCCTCTGGGACACAGTGATAATCAGAATGTTTTGACCTGCAACAATCATTGGTGGTGGCCAATTAATCATGTTGTCCCTAGGAATGAAGTAGTTGGGCAGCCCTCTAAAATTTTGCTAAAATTTATTCCAGAAAAACTCCGGGTTCAGGGCCAGGAATCAGGCTTGGATCACCACATGGAGAGTCATGATGTCTTACCCAGTTTACAGACCTACGCCAGTTCCTTGAGGTAGAGCCATTTGATTGACACGGAGTTGGGGTTCTTTTGAGAAAGACTCTAGTATATTCTCTACTGTGTGTCTCTATTTCACAAATACAGACTGTTACTGTTTTGTTTTGTTTAGTTTTGTTTTTTTCCTAAACCAGAGCTATTGTCAAAGAAAAAGAGACAGTGATGGGGTTTATCTTAAGCTTCAGGCCGTGTGAGTGAGGAGGCAGAGGGCAGCCAGCAGCTCTTTCTTCTCCCTTTCTCTCCACCCCACAACCCCTTTGGTGCCAGATTGTGTGACCCTATGCCCTTTCCTGGGAAGGGATATGGCAGTGCTGCAAACTAGCTTATCTGAGAACTCATGGCCTTACCTTTCTGGGAAGTTTTACAGAAAGGCAGAGGGAGTTCAGATGGAGAAGGGGCGATTTGGATTCATATTTACCAAACTCCGGAAGGTTTTCATATAGTGAGAGATGGCTATTAAGATTATTTCAGAAAAAAATTATTTTATTTCCTACTGCTTGGCTTAGTTTTAAATGAAGAATGAAGGCTACACCAAATAAAGTTAGAGATTCTTAAAGTCAAAGGGAAAGGTGATCTTTTCCAACTGCAACTTAATGTAAGCTCAGTAAATTTTCATTTAGAATCTGTTGTGTGCTGAGTGAGATGATACAATGACAAAAAGAAATTAGTTTCCTATAGTGTATGAAAAATGTTTGAAGAATATAGTTAATGAGTTTTTTTTAAAAATTGGTTAAGCACTTTCTTAGGGGTACATTCAGGGTGATATAGATCCTGAGATGTTCTTTTTAGATGGTATTTCTTGTGAGTTGTCATTATACTTCTTTGTGGACATTTCTGGTTATCCAAGCACCTGATATAATTTTAAATGTTTAAATGTGTACTAGCTTCAGTGTTACTTCCTACTTTGAACTGAAGCCTGCCTCTCAGTGCTTTGCATATAAAAAGTTGAAAATTGAAATGCTAAAGGGTCAGGCTGATCTTAGAGTGAGTGAAGTGAGCTGGATGTGAGGTTATGTTGTAATACTTTGCATTTTAGGCACATGGGAATATTCTCCTCTTCCAGAAATATGCTTTCTTCCATTTTTCTTCAAAGAGTCATTTTGACTGTCTTATTGCCCATGTGTGATAGTCATGTAGGCTCAAGAAATATTTCACTTTCGTCTTTACTGTACAAAAAATATTGTGCGTGTAATGATAAATGAATGCCTTCAGGTTAGAAATATGATAGGAATTGGTAGAGACTACGGCAAATTGTGCGCCCTTGTCCTCTCGAGATGGGCACACAGATATTTCCATGCAGCCATGTAGGCCCAGAGTTGTCAGGTCTTCTAATATTTTAAGATAAGCTGGAAATTTTTATATGAAGCCACCTGTTTTTAAAACCCTGGTAATTAAAAAAGAGGTATGAAAGTAAAACAGAACAACCTGCAGGCTAAACCTAGCCTTTGTGAAGCCAGTTTGCAACATCTTTATTGGATTGTCGTTTCCCCTTAGGGAGCTACTTAGAATAAGTGCATTCCTTTAGTATTGCTTTTCATTCATTCATTCATTCATTCATTCATTCATTCATGTTTATTCATTCATCCAAATGCTTAATGTGTGATAATCATGAATGAGGCATTGTGCTAGACACTGTGGATATAGCCATAAATATGGCAAATACTTTTTCCCCTGGAGAATTTGGCATCATTTCTGTCATCTTTCTCTAGGCTGAGCATCTTCCATCTCCTCAAAGCTACATTCAAGAGGCATCATTTCTGAGGGTCTTCCCTACCCCCTTAGCATCCCGAAGTTCTCCTGTGAAGGTGCTCTGTGTTTAAAAAACACTCTGATGGTCTGCTGCCCCACATTGGATACCACCTATGTTGCTTCTCCCATCCTCAGGTAGAATACCTCCCTCTTCCCCATCTCTGCACCTGGTAAGTTCTTCCACTGCCAGAATTCTTTAACATTGAATTAGCTGTTTAATTACCTTGCCTGCCCCTACTCTGCTATTAACTCTTTGGGAACAGATGCCACATCTTACTTCTCTTTGTATCTCTGGGCCCTGAATCATATCTGACATGTAGTATGTACTTAATAAATACCTAATTGTGTGAATTGAAAGGAAAAATTATTTGACTTGTGCAGTTCCCTGTCTGTCTGGTTTGGTCTGTTTTGATAACCGACACACGTTAACTCTGTGTTGAAGGCAAATAAAAGCTCCAGAGCAGTAACCTATGTACGGTTTAATCTAGATTGCAAGTATTTTGTTCTTTTATATCCCCATGTGAGCCTTTACTCTTACTACTGTTCTGTCTAATCCTGTTAGAATTAGTTAACAATTTCAGCCATTTAAACTCTTTGTGAATGTCAGTTAGTTCTTCTGGTACATTAACTATCCTTTCCAGATAAAGGCATTTTGTATCTTGATAAGTATACACTGTATAGTTTCATTAAAACTTTGATAAAAATATTGGAAAATACAGAGGTAATATCAGAACCCTGTGATATACACTGGAGATCTTAGTCCAAGGAGACATTGATTTATTATTCACTGCTCTTGGTGTTTGCTACAAATCTATCTTAGGCTATCTTGTTTGCAGGGAGATTTTGAGAGATTTTGATAAATGCCTTTGTTAAAATAAAGATGTGATGCATCCATCACATCACCTTTTCTATTAAATTATGAGGCTAATCAGTGAACCCCCTTTTTGTGAACCTATATTATCTCCCAGAATCAGAGATTCTTTTCTCTATGATCACATGTAGGATATGCTAGAAGCTTTTGTTAGCATTTTATCTCAAGCTCACTTGTCTGTAATTTGGAGAATTCACTCTCCATCTTTTTAGATATTTTAAATATACTCCTAACTCCAGATTCAGGGTGATTTCTTAAAGCTTAGATTCACAAATGTTAAGTTCCAGGTAAGGGACTTTCACACCGTTATGTCATTACTGCGGGGGCTCCTCATTCAGCAATTTATTTTATATTTTGGGATCTAATTGAATTCACTTCAAACACCAGGCATTCTAGTGTGTACCTTTTTAAACTTCTGATGCATGAACCATACCTCGTGCAAGTGTGTTTTTTCTATAACCCCACAGGTGCAGTGGGGTGCATTAGGGCCTGTTATTAGATTTAAGCCAACCTTCAGAAGTCTCTGTCTTCTGCATGTCTGTCTCACAGAAGTATTTTTTAAGATTTTGACTAAGTTCAAGAAATAACATGGATAACACCTCAACATTTTCAGATATGATGCATATGAACCACAAAGGTGACTCATGCCTACCATTTTATACTGTTTTTGGAAGGAGAAAGGAATATATGTTAAATACCTGATAAGAATATGGTAATATAGTAATAATGCCATCTCTCATGATGCTTTTTATTTTTCAAAAGGTTGAATAATAAATACTTTGCAAAAATAAGCCTTTCGTTCTTTTTTATTATTTGTAATCCAAATTTATTATCTAAATTTTAGGATCCATGGGAATAGTCAAATTTTCAAGGATTTGGCTTGTTAGATATCTTGCCTTTCTCACTATTGCCATTTTTATAATTCACACTGCATTCTTGTACATTCACTCTTCCATCTTTTCTATGTATATGTACATATATATGTATTTATATATATATTTACATATATACTTTATATATATTTTGTATTGTATATAAACTTTTCTGGTTACTTCCTTATGGAAAATTCCTGGAAGTGGAATTTTCAGGCAAAAGTGCATACCTTTTTAAAGCTTCCAATGCATGTCGCCAACCAAGAGACTTTCCAACTTGGACACCTACCAGTCAGATGTCAGATTGCCTGTTTTCTGTCATCCTTGTCACTGGTATGAATGAATTTTAAATGAATGGCTTAGTTGGTCTGGAAAGCTCAGCCTGATGAAGTAGAACTCAGTGTAAAATCAGTCTCAGAGGGATGGGCTGTTAGGGAACTGCATCCAAGTTCTCCAGGGACCTGGACTTCGTCTTGCTCTTCCTTAACAATTCTCGCATCCCAAGCCTTCTGACTTCAAGCAGCTCTGCCGCCTCATGTGTGTTTCTATACAGGAATGTCATGCTGGTCTCCCTGCTTTAGTTGGACCTGTGAGTTCTCTAGTCCACTGCCTTTTCCTTTTTCCCTCTGGATGGGCAAATTTCCCACCAGGCTTCTCTATTGAGGATGCTGGGGTGTGTGCAGACTAATGAGGCTGCCAACATACAGCTGAGTCAAATCTTGCATCAGAGCCCTGGAGTTGGATCCAATACAACAATTTAGTTTTCTAGGCTTAGTTAAGACTCTGATTACTTCAGTGGGAGTGAAAATGGAGTTTATTAGTAACTATGACATTTGCATTCATATGTCCAAATAAATCTTGAGATGTTTAAAATTCTGTAGGTTAAAGCTGTGCATGAATTACATCAATTATTTAGAATACGCATATGTCATCTCTAAAGCTGACTTTTTCATTCTTAGTTGTTTTGGCAAAGAGGAGCTGTTTCTATAAGAGGAGCAGATTAAAGGCCTGAGAATTGAAGACCTAGGATTGTTGTTTTGTTAAAATGGACTAGAATACAGACAACTGTAGGCAGTACTACTTAGGGCGTCAGTGCTCCCTGGAAAGAATCATCTTGTGCAAGTGTATTTTTTCTGTAACCCCACAGAATCAATTGGGTATATTATGTCCTGTTATTAAATTTAAGGCAACCTTCAGAAGTCTCTCTATTCTGCATTTCTGTCTCATGAAAGTATTTTTTTAAGAGTTGAACAATTGGTTTTCCTTCCCTTTGTGGTTCTCTTTTAGTTTCTTTGTCATAGTCTTACAAATCAGGTACTGACATCTGTGGGAATTTATGTTAAAAACATTTAGTACACATTCTGGAACATGATGCTTTTGCTCATCTTTTCATTTCAGCTGCAGCTGATAATAGCATGTAGGTTCCCTAAAGCTTCCTTTGTGGGGTGATAATTAGGTGATGCTTCCAGGTGCATAATCTAGAAACCTGGTTCCTGGTGGCACCATGGGTGAGGGAACACATTCATTTGTCCCAACTGTGTGACCAATGCCTCATTTGTCCCAACTGTGACTACAATCGTAGTTTCATGGTTTCTGTTCATCTCCGGTATATGTGGCTCTGACCCACAGCGCTTGGGACTTCCCTTTCAACACTCAGTTGCTTGGGAAGAGCCAGCAATGAAAACAAGAATATTAAGGGGACATATTCGCATTAGCCATGGAGTGATGGAAAAACAGACTCAGCACCTGTTTGCTTGCCTTCTCAGTGAGGTCAAAGTTCCCTGAAATAATATTGTATTGTATATGCATGGATTTCTGCACATGGGACAATTCTGAAATAGCAAAAATGTGATACATACCCAAAGATAAAAAATAACCCAACGTTGGGTATCATTTAAAAGTCATTAATCTAATAGCTTATCTTTTTAAATGATGGATTCCGTCTGTTTTCCTTGTGCTTATGTTGAGTTTGTAGCTAATGCAGTTTTTTCTTTTTTCTTTTTTTTACAGGCTAAACATATTTTTGACTGGTATGAACCCATTCTACTTTCATGCAGTAAATGTAATTTTGCACTGCTTAGTGACTCTTGTGCTGATGTACACCTGTGATAAAACTGTCTTCAAAAATCGTGGACTTGCTTTTGTAACGGCATTGCTTTTCGCTGTGCATCCTATTCATACTGAGGCGGTAAGTGTAATTGGATCTCAGTGAAATAATGAATATGAGTATGTGTGTGTACGTATATGTGTATACACACACATATATATACATGTAAATATGTGTGTATATGTAGATATGTGTGTATATAGATATATACATGTAAACTAAGCTGATCTTTTTTCCCTTTCAAAACCACATGAATTCATTCTACTAGTTTGTCTTTATATAGAAATCATTTTGTTTCACAACTTTTCCTTTTGAATATTCAGATTGGTTTTATTGCACCTCTTGGATTTAACTGCTTTTCTAAATAACTGCTGTTATTATTACAGGTAGTAATGAATGGCCACAGTTTGTTCAGTTTTGTATTTGCAGATAATTTAAGTCCTAATGTGTTTTAAGCAGCAAGGGCCATTTGAGACACTTAGCGTGCTGAGTCATTGTTCCTGCTCCACATTTACATTTTACCTTTTCTCACCTTGCTTTATTTTATAATGTTTGTTATGCAGAACTGTAAGTGCTGGGGAAGTACTATAAAAAGTTAGACTGACATTCTTCAAGTTAGAAAGACAGACTTAGGAGCCTTAAGTATTGTTTCCCAAGTTACTTAATAGGAAGGGCAGTTATTGCGTGGGTGATGAAAACTTTACTTTAAAAGGATTGGCTGTGTGTGGTGGCTTATGCCTGTAATCCCAGCACTTTGGGAGACTGAGGCAGGAGGATCACTTGACGTCAGGAGTTCAAGACCAGCCTGGCCAACATGGTGAAACCCCATCTCTACTAAAATTACAAAAAACTTTAGCCGGGCGCCGAGGCAGGCACCTGTAATTCCAGCTACTTGGGAGACTGAGGCAGGAGAATTGCTTGAACCTGAGAGGTGGAGGTTGCAGTGAGCCAAGATTGTACCACTGCATTGCAGCCTGAGCAACAAAGTGAGACTCCGTCTCAAAAAAAAAAAAAAAAAAAAGTGTTGATAGCTATGGCCCTCTTTAAAATATTTATTTAATCATTCCATGAATCAGATGGCATTTTAAAGCTACTTTGTGTCCCAGCTCGGTGAACACAGCTGGTTTGTTTTATGTGCATGGCCAGGGGTAGATGAAAACTTGATAAGAGGTCCATGGGCACCACAGTTTTACAAGACTCTTTTCCAGAGCCTCAGCTTGCATCTCTCTGGACGCTTCCCTGAAGCTGATCTGCTTGAGAACACACCTGCAGTAAAGATGTCATGGTGGTTCCCTTCTCCCTTCTCTGAATTCAGAAGTGACATAGTTGTCACGGGGATGCATAATAATATGTTTATTTGAATTGACACAGAAGTCTGATTTGACCAGTTGGTTTGATGAGGAAGACTGGTTTGCCAGTTAGGCTATATGATGGGCATTTTCCACCAACAAAATTCTAAATCTGTAAGCTTAAAGTTTTGACAAAAATATATGTTGATTGGGTGATGAAGAAAGATCACTTTATTTAAAAAATTACATTGTGAAAGGTCATTTTCCCAACTCTTTGTGAGTATTTTAGACTGAGCAAGGTGACTTTAAGTGGGTGAGTATGAGGCATAAGTAATAGTCCTTTGCCGAGTTTCAGTAAAGCCGTTCTGCTTTACTTAAAAGACATTGTAACAGTAAATGACTGTAATGACAGGTAACTTTAATGATGGCCATGTTTAAATTGTTTCCTTTTGACAAAATGAAAGGAGGACCTGATTACATTGTCAGCTGCTAGATTATTAAAAATTATGTAAGGTGATAGATCATTATGTGATATTTGCCAATACCTTGGAGTTCAAAGAATAAAGTCATTGCTGTAACAGGTCTACTTCCATTTTCACTTATTTATGTGAACAGCCTATGAAGATGAAAGCTAGGAATAGCTGGTATTAATGCTGCCTGCTGTCATAGTCTAGCACAAGGTAAGATTCAGCCACGGACAACTGAACTTACTGAAAAGAAATCTGCTATACCTAGGTTATTAAGAGGTGATTTTTTATATTTATTAATTATTTATCATTTTATGCTTTATTTATGATATATCAAACATCTGTGAATTAACAATAATTGGAATAGTAATACAAAAATTTAAATTTTAACATTTAGAGGCTTATGGTCAAAAGAAATTTAAAATATAGATTTAATTGTATATATTTTTATTGTAGGGAGAAGGATGATAAATATAATATTTTTAAGCATAACTACGTAATTTACAAAAATGGTGAGGGGGAAATACAATGAAAGTATGAGTTCAAGGAGAAAGGGTATGAAGTGTCTACCAATTAAAGAAGAACCTATTCATGTTTGGATAAATGGAAGATGATGAGCTTCAAGTTGCTGTAGTGTTCAAATTCCATTTGGTAGATTTAATACAGGAACATTATGGCCTCATTTTGAAATGTCAATATCTACAATGAATAGGCAGTTAGATCCTTTCAAGTATTTAAAATTATGATGAAAAAGTTTTGATATGAATTGAAAAAATAAGAGAGATACTTAAGTTTTTAATGTTCTTTTTGGATAGAATATGAGGAAAAATAATCAAGGACTACTACTAACTAGACATATAGAATATGTGATGCTGGGCCAATGGCATGTTATACTCTAAAACCATAGACAGTATTTTATTTCTGACAAATAATTCTTCATATACAATTGGAAATCTGTGCTTAGAGCATACTGGGGACAACTACTGCATGAAAGAACAAATGAGTAGGGCACGAACAGTTTCAATTCAGAGGTATCAGAGAGAGAGAGTGCATAAAACACAGGCAGCCTTTGGCAGTGTGATCAGGAACTGGTTAAGGTTGGTTCCGAAGAAAAGAGGAAAATCCTATTAGCAAAATGACCTTCAAAAAAAAAAAAATAGTTACAACAAGCTTTTGTACTAGTCGAAAAAAATCCATAGTAACAATGAAAGGGACAGAGGAGTCTGAGAGCTGGGTATTTATTTAGGGAAAGATGTTAGGGAGGATGCTTACATTCATAAGGTTATGAGGGAAGTGTAAGAAGGAGGCAGAGAAATTTAGCCTACAAAACAGTTTACACGACAAAGTAAAATCGGGGAACTTATTATTTAGTCATAGATTTCAATTCAAGTTTCTAAGTAGGAGGAGGACAGAGAAATAGAAAAAGAGATGTACTTTCCGGAAGATATAGAGATAAATCATTAATATTATTATTTGAGACAGGGTCTCACCCTGTTGCCCAGACTGGGGTGCAATGGCATGTTCATAGCTTGCTGCAACCCCCCTCTCCTTGGCTCAAGCAATCCTCCCACCTTAGCCTCCCCAGTAGCTGGGACCACAGGTGCTCACCACTATGCCGGGATTTTATTTATTTATTTATTTATTGATTTTTAATTTATTTATTATTATTAAACTTCAAGTTGTAGGGTACATGTGCACAACGTGCAGGTTTGCTACATATGTATACTTGTGCCATGTTGGTGTGCTGCTCCCATCAACTCGTCATTTACATGAGGTATAACTCCCAATGCAATCCCTCCCCCCTCCCC
This sequence comes from Chlorocebus sabaeus, assembly GCF_047675955.1. NCBI lineage: Eukaryota > Metazoa > Chordata > Mammalia > Primates > Cercopithecidae > Chlorocebus > Chlorocebus sabaeus. The sequence continues at coordinate 30,542,289 of NC_132914.1, read as the reverse complement.
CCTCCCCATGATAGGCCCCGGTGTGTGATGTTCCCCTTCCCGAGTCCAAGTGATCTCATTGTTCAGTTCCCGCCTATGAGTGAGAACATGCGGTGTTTGGTTTTCTGTTCTTGTGATAGTTTGCTGAGAATGATGGTTTCCAGCTGCATCCATGTCCCTACAAAGGACACAAACTCATCCTTTTTTATGGCTGCATAGTATTCCATGGTGTATATGTGCCACATTTTCTTAATCCAATCTGTCACTGATGGACATTTGGGTTGATTCCAAGTCTTTGCTATTGTGAATAGTGCTGCAATAAACATACATGTGCATGTGTCTTTATAGCAGCATAATTTATAATCCTTTGGGTATATACCTAGTAATGGGATGGCTGGGTCATATGGTACATCTAGTTCTAGATCCTTGAGGAATCGCCATACTGTTTTCCATAATGGTTGAACTAGTTTACAATCCCACCAACAGTGTAAAAGTGTTCCTATTTCTCCACATCCTCTCCAGCACCTGTTGTTTCCTGACTTTTGAATGATCGCCATTCTAGCTGGTGTGAGATGGTATCTCATTGTGGTTTTGATTTGCATTTCTCTGATGGCCAGTGATGATGAGCATTTTTTCATGTGTCTGTTGGCTGTATGAATGTCTTCTTTTGAGAAATGTCTGTTCATATCCTTTGCCCACTTTTTGATGGGGTTGTTTGTTTTTTTCTTGTAAATTTGTTTGAGTTCTTTGTAGGTTCTGGATATTAGCCCTTTGTCAGATGAGTAGACTGCAACAATTTTCTCCCATTCTGTAGGTTGCCTGTTCACTCTGATGGTAATTTCTTTTGCTGTGCAGAAGCTCTTTAGTTTAATGAGATCCCATTTGTCAATTTTGGCTTTTGCTGCCGTTGCTTTTGGTGTTTTAGACATGAAGTCTTTGCCCATGCCTATGTCCTGAATGGTACTACCTAGGTTTTCCTCTAGGATTTTTATGGTATTAGGTCTAACATTTAAGTCTCTAATCCATCTTGAATTAATTTTCGTATAAGGAGTAAGGAAAGGATCCAGTTTCAGCTTTCTACTTATGGCTAGCCAATTTTCCCAGCACCATTTATTAAATAGGGAATCCTTTCCCCATTTCTTGTTTCTCTCAGGTTTGTCAAAGATCAGATGGCTGTAGATGTGTGGTATTATTTCTGAGGACTCTGTTCTGTTCCATTGGTATTTATTTTTTTTTTAAGTAGAGACAAGGTCTTGCTACGTTGCTGAGGCTGGTCTTGAATTCCTGAGCTCAAGCAATCCTCCTGCCTTAGTTTCCCAAAGTGCTGAGATTACAGGCGTGAGCTGCGACACCTGGCCCTGATGAATTATTTTTTTGAAAAAGACCTTGGCTTTGTGGGAGAGGGAGTTACTGGGAATTATCACGTCTTTATTAAAGAAGAACAAAAATTGGATCATAAACTATCTTAGGAAGGATGGAAATTTTAAATTTTTTAGGTAGGGTTTAATTTGAACACACTGATATGATTAAGCATTTGCTTTATTAATTATGTAATCAACAAATAGTTAATGAATACAGTGTCTGCAAAGGATTGGTTTCAGGACCCCCAAAGACACCAAAATCTGAGGATACTCAAGTCCCTTATATAAAATGCTGTAGTATTTGCATATAATTTACACATATCATCCTGTATACTTTAAATCATCTCTACATTCCTTATAATACTCATAATTTGCAAATAGTTGTTAGACTATATTGGTTTTTATTTGTATTATATTTATTGTTGTACTTTTGTTACTTATTTACTTACTGAATTTTTTTGTTTTTTTGATCATCAATTGGTTGAATCCAGGGATATAGAACCTTTGGATATGGAGGGCTGACTATACTTGCTTGGTGTAAGGCATTCTACCAGGGGAATATGTGAGTGAATAGCAGGGTCCCTAGCCACAATTTCACAAGCTCATTGAAAAGCCAAAGAGCATACATATAAATAGATGCAAGATAAAGCAATATGTTGTAACAAAACAAGAGCCCTAGCAGAGAGCAAAATTATGTTTAATTTAAGTAAATAGGGACAAATTCATTTATTTACTCAATTTATTCAATCTTTCAATAAATATTTAAGTGGCTATAATACAGTGACTATAATAGAGTCACTCAGTGCAGGGGTATAGCAATAAATAAGTCAGACCCAGAGCTTTCCTCACTTAAGCCTTTGAGATTATTGGAATAATTTCCTGACAGTATATTTTTTAGGAAATTTATGTTTTTATGAATCCTGAATCATGAGAAAAATCAGTAGAGACACTGGGAAAATGGAGGAAGTTATTTTAATTCTTCTATGATAGTTAAAACTCAATCATTGTAGAGACGTTACAGATTTACAGAAATGTACTTAGGTCAAGTTGAGAGCAAGTGCAGGAAACGCCGATGCGTGGAGTTGAAGGTTAAGTTCAACATTTCAACAAGAATTGGGATAGGGAGACTTAAGAGAAAATTAGTTATGCTCTAATCAATCTGTCTGGTTTGTAGCTGTTACTATGTGTTAATTGTGTGTTCCTGGCCCTGTCTGACATTAATGGAACTCATTCTTGCAGGTAAAATAAATATCAATAGCCTTATACATATAGTATACTTCATACAAATCTTATTGGTGGTATTCCAAAAGACAAGTTTCTACAGCAAATTAACACCTAATTGGAAATTTCTGCCTGTGATTGTGTTAACCTTGCTAGAGGATCTGCTGTTACATTACTTGAATTCTCTCCAATTATGTTCACTGATGTTTCTCCCTCCAGCGTTTGAATATTTGTTAGAGGCTGCAGTTCCTAGGTAACAGCCACCATGTTGGTAACGGAAACCTATAGTTTGAGGCTAAAATACATGCTGGCCATTTGCATACATTTTTCACTAACCATGAACTGACCAATTGCTTTTGTACTTTCCAGCACCCTAGAAAGACATTGTTCTAAAATCAACTGGCTCCAGTTTAATGTTCCATCTTTGCTTCCCATTGCCCCTCCTCACTTCTTTATTTACTCCATGCTCTTCATCACCTCAGGTCTCCCCTTCCAGAAGCACTCCGTATATCTCCAGACCTCTCTTTCTCTGCCGTTCTTGTATCCTCCACCGGCAAAGCATTTTTGTTCCTTCCCAGGCCTAGGCTGCGCATTCCCTCGCCTTGAGCTTCCTGAAATCCCCCTTGTCTATGTTTAAGTCACAGTTTACATGGCCAGACCTGTGAAGCCTTCCTAGATCCTACAGTAAAAATTAATCTCTTCAGTCTTCTCTTGGTAATGGTTTCTCCTCTTATGATGCATGCAGTTTCCTTGTGTGCTATTTAATATCCTCTTTTGACTCCCCACCAGATGTTAAACTCCTTGAGGCTGATTGTATGCTTCCAACTGGCACAGTATATAGCTAAGAGGAGGCACTTGGAAAATGTTTGTTAACTGGAATTAAACACACACTTACTGAACATGACAATATTGACTAATTGAATCACAATGAATGGCTGGTCTAGATATACAGTAGTTAATGACTATTATAGCACCCATTTTTAGATATCTAGCCTTTTGCCCCAAATACCTCAGTTCCACAGGGGTATAGAATGCATGTTTAGTGGTTTGGACTGGCAAGAGAGCCTGTCAATGTTACACCAATATTTCAACACCCTCTTTGAGCTTCTCCTGCTAGGGACACTACATTCTTTATATCTGGGCACATCCAGCTGGCACAGTCTGCTGTCGCCTCTTCCAAACTGGCTGCAATGCAAGAAGCCGGGCTGCAGGACGCCTTTAACACATTAGTTAAGCTTGCTTAGCTTGTGATTGCCTCATTCCAACTTGCTACACCCAGTAACAGCTTGCAAGTCTTGCTGTTGGCTACATCAGTTGTGCTGTGATGAGCGCCCTTCTCGGTCCAGATGCTTAGGCTTATCTCAAGACTGTTGCTGGTGAGCTGGGCTCTCTGTTTAACCTTCAGGAAGATTCGCAGGTGATGCTGAGCTAAATGCTCAAGGAGGTGGTAGTGTAGTCTGAGCAGATCTGGGCTTACAGGTGATCCATATACACTTCCGCTTTACAGACTAAGAGTCTGAGCTGAGCCTTGACATTGTGGTGACACCACACTGTCACTGCATTCGTCTCTTGAGTCGTGCAGTCTTCCTGATTTGGTACTCAAGTTCCTTTTAGATTAACAAATCAATGAACAGCATGTGACACAAGCAGCCACGTCAGGTAATAGCTTTCAGCTCTGTATTGCCAGTGGTATTCTTCGGCCATGTCCAGGTTTCTCTTAATGTAAGTAGGACTGGAATTTTTCTCAGTATGTGACTTGCTGTCTGTCCATCTGCGTGTGTATAATTGAGTTATGTTTTATGCAGATTTTAACTAACAGATACATTAGATTATCTAATAAAGTTTGCAATTAAGATACCGTACATGTAAACCTTAAAGTAAAAAGATTATTTCCGTAAGCCACACACGAAAACCTATCTCAGTGTCAAGAGTTCCACCCCCTTTCTCTGAAAATAAAAGGGTGGCGGGGAGAGAAAGAGGTGCACCAGCATTTATCCAGCAGGCCCTTTATGTATATATCATCTCATGAATTACAACCACCCTGAGAGAGCGGGTGTTACACGCATTTTAAACATAACAAAACCAAATCTCAGATGACAAGAGCAGTCTACATTCAGACTTTGAATGATTTACCTCCATGCTTATTTTGTTTTTAAGTTTTTGAGACAGGGTCTTGCTCCGTCGCCCAGGCTGGGGCACAGTGATGTGATCTCGGCTCACTGCAGCCTCTACCTTCTGGGCTCAAGCAGTCCACCCACCTCAGCCTCCCGAGTAGCTGGGACCACAGGTGCACACCCGGCTAGTCGTTTGTATTTTTGGTAGAGACAGGGTTTCTCCATGTTGCCCAGGTTGGTCTTGAACTCCTGAGCTCAAGGGATCTGTCCACTTCGGTCTCCCAAAGTGCTGGCATGATAGGCGTGGCATGAGCCACCGTGTCCGGCCACCTCCATGCTTGTTTACTGCCCCTCCTTCATGGCTGCAAAGCGTGCTCATTGCATAAGGATGCTTACAGGTATATTTCCCAGAAAACTGTTTCCTACTATTAATTGTTGATTGATTCTTTAACACACCATAGACCTTGGGTCTTCCATGATGTGGGTGATACTATTCCTGTGCCTGAAATGTCAGACCAATTCTCCGTCAGACCAATTCTTCTCCCTTTTGAACTGTTCCTCATGATTCACCTCTTATGGTACCTGTTCTTTGGAGCATCTTTAAAAATCTATATCCCATTTTTTCCCTTGACTCTTTTATTTCTTGGATTTAAAAAAAAAAGAGAGAAAAATACATAGATATCTTATGTAGCAAAATAGTGTGAACATTTGTAAAGAGTCATCTGTTTCCTACCCCTCTTCCATTTCAGTCTTTTTCTGGAATAATGCATTTTTTGAAATAATTTCAAACTTAAAAAATATGGAGAATAACTGTATACTCCCTGTCCAGATTCACTAATTTTTCACATTTTCCCACATTTGTTTTATTACCTTCCTCTCTTTCTCTCTCAATATATAAAAATGTTATTTATTTTCTGAAGCATTTGACAGCAGGTTGCACAATTCATACCCCTTTATACTTTAATAATTTAGTTGTATATTTTCTCTACTCTTCATTAGTCTCCTTTAGTTTGAAACAATCTTCATTGTCTTTCTGTAATATAATTTATAGATTATAATATAATTTAGAATTTATATTAGAACATGTAAAATAACAAATGTTATTGACATGTTATATTGCAATATATGGTTATAATATATTTTATAAGTATAATATAAATATGTAATACTTAATGTTATACAATTTATAACATATACTACATATAATTATAGATATAGCATATTATATTAAAAATGCATAATATATAAATACTGTATGATATATAGCTATGTGCAAATGAAGAATGAATAATGTATAAGTAATAAATATATAAAATATATGCATATTATATGTGTAATGCATTATACATATAATATATAATAATATATACAATATTATAATTGTTAGATTATAATGAGTTATAATTATGAATCATGGTGTAATGTAAATTAGAATAAATTAATATGCAATAAAATGTAATGTTACAAAATATTGCTACATGTAAAATTTATAATTTGTTAGTGTAATATATATTTATTTGTATTTTTATCGAATGTTCCTCATCTTGAGTTTCATGTTTTCTCATGATTCTATTCAGGTTATATGTCCCTTCTAGAATACTGCATAAATGATAGTTATGACGGTTCCTTCAAGAATGGTGATTTTAATTTGATTCCACAGTTAAGACATAGTGCAATATAACACATTTTTTCCATAGTGCTCTTTTTAAATATTTTCACCTAATAATTAGTAAATAGACACTTTGAAGTTCTGCTAATACTTTGCACCTCAAAAACTTTCATGCCCTGGGTTTAGCATCCATTGATGTTTTTGATGTTTCTTGCTTGCTCCAGTCTTCACTCTTCTGGCAGCAAAATGGTTATTTTCCAACTCCACTGCTCCCTCCACATTCATTAACTGGCTTTTTAATGAAGGAAGAGGTCTCCTTTCTTTCCCATTCACTTGCTTGCTGTATGTATGTAGGTACATTTATATGTATCCATTCATTCATTTATATATATACAATTACGCTTTGCTTAACAATGGGGACATGTTCTGAGAATGAGTTGTTAGGTGATTTTGTCATTGTGCAAACATCATAGAGTATACTTACACAAACCTAGATGGTATGGCCTATTGCTCTTAGGCTACTGTACTGAATACTGTAGGCAAAAGTTACACAATGGTAAGTATTTGTGTGTCTAAACATATCAAACATAGAAAAGGTACGATAGAAATATGGTATTATAATCTTGTGGGACCACCATCATATATGTGGCTTGTTGTTGACCTGAATGTCGTTATTCAATGCATAGCTGTATTTATTATTAGTATGGACTCATGGATTTCATTTTCAATGGTTTATATTATTGTACTCATTTATTTTAATATTCAAATTGCCTTAAGTTTGTTTGGTGGGAGCCCCTTTTTGCTGGCTTCTATGCCCTTTTGACTGTCATTTTATAAGCATTTTCTTACTTTCTGACACGAGATGATCCAAGCTCCTCTTGAATTTCCCCAGCCTCAGCCCTAGTATCAGCCAGTTTTCCAAGAAGCCGGTGTTCTCTTTTGTGGGGAAATAGTTTGTGGTTAGTGCCAAGATGGCCCATTGCTTCTGAGGTTTTGTGTTTATAGGCCCTTTCAGTGATAGAGCTAAGAAAAATATGCACACATGTACACACACACACTTGCACACACATATACTCACATATAGCAATCATCAGTTCAAACTCACTCCCTTTCTTGTTTTTTTTTTATTTTATTTTTTGAGACAGGGTCCACTCTGTCACACACGCTGAGTGCAGTGGCACGATCACAGCTCACTGCAGCCTTGACCTCCATGGCTCAAGCAGTCCTCCCACCTCAGCCTCCCGAGTAGCTGGAACTACAGGCATGTGCCATCATGCATGGCTAATTTTTGTATATTTTTGTAGACATGGGGTTTTGCCATGTTGCCCAGGCTGGTCTTGAACTCCTTAACTCAAGTGATTCGCCAGCCTCGGTCTCCCAAAGTGCTGAGATTACAGATGTGAGCCATCCTGCCCGGCCCCATTTTTGTTAAAAGTATTGATTCTCAATTTACTTTTTTCTAGTTCTCTAAAAATATTGTCTGCTCCATTAGCATTATGGTACACAGAAGGACACAGTGTCTGACTCTCAAATATTGCTCAAAAATTTTTTTGAATAAGTTAATAAATGAATAAATTTTGATGCTGTGAATTGACGCTCTAAGAAGAGAGTTTAAAAATAATGTGTGGAAATCTTGCCCCTTCAATCCTCTTTTTTCCTTACATAAACTCGTTATTAAATATAATTGATGATCAGAGGTGCTTAGTCATATATCAGAACTTGAAGAACAGTGAGTTTTCTATGTTACTATATCTTTCATTTATCTAACAGCAAACATATTTCTGTCATGTATTTGTGTAATGGTTTTCTGAAAGTAATTGTCCGAGGTTTTCATTTTTTATTATTTTAACTTCCAAGGTGGCTGGGATCGTTGGCAGAGCTGACGTGTTAGCGTGTCTGCTGTTTCTATTGGCCTTTCTCTCCTACAACAGGTATGTGTGGCTAAGAGTGCCCTTCACTGTGATTGCAACTGTGCCATGTGTGTAGACTGTGAGCATGTGCCTGAGAGGAGAGAGGCTTCTGGTTGTGAAATGCTCAACAAGCTTTCCAGGGACCAGGAATAGGAAACTCTCTCTTTATCCAGTGCTGGGCCATTTCTCTTTCAACTCGGTTCTGAACCACATTGTAGCACCTTAAAGGGATTGCTTTCCCAGTGCTGAGAACCCAAGCACTTGCTTTTTCATTCCTTTTACTTGTAGTTTCTTACTGAGAATTGAATTTGGAATTTTAGCTCTAAGCCAAAATGTAGTTGATGTAATGTTCTCTTTTATTTGCCTATGATTTGCTTAATTTTTCCTTTTCATTTTGGTCCTAATTTTTTTCTCTTTGTTAGCCTCACCAAAGTAACTCAGAGCTTAACATGACAAAGCTGAGTATAAAGTAGCATTTCTTTACTGTAGTTTTCCAATTTACATATAGTTTCATCAAAAGACAGAAGTGTTTTGCGTTGGGAAACTGAAAATCCTTAAAATAATTTCTCATTGTATTGCACCTTTACCCTAAACCAGTCAGATTCTCATCTGAGTCACGTCATGTCCATATAGCGAAAGGAGTGGATTAAAAAGAGAATGTGAATGGGGGCAGCTCAGAGCATGGCCTGTAATATGTTTTGGCTGTGTCCCCACCCAAATCTCATCTTGAATTGTAACTCCCACAATTCCCATGTGTTGTGGAAGGAACCTAGTGGGAGGCAATTAAATCATGGGGGCGGATCTTCCCCATGCTATTCTTGTGATAGTTAATAAGTCTCACGAGATCTGATGGTTTTAAAAATGGGAGATTCCCCGCACAAGCTCTTTTTGCCTGGTGCCATCCATATAAGACATGACTTGCTTTTCCTTGCCTTCCACCATGATTGTGAGGCCTCCCCAGCCATGTGAAACTGTGAGTTCAATAAACCTCTTTCTTTTGTAAATGGCCCAGTCTCCAGTATGTCTTTATCAGCAGCATGAAAACAGACTCATACAACCTAGAGAAAGGGGGCAGGTCAACCATGTTGCTCAGTTTCATGGAGAGATGCCTGATTAAGCATTTGGTGGCCCTGATCTTTGGATCAGTTCATTGACCTATGGTCTTACAAAACCCAGTGACTGAGGAACACTGTTCTAAACCAGTGGCTCTTAATTAGGGGTGATTTTCCTCCTCCTCCGAGCCATTACCTCTTCTACCTGCAGGAGACATTTGGCAATATCTGCAGACATTTTTGGTTGTCACAGCTGAAGAGGTGCTCATGCATTTACGGGGTAGAAGCCAAAGATGTTGCTGAACAGACATTCTGCAATGCACAGGACAGTCCCTACAACAAAGAATTATCTGGCAGAAAATGCCAGTGGGGCTAAGATTGAGAAACCTGTTACAAACCAATTTAGACCTTGGGTCAATGATGAAATGAATTAAGTCTTAGAAAGTTTTGTTTTGTTTAAAGGGTAGAACATTTTCTTAGCATAGTGTAAGTCTTCTTCTGATCCTGGCTTTGTAACTTCCTACTATATTCTTGATTGTATGATGTGGTGTCATGAAACCTGAAAATATAAGCCAAAATTTAACAATTAATTATTTCTTGTTTACTGTGGCATTAGAATATAAGTAATAATTGCTTTAGAGTTTAAACTTGTTCTCTAGGCCTGTTCTGTGTGGTTAATATGTTTGGGGGCATGATTAGGCCTGCAGTGTATCCATATCTGTATGATAATGAGCCATGTTATTACAGATTGGTTTTGCATGCCATTCTCACTTTCAGAAATTTGAGCTATAGATCAACTCAATAGAAATAAATGCCTATCCACTACAAATTTTGTATATAATTTTATGCAATTATTCTAAGACATAACACTAAGGAGAAGGTGTCTCAACTACAGAAATATTGGCCTTTACTTCCATGGAATAGGAGCCAATAGGTGTGGTACTTGTTGAAGGGAACAGTGATGTTTCTTGGTAGGGGGCCAGCTCTGTTTTACAAGGTGAAACAAAGGTTTAACAGCACCAGAGAGATTTTGAAAATCCTTGTTGGAAATTAAACTGAGAAAAAAATAAACTTTACCTAAGGTATGCTCATAGAAAATGAATTTAAAAATTAAGGTATGCTCATAGAAAATGAATTTAAAAATTTTGGCTGAATGAATTTAGCCAAAAGAAAAAAAAGGTTAAAATCATCGTATTTTCATCCCAGAGAGAAATGCTTATTATATTTTGGCATATATATCCACTGGTAACTTTGTTTTATATATGGAAGCATATAAAATACTTCACTACCATAATGATAATGGTGATATACACTTGATGTGTGACAAGTCATTCGTTTAATCCCCCCTACAACGCTGTAATCCCTTTTCACACATAAGGGAACTGAAGCACCAAGAAGTAAAGTAACTTGCCCCATATTACCCGTTAATTAACTGCTGTGGTTAGCAGGGAACCCAGGGAACCTGGCTCCTGAGTTTATGCATATAGTTTAGTAACTTGATTATTCACTTAGAATGTATTCACTTAAACCTCTTTTCATGTGACTAAGTATGTCTCTCTGGTAGAATTTTAAATGGCTTTTTGGTGTTCATTTGTTACATACCATAGTCTGTGTATACTGCAATTTAAGTACCAAATTCAGTATTGTGGGGATGAAGGCTCTTTAAGAAATCTCTACTCACCTGCTTAATTTCTTAGAATACAATGAAATTGACATTAGCTCTTATCTTTAAGAGGTGGTATTTCTAGCAGACCACATGCTTGCTTAGATTAAAAGAATCTCCAACTTGTTTTTCAGGAGTCTGGATCAGGGCTGTGTTGGGAAAAGCTTCCCTTCCACGGTGTCTCCCTTCTTCTTGCTGTTCAGTTTGTTTCTGGGGACCTGTGCGATGCTGGTGAAAGAGACAGGCATCACGGTGTTTGGAGTGTGCTTGGTTTATGACCTCTTTTCCCTTTCCAACAAGGAAGACAAGTCGTAAGTCATTTTAAAGTTTTGATATCAAATGACGTGTCATGGGCAGAGAAGAATTACTTAAAACAATAGTTTCCAATCTTCCATTTAAAAAATACAAGTATAACACTTTATTAAATGTCATCTCACCTTAGACTGTCACATAATCAACAAGGCTCATTTCATTAAGATAAGTGCATTATATATGTTAAAATGCTTCACACTTTTATATAAATCATTGAGGACTATGAAGTTTTTGTGAGCCCCAAATTTGGAATTGAAAAGTATCTATGTTAACTGGAAGTTTATATTGCTGTTTTGTTTTGGTTGCACGCTGCTGAGAAAATCTTGATTCATAAAAATAGTGATTGCAAATGGTAACAGTTTTTCACAGCTTGCTTTGAATCCCTGCATTTGCATGAGGGTTATCCACAAAGAGCCCCTTGTCCTGCTCTTCTAACAATGCTGTTACCTAAGAGTTTTAGGAGGCACCCATTGGAATTCCACAAAGAGCCAGTCTACACCATCCAGGAGTACATACACGTCATATTCAAATTAATGAACAACCTTGTTTAGTAGCCTAATTTATTTAAAAAATTGAAGGCACACTCATTTTATGTTGTGGCTTATAGATGATAAGAATCACTAAGGCATATTAAAAGTTCAAGCACATACTGTAATTTTCTTCCCCATCAAATCGGTAATTACCAGTAATTTTACAAGCAGACCCCATTTTTCAGTAATTATAAGGTCCTTACTTTTAAACTTTTAAAAGATGTGGCTAATTTATTCCCCCGCCTTATCAAATGAAGAATTTTATCTGAAAAAAATTCTGCTTTTTAAATCTCATTTCCTACCTCTTTATACTTCTTGATATAAATATAAGAGCAGTGATATTGAGTGGCAACAAACTGAGATGAGTCAGGAAATTCCGATCACCTTCCTGCCTGGAAGTGTGATAGTTGGGGATAATTTAAAAAGAGTGTAGTGCTCTGTTGGCTCTCAGTAAATCTCAGAGACTTATAAAAACATGGAGCCAAATAATTACTTTCACCCAAACTCATGCCAAGAAAACCGTGAGCCAGAGGCCCTCCCTTTGGTCTATATGAGGATGCCTTTCCTCCATATCCTCTGACCGGTGGGAGTAATTGCATTGCCCAACTTACTTTTTAGGGAACAACTTGTAAACCCTTTTTCCACTTTCTTCTTGCATCTACCTTGTCTCAACCTCCTAACTTCTTTCTGCTATGCCTCACTGACAGCAAAAAGATAAGACAGCTGACTGAAGACGCACTGTCTCACGTGGTCCAGTCCAGAGCTATTTTACTGTTGTCATGAAAGTCATGTCTTCTCTGATCTTGGGACTCTCCAGGCCACTGGTTCCAACACCTCTTTCTTTCTTCTTCATGTAGTAACTGTTGAGCCAGGCCTTTTTCAAAAGGGATAATTGTCTCTTTCCTTTCTTTACCTTCATCATACTAAATGGCTAGAAATTCTTTGGGAGAAATAATACTGCTGATACAAGTCCCACAGCTCCGTCTGGGTCTTTTTTGTTTTGTTTTGTTTTAAGAAACTTCTAGGCTGGGCGCGGTGGCTCACACCTGTAATCCCAGCACTTTAGAAGGCCAAAGCGGGCAGATCACAAGGACAGAAGATTGAGACCATCCTGGTCAACATGGTAAAACCCTGTCTCCATTAAAAATACAAAAATTAGCTGGGCATGGTGGCACGTGCCTGTAACCCCAGCTACTCAGGAGGTTGAGGCAGGAGAATCGCTTGAACCAGGGAGTTGGACATTGCAGTGAGCTAAGTTTGTGCCACTGTACTCCAGCCTGGTGACAGAGTGAGACTCTGTCTCAAAAAAAAAAAAAAAAAATTAGCTTTCCTATCTAGCAGTGCAGCCTAAGTGGAGGCATTCATTCTTTTCTTCATGCTTTTATCCACCCATTCGGCACATACTCATTCTGCCTAACCAAGAGCAAGACAAATACGGTTCCTTCCTGCAAAGAGCATATAAGATGTTGGTGGAGACAGACATTATGTAAATAATTCGATGAGTGATTGATTACAGTTATAAAAAGTGGTAGGAAGGAACCAAAGGCTGTAACATGGAGACCTGGCCAAAAATGGTTAATATCACCTAAGGGTTGGCCCTGTGCTGGCACTGTGCCATGTCACTTGCTTGCAACAGTCTTTATCCTCATTTTACAAAGGAGAAAACAGAGGCACAGAAAGGATCCTCCCCACAGTCAGCCAGCCCAAGTCGAGCCAGGATTTGGACCCATGTCCATGTGGCTCCAGATTCACAGCGTTGGCCGGGAGCACCATTGCCTCCAGGGAGGAACATATGACAGGGACTCAGGAGACCTTACAGGACATCTGCTGCTCAGGCATTATGAGAGTTACCCAACTCAGAGGTTCTGAATATCTGGGGAGTCGTGGACTCTTGAGAATTTCACAAAGTTGTGTCCCCAGAGGAATGCACATATACACAGAGTTTTACACAAGCACCTAGAGGTCTACTCCCCAGTCCCTACTTTATCTGCTGATTTTGAATAAACATCTTGGCACTAGGTGGTTCTTGAGATCTTTCGCTGTATGATTCAGGAAGCAGGAAAGAAACAGTAATAGAAACAAAATGTTGCAAGTACTTTCCTACAAGTGCAATTTATTCCTAAATTTTAAGATTGGCACACATGGATGGAATGAGATTTCTTCTATTTGACATCATCTTTAGGAGGAAAGATTTTCAGTGAAAGATCAGCTCCTGAAAGTTATCTTTCTTTTGTAAAAATTCAGGATATAATTCCCAACATGTAAAAAATAACATTCCCTGTCCACAGTCCTTATCCTCTCTCTCTAGAGGGAATCACAATCCCAAATTTGACATTTTTCATTTCCATGATTGTTTCTAGGACTTTACTTCATATACACACATACCAGTGAATAGAAAAGTATTGTTTTACATATTTTCAAACTTTGCATAAATGCTATCACTTGCTTTTTTTTTTCATTTACCATTGGGCTTTTGAGATATATCAATGTTGATATATGTAGCTATATTTCATTTATCTTAACTGCTGTATAGTATTTAATTATCGTTATCCATTTTTCTGGATTTGGAATTTAGGTTATTTCCACATTTTTGCTGTTATAAACTATGCTGCAGTGAAATCTCTGTGCCTATATTCTTGTGCAAATACATGAAGCTTTCTTTCAGGCATAGCCGTGGAAGTGTAGCTGCTGGGCAAAGGATAGTTGCACGTTGACTGCATTACATCCTGAGACATTGCTCCTGAAATGGTTCTAGCAGGAATGAGAATCCTCTTTGTTTCACTTTCTGACCATCCCTTGGTAGTATCAGGTGTTTAAATTTTTGCCCATCTAGTGGTTATGAATTATATCTCAGAGAATTCACAATAGAAAAAATGTAATTAAAAATTGGATGGTTCAGCTATGAGCAATATCTTACAAGAATATAATAATGTAAATCCTTAATACCACTTCAACCAAATATTCTGAGACAAAACCTGTTTGGAGGGTGAGGGGTGAAGAAGTGTGTGTGTGTGTGTGTGTGTGTGTGTGTGTGTGGGTGGCCATCTAACAAAGACTGAGTTACTGTGCTCTATAGTAAGTCAATATGATAAGTTCTAAAATTGTAATTATGTTGTTTTAATAATATGGCAGTAAATATCAGAAACACAAGAGCTGAAGACTTGAGAATGGTTGTTTCCAGGAAGCAAGACTTGTGGGTGGGGCAAGATACTGCTATTGGTTGTTGCAAGCCTTGTCATTCTGGTTGACTTTGTTTTCCCTCAATTCCATGCACAACAGGAGCAATGGGGCCCTCTGTCCATGCAGCCCACAGCAGCCCGGGAGCCCCCAGCCCTCCTCACTGCCAGGCCATCCTCACCGGGAGAATGGGAAGCAGCAGCGGTTCCCTCACAAAGGAGCTTGGGGTGGCTGCCACTCTCCACTGCCACCAGAACCCAAGAGCAGTGGATTCCCAGTGTCCCCACGAGCTGTGTGGTCCATGCTGAGGTACTGGGCTGGGTTTCTTGGTCCCTGCATGTTTTCAATGTCCAGCATCACCTAGTGCAGCCTGGGATACCTAGGGAAGTGAAGCACTGAGTCAGCACACTGTGACCTCCCTCTCTTCATGCTTCCCTCGTTACCCCCTTCTTTCTGTCCCCATTTCTCTCCCTTCCTCCCCTGTATTACAATGGATAAGAAAGGAGGAGTTAGAGGAAGCAAGTGGAAGCCCTGCTGCCTGCCTGTGATGAGGTGTGGGTCTGTGCAGCCTCAGACTTCAGAAGATGGGCGCCCTCCGTTTCCTGGGGGAGGAGAACGTTCTCCCTCCCCTTCTCCTGCCTCTGTCTGCTCTTTGTGTTTGATCTGAATTTATTGCAGTCCAAATATGAGAGGAAACCCAGAGGACTCTTCCTTTCTGAAATGTTTTTGAAGATGTATGAAAATCTTTACAGCATTTGACTGTCTTTCTTTTCTTCTTCTTTTTTTAAATATTTTGACCTAGCCTTGAAAATTAGTATGGATTTATCAGCACAGGTGTTGCTCACTAAATTAGGTTGTCTCTAAAATATCTCAGGCCACGGGCAAGTCAGAATATAACAGATATATGTTAAAAGATAAACTTAGGCACATTCAAAAGCTAAAGAGTTTATTTGAGCAGAAAGTGATGAATGAATTGGGCAGCTCCAGACTGCGGGTGGTTTGGGGCTCCCCTGCTGGGGCAGGGTGTGGGGAAGCTTTTATAGGGCAAATGCAGAAACGGAGCAAAGGAAATATTTGATTGGTTAAAGGGGAGTAGTAGCCCTATGTGGATCATTCCAGTGGAAAGTCCCTAGTTAGAGGTTAGTTGGTGGTTAAGCTTGGTTTCATTTTACCATTTACACTGAGTTAGGTTTCTCTGCTGATGTAGGGATGCAGGGTGCCGGAGTCACCTTAGCCTAATGACCTCAAATTATTTTAACATATGGAAATTCCACTCATAGGATTAGCACTTTACCACTTCAGATTGCTGTTGTTACACTTCTGTGTAGTCCCTTAAAACTCCCTCTTTCTGCAGTCTTTGTTTCCAATTATTCTTGCCTTTGCCTGTGTTTGTTTTTTTTTATCTTGCCCCATTCATTCATTCTTTTGTTCATTCATCAATAAATATCTGTTGAGTGGCTGACAAGTGCATGTTCCAGGCACCAGGAGTGTCCTGGTAAATAAGAAAGACAAGGTCCTTGCTCTTGTATAGCTTTCCTTCTAGTAGAGGAAGGTAGACAAAAAGTAATCAACACTGAATGAACAATGGGAGTGCTAAGAAGAGAGTAAGGCAGGATGTGATGGGAGGGATGCCTTAGCCTGGGGGCATTTGGGTTGGTTGGCCAGTGAAGGCTTCTGAATCCTCCTGAATGAGGAGAGGAGCCAGTGAATATGTGCAAGGATCTGGCAGAGGGTTCCAAGCTTGATGGTCATGAGCAAATTGGGAGGAAAAGCGGTGAGGGCAGGGAGGGGGCAGGGCACAGGTGAAGGGCTGTGCTGGCTGTGGAAGCAGGTTTGGATTTTATTCTGGGGGAATGGGAAGATGCTGGAGTATTTTTGTTTTTATTTTTATTTTTTAAGTATAGACAGATATGATTACATTTCTTTTAAAAACATTCCCTCTTGTCTCTTTGTGGTGCAGGCTGTTGGGGGCAATCATGAAGGAGGGAAAAGGGTTAGGAGGCTTTCACACAAGCTGAGTGAGGGAAAAGGGGTCTTAGCTGAGAGTCATGGAAACTGTAATGAAGAGATGAGGTGGATTTGAGATACATTTCTGATACAGACCCAACAGGACTCGCTAATGTTTGTGATTACGGGGAGAGGGAAAGGAAGGAAACAAGGATTTCCAAGTTTCTGGCTTAACCAGGTGGGTGGATGGTGGCATTAGTTACTAAGTGAAAAAATTAGGGGAGTAATAGGTTTTCCGGGGGTTAGGGAGAGAATAAAATCACAGTAATGCATGAAATTCCCGAGGAAAAGGGAAGATAAATAAAGGGTTAAAACATTGAGAAAATCTTGACATTTTTGTTGAGGGCCACGGAGGAAAAGAAGGTGAAACAATTGGGGAAATTGTGAATTTTTAAAATGGAGGCTAAAGAGTAGAGGAAAATGAGTACAGAGATCACTGGAGATGTTCAAGGTGGGACAGAAGCTAGGCTGCCATGTGGCTATGAACTCGGTTAGGGCAGGTTCATGCCAGGGTGTCTCACAGATGTGTTGCCAGCTCCTGTCACAGTGTCTGGCCAATAGCAGCTGCTTACATGTTTGTGACATGGATCAGTTGATGAGTGGATGATAAGGAAATGTTGGAAATTAAGCATAGATGGAACATTTTCAATAAATTTGCCAATGAAGACATGGAGAAAAGGTTGTTAGTGGGAAAGAGGTTTGTTTTTCTTTTCAGAAAAGAAAAGCTTTTCTGAAAAGAAAAGTTTTTTTTCTGTGTGTGCATGTGTGCGTGTGTGCATGTGTGTGCGTGTGCGCGTGTGTGCGCATGCATGTGCGTGTGTGTTGTGTGCGTGTGTGCACGTGTGTGTGTGCGTGTGTGTGCGTGCGTGTGCGTGCATGTGTGTGTGTGCGTGTGTGCGTGTGTGTGCGCGTGTGTGTGTGTTGTGTGCATGTATGGCGTGTGTGTGCACATGTGTGCGTGTGCGTGTGTGTGCGTGTGTCCGTGCGTGTATGTGCGTGCGCATGTGCGTGTGTGCGTGCGTGTGCGTGTGCGCGTGCGTGTGTGTGAGGTGTGTTGTGTGCGTGTGTGTGTGCACGTGTGTGTATGCGCGTGCATGTGTGCGCATGTGCGGGTGTGTGCGTGTGTGTGCACGTGCGTGTGTGTGTCCATGTGTGTGTGCACGTGTGTGCGTACGCATGTGTGCACGTGTGTGCATGTGTGTGCATGTGTGCGTGTGTGTGCGTATGTGTGTGCATGCGTGTGCGTGTGTGCGTGTGTGTATTCTTAGATAACCTGTAGAGAGGAGAGATGAATCATGCTGGAGCAGAAAGGGTGGGATGAAATATGAATTCCTGTGGTGTGCTGCTAATTGTTTAATAACTGGCTCTCCAAAGAAAGGGACTCCTGTTTGCTAATGTAAATACTCCCACTGTGGCTGATTTCAAGCTACGAGTGTGACTTCACTGACCACAGAGTTGTGAGAGTTGTGTCATAGTCCACCGTGATGCCAGGTTTCTACCAGACAGATGCCATCGACATAAATAACCTCCAAAGCATAGATAATAGCAAGTGAAGCAAAAGCCAACTCGAGTAATGAGCTTTGAATATTTAGTACCTTGTTTAAAATATGACATATTTAATTTTAAGTTTATTTGCTTTCATTTTTAATAATGGCTGTTTTTAAAGTAAGTGACTTGTAAAATTCCTAAAAATTTAATAGTCAGCTCTTCCAAACCAGTGTCAGCCAGTTCCAGAGCACTGGTGAGAAGTTCCCTCAGGAGGGGGAAGAAAACTTTCTATTATCCAACTACTGTGTACCAGAAAGGGGGCTAGCATGTCCCATATGTTATTCTATCTAACCACTGTGGTATCTCTTTTAGGGTAGATATTGTAACTCCCATTGCTATGAAGAAACTGAGGCTTAGAGGTTAAAAAACCTTGTCCAAGTTCACATAGTAAGTGGTAGGGTCAGGATTGGAACCCAGACTATTTGACTCCTAAACTTGTGCTTTGACCATTTACTATGCTCTAAAGCCCAGAGTCCAGGGTGAGGGCTAAGCCTTGGGGAAGAGGCAGGGTGCTTGTGACATTTCTATGTGGAGCTGGCCTCTCCATTGAACTCTCAGCAGGTACAAAGATTCTTGCAGTCATCTCTGGTTCCACAAATGAGACACCTCTTGACTTGCTTCAGTATAGGGTATTGGTGCTAATACATTGAACTAGGTGACATGCTTTGTAGATGACTGTTTCTTTTTTTTAACCTCAAGTAGCTGGCTATTTTAGAAAGAGTGATGATCGGAAAGCAGCAGACAGCACAGCTGGAATTGGGCGGGATTCTCACTAAGTTAATGTGTTTGTGGGCCTGGACCATCTTCCCCCCATGGAAAGTTGTCATATATCTTTTCTCTTTGGAAGAAAAAAAAAAAAAAACGATGTCATACATTTGAGTATAAATTTGATTACTGTTACAATTACTTTTGAAAACTGTGCTTGTACTTTTGTCAGAAGGTGATCAGGTAAAGCAAATAAAAGTGGGAAGAGGCAACGTTATCATAGTTCTTAACATCTCTGACTCTGCAGACAGAGCGTTTAAATCATGGCTCTATCACATACTTGATCCTGGACAAGCTATTTAATCTCTATGAGCCTCAGTCTTCTCATCTCTTAAAGGGGGAAATGCTGGTTATCAGGACGAAAAGCATTTGTACATGTATAAGCATGTAGCTGGTGCCTGGCATACCATGGCCACTCAGCACATGGAAGCCAGCAGCGTCATTATTATTAGTTTAGTATTCTGAATATTGTTTTCCCCATATGGGTTTCTGAGCACCAGAATGCATTATGAAAATGCTGAACCTGCAATATACAGGCAGGGAGAGTTTGTGTGGATTTTTGTTGTTGTTCAACTTCAAAACTATTAGGACATAGTTGTATTGAATGCATTGGTGTGAGGTTGACAAGAATTGGGCTAAATGTTATCAGGCAAAATATTGTTTTCAGAAGTTATCTAATACAGGGAAAAATCTAAGCCCAGGAAAAAATCCTACTGCAGGTCATTAATTTAGTTCGCCTATTTTTATGTGACTTACTGATTGACTTATGGGTAGAAAGTATAATGAAAAGCCTAGAGTTGAGAGTACCTACTCTAGAATCAGATTACATTTTAGTTGATGCTTCTTTTACTGAATTATTCCATGGGAAATGAGAAATGTTTTGTGTGTAAACACCCCCCAACATCTTAAATACATCAAAGTTGTGCACACATGGAAACACTTTCCCTTTCACATTAGAAAGCCCAGTGAATTCTAAATGAAATCTTACCTTCATTCCATATATATCAAGTATATACTCACCTATATATGTATATACTTATATCATATATACTTGATTGGTTTCATATTTAAATGACAATGACCACAATAGACACTGAAGACAGTTCTTGGCTCAATAAATTCTTGGACATTTCCTCTTTCCTCTGCTACCCTTCAGGGTATGTTATGGATCATTCATTCATTCAATACTGTTTACTGAGCACCTACTATGTGTCAGGCACTATTTTTGGTTCTGGAAATATGGCAGTGAAATAAACAAAGCCCTATCCTTATGAAACGTTATGGGATAATGATCATGACATTTCTACATAAAATGAACTCCTTTTCTACTTTTGTGGGCAAGATAATGGTTAGATTTTCATTTCAGTGGCTCTTAAAAGTTTTTTCCTGTAAATACCTTGCACATAGGTGTACAAATAAAAAAACAAAACGAGTTTAAGACTAGAGAACAGTCTGGCACTAAAGTGAATTATAAGGTAATTAAATTCAAGGGACATAGGGAGACATATAAATATTTTGACCTTCAATGATAAAATGGGTAACTGATCTTTTAAGTGTCATTTTTATGTTTTATTGCTGTAGACCTTATATCACACTTTTCCCCCAAAGTAAGAAATGCTGTGCAAATTAAACTCCTCAGGTAAGCTTTTGAACTTTTATGTCACACATATGATTCTATGAGTAGGGAAAACGTGTTCCAGATTATTAACAATCTCATACCATCTTTGAGAGAAACTTAGTGAGCTAGTAATATGAGATTTGCAGGTGACAGAACAAATCTGTGTTGAAAGCCTGTATTATTGATGAGTAATAACTGAGTTCTCTTTCTCCCCTTTATACATCATATTCACTGATTGATCTCAGATGAGTCATTTTCAGTCTCATTCAGCTGCTGCTTTCAAAAATGAAATGACTGAGTAAGAGGTGTAGAGTTAACTAATGGGCCCACACAGAAAATACATGTAACAGTTAAAAGTGAAGTTTGTAGGTTCGTATTTATTTAATAAATCCCACATCCCTCATTTTAAAATATCTTAAAATATAAACCTCAGTGATGCATGCTAAAAACACAAACCACCTCGTGGAAGCAGATATGAACCAAGATCTTACCGTAAAGGGTTGTTGCAATTTTTAAATTGCTGCTAATAGCTTTTTCCTCGCTTCCCTTGTGTTGTGTATAAATAAGCTGGTCCACATTTCTCTATGGAATTCTCTCTTCAATGGCATGCATAGTTAAGTCTTCAGAGGTAGTTTTTAGGTGACTGTATTCAAATCACTGTGAGTTATTTTCAGGAGGTAGGAGCACGATGGTGGCAGACCCAAGAAAGCAATAACTTTTAGGCTGAACTATATAATGACACTGACCAAACTAACCAGTATAATTAAAGTTATGTATTGTTAAACAACTTTATAACTGTTTCTACTCAGGGTCCTATCATTCAGACACAATACCCAAATTATATCCTTCCTAATTTTTGTCCATATGCATCCCTGAGTTTTTTCCCTTCTTCAGTTTCTTTCTTTTTTTTTTTTTTTTTTTTTATTATGGAGTCTCACTCTGTTGCCCAGGTTGGAGTACAGTGACATTATCTCAACTCACTGCAACCTCTGCCTCCCGGGTTCAAGCGATTCTCCTGCCTCAGCCTCCCAAGTAGTTGGGATTACAGGTGTGCTACCCCAGTTATTATTCATCAATAATACAGGCTTTCAACAGAGATTTGTTGTGTCACCTGCAAATCTCATATCACTACATCACTAAGTTTCTCTCAAAGATGGTATGAGGCTATTAATAATCTGGAACACGCCCAGCTAATTTTTGTATTTTTAGTACAGACAGGGTTTCACCATGTTGACCAGGTTGGTCTTGAACTCTTGACCTCAGGTGATCTGCCCGCCTTGGCCTCCCAAAGTGCTGGGATTATAGTCGTGAGTCACTGCTGTAATCACGAGTCATGAGTCACTGCTGTAATTCACTGCTGTAGTGAATTGACCATAGTTTTTGCTAAGATCCTGTGTCCTTTGGTGTTCCGTGACTACCAGCACACCGAGTGAACGTTAAGGCACTGCAGAAAGGAGGTGGTTGATTACTGCAGGCAAATGACCTCCTGTAGAGAAGGAAATAGTTTATTGAGAAGGGTAAATGAATGGTGGTATTTTGCTCTAGGTATGACAGAAATGATGGGAAATGTATTTTTAAAAAATAAAAATTTAAAGTTTGGCACTGTGGCTCACACCTGTAACTCTTTGGGAGGCTCACTTTGGGAGGCTGAGGTGGGAGGATCAATTAAGCGAAAGAGTTTGTGGCTGTAGTGAGCCATGATCATGCCACTGCACTCCAACCTGGATGGCAGAGCAGGACCCTGCCTCTAAAAAGAAAAAAGAAAAATTAAGTACAAAACTTATTTTCAAAAATAAACTGTGTCAGTTAGTGTTAAAAGGCTTCTTAATTATGAACTGTGTTTATTGGAATAGTGTCATTACTGTGCCTTTAATGTTCTTCGGTGGGTTATTTACTCAAGCTGGTTTCCTAGGTCTCATTAAAGTAGCTTTTCTTAAATATAGAACTTGCCAGAAAAGTATTTTCTTTGGTGGCTAGAGAATTTGAAGAGAGATTTTTGTTTTTTCTATTACTGTTCCTTAGCCATTAATTGAGAGGGATCTTATTCCTTCTTAACCAGACCCAAAGTATGTGGTAAAGCAGGAACTACCTTTATAAGCTCATCTGAAAGCTTACTGGAACTCCACATGGGTTCCTGAACTGAGCTCAGCACTAAAGTAGATCATTTCAATAAAGTGTTTGTTGGCTTCATTCAGAAGTTAGCACTAAAAGCTTCTTCTAAATAAATCACATGCTAAGGAGGCAAAAATTCCTTTTAATTTATGGGTAGCAGTTGATAGTTTCTAACTGCTGACAGTCCCTGGTTCATTCGGCTTCATCTTGATTGGGTGTCGGTTCTTGGCAATATTTGATCCCCTGTGAATTTCAATCAGTGGATGATAAGTTCTTTCCTTTCTCAGTGTAGAGTAATCAAGCTTAGGCATCTGCCTTCCAACTGGATGCACAGGGACATATGTTGAAAGAGAACATAGGCATTTCTGGTTTGGCTTGCAGTTCCATCACTGTCACAATAGTCTGTTGAAAGAGGATCTCGGGTCTCATGGCTTTCTGTCAGCTCAGCAGACACCATATGGAATACTCAACCTCTGGCCTGTGTGAGTAAGAGATTGGCAGCTGACTTCAAGGCCACCAAACAGCTCTCTTCTTTTGCAGAACACAGCCAGTGCTCTTACGGTGCTGCAGGGAGTTAGCTGCTGATATCTTTGCCCTTTTAGTTAATGCTACTATCAACCAGTTTAATTTTTTTCTCTTTCTCTTTTTTAATGTAACCTATTGACAGGTTGTGGAGTGATTGTAATAAAAGCTGTATCAGTTCATCTTAACATTGTAAACACTCAGATGATATGTAAATAATTTTTTCATGAGAACATTATTCTATGCCAGGTAATAGATCATTGTGGTTTCAGATAATTTGGTGGGCTTTCCAGGTTGCTGCTTGGAAAATTGTCTGGCACACGTTTTGATCTGGTACTATGTATTGTAGACTTAATATGACAGAACCTTAAAGATATACATGCTTAAATGAAATATATATTTTTTTAAATTGAAGAGGTTTGGAAGGACATTTTATCCATCAGAAGAAAACCAGAATTTTAGAAGTGGAAATGATTTGAAAATTCTCTTAAAATTCAGAAGCAAGCATGATGATCGTGATTTTCATCATGATCAACATTATGAGTACCACTGTAGCACTTCCCAATGGCCAGGAACCATGCCTCAAATTTTACAAATGGCTTACAATTTTAATTCTTACAAAACCTATGAGGTTGGCAGTGTACATTACCAGTAAAGAACATGGACTCCTACCAGAGTATCTGGGTTCCAATTCTGCCCCCACTGCTTACCAGGCATATGATCTTTCACAGATTTCTTACATGCTCTGTGTCTCAATTTCCTTGTGTGTACCATGGCAGTAGTGATACTAATACCTATTCCATGAGATTATTGTGAAAAACAAATGAGGTAGGTAGTACATGAAACAGCTTATGATAGCTCTTAATTGTGGGTTTTCATAAATGATAGTATAAGGTTTAACTCCCTCTCCCATGTTTATTTTATGAGAAAGCCAATGTGGAAGAATTACTGTTTAGAAAGCTTTTTTTTTTTTACACCATTCACCCTTTCTTTGCTGTGTTAATGAAGGAAAGTTGTATAGTCTTTATTTGACTTTATGGTATTTGGTTACTTTACCTCATTTTATGAGCTTACACTATTTTAAAGGGAAATAGATTATAAGAGAAAAACATTCATGTAACAATGATGGCCAGTCCATCAAAGTTTAAGAGGATAATAGAATCCTTATGATAACACTTAATTCTTAACTGATGAATGCCATCCTTGTTATGTCTCAAAAGGCACATTTAGAGTTATTCTTAGTTTCTGAGACTAACAGTTGACCTTTTTTAAATTAAAATTTTTTGATATATTTCGAATGACTATCATCACTTTAATATTTAGTAAACAAATCATTAGGTTGAAAAGCAAATAATAAAGACTTAATTTACTAGCTTTTTAGATAGATGACCTTATAGTCATGTGGGAGGATGTGTTTCATTTTGTACATTTATGAATTTTTGATACTATTTATATTATTCAAACCATGATCTTTATAACTTTATGTATAAGCTTGGAAGTGCTTATTGATTTTGAAATCACCCTAAGCTACAGTCTTCATGAGCGACCTGTCATTAAAGATTTGCCCTTAATCATTTAACCTATATAAGTATTGGTAAAGTGTTTAAAATAAAAGTGTAGATTCTTAAGAGCTGAAGACAATATATAAATAATTTGGAAAAATAAATCATGCAATCAAACCCAAACAGCCAGCCAGAGTTGGATGGAAGGAAGGAATAATGTTTGTGTTTTAAGAGCTAGACGTGCTCTAGGTAGCTAATCAGAAACCAATATATTTCAGTGTTTGAGTGGTAGAGCTTCTGGTTCCTGAGAGTTAAGTCTTTTTCAGAGATTTTTTTTCATAGTTTTCATTTGGCTTCCTTAAGTAATTTTTCTTTGTGACCATGAAAGGAGTGTGAGTTTGTGAAAGGAATGATGATTCACACTGCAATTATGATGAAAAAAAGCCTTGATTTTAAAAAGTGATCTCTTTCATTATAAAACTTCAGTTTGGCTTGTCATGCAGAGTCAGGGAGAGGTTGTGCATTTATCCCCAATATAATTGGTTTCTCTTTTCTTTGTAACTCCCAAGGTTATAAAGGTAAATCATTCAGATAAGTCGAAATTGGGTGCCAATCTCCAGACATTTCTAAGCAGGAAATGTAGACGTGATCATGGTTGATGACTAAGAGAACAGAATGTCTTGAGCATTAAAACCCTTTTCATTGTCCCTCATTGCTGTTTTTGAAAAACCTGAACAATGGAGAGTCACTGATGAGGTTTTGTCTGTGTGTGTTTTTTTTGTTTTAGAGAACAGCTATTTCTCAGGTTGTGCTAGAGACAAAGAAATGAGAGATAGCACAGGGTAGTGCAAGAAACCTGGCTAGTGAGTTCTACTTGGATTCTGATTTGTGATGTCCCTTGGGCCAATTACTTTAGCTCCCTAGATCTTGGTTTTTCTTATCCATGAAGTGACACAAGGGAGACAAGCTGGTTGGCCTCATGTCATTTGATACTCTCTGGAAAGTCTATTATCTTCAAACTCTTAAGAACTGTATGCAGTTTTCCTCTTCTTTTTAAATGACCATACCATTGGCTTGTGTAGTTAGAAATTGTGTGAGAGTTAGAGGTCGACCCTAAAATGAGATACGATAATGAGAGCCTCTTGTGACTACACAGACTTTGGAGGAAATTTTGCCAGTGTTCATTGTCATTTTTCTCTTTTCCTTTACCATTGTTAATTTTTGGCATTTGGAACTTAGCTCAAATGGAATGATGGGAAATGTCAGTATTTTAAAAAGATTAAATTTTGTGTTATATGTATTTTGTCTTCAGTAATCATAATGTAGTAATGTTGTGCATTGGCAAATTGATTTTTAAAAGGTGGTTCTGTGATATATTTAATAAACATTTATTAAAAACATACTGTATATACAAATGTCTTAGGGATCATTTGCTTGTGAGAGCAAAACTTTAAAAAGTTTGTTTAAACAATTTGCAGTATTTGTTAGAAAAATACACTAGAATCCAACAACACTTGAGGACATGTATTAAACATGGTTTCTGGACACAGGAACTGGTAAGGTCAAAACATTTACGTTTGTGCCCCTCTGGGGTTTCACAGTATCTCTATCACTTTAAAAAAAATTAATATTGTTTTCCTTTTTCCTTCTTTGTAAAGACTGACTTGGGCCAGGTCCAGTGGCTCATGCATATAATCCTAGCACCATGGAAGGCCGAGGTAAGATCACTTGATCCTCGGAGCTCAAGGCCTGGCAACATAGGGAGACCCTGTATTAGTCAGGGTTCTCTTAGAGGGACAGAACTAATAGGATATATATATATATTATATATATATATAAAGGGGAGCTTATTAAGTATTAACTTGCATGATCACAAGGTCCCACAATAGGCTGTCTGCAAGCTGAGGAGCAAGGAGAGCCAGTCTGAGTCCCCAAACTGAAGAGCCTGGAGTCTGATGTTTGTGGGCAGGAAGCACCCAGCATGGGAGAAAGATATATAGGCTGAGAGGCCAGGCTTGTCTCTCTTTTTCATGTTTTTCTGCCTGCTTTATATTCACTGGAAACTGATTAGATTGTGCCCACAGATTAAGGGTGGATCTGCTTTTCCCCCACCCACACAGACACACCCAGGATTAATACTTTGTATCTTTCAATCCAATCAAGTTGACACTCAGTATTAACCATCACAGACCCCATCTCCTCAAAATTTTTTTAAAAATGAGCTAGTGGTACACACCTGTGGTTTAAGCCACTTGGGAGGCTGGGGCAGGAGGATCACTTGGGTCCAGGAATTCCTGGCTAGAGTAAGCTGTGATGACACCACTGCACTTCAGCCTGGGCCACACTGTGAGACCTCATCACTTTAAAATCAATAGCGAAAGAAATATGGGGGCTGGGCGCGGTGGCTCACGCCTGTAATCCCAGCACTTTGGGAGGGTGAGGCGGGCGGATCACGAGGTCAAGAGTTGGAGACCAGCCTGGTCAACATGGTGAAACCCTGTCTCTACTAAGAATACAAAAATTAGCTGGGCGTAGTGGCATGTGCCCGTAACCCCAGCTGATCGGGAGGCTGAGGCATGAGAATCTCTTGAACCTGAGAGGCGAATGTTGCAGTGAGCTGAGAGCGTGCCACTGCACTCCAGCCTGGGCAACAGAGCAAGACTCCATCTCAGGAAATTAAAAAAAAAAAAAAAGATGGACTTTTTAAAATTTGATGCGTGCAGGACCGCCTCAGTGTCAGTTTCATACAGCCTCTCTGTTCAATTCTCTGTGAGAGATAGACTAGAATTACTGTGCCCCGATTCAAAATGTTCAGAAAAATGACTGGTTGGCCCAGCACAGATTAGCTTACATCTTGGCGGGGAAGTCATACAAATAAAAAGATAATTTCACTGAGGATGGCAAGTACAATGCTAGAACTATGTACACAGAATGATGGGCTCACAGGAGAGGTGACCTTAACCAGCTTGAGAAGTTTGGCTCAAACTCAGTCTTAACAGATGAGACAATGATAGTCTCTCCAGGCAGAAAGCATAGCTTGGGCAGACATGGAGGTGTGCAACTGCAGAATGCCTCTGTGTGTGTGTGTGTGTGTGTGTGTACATGAACACGTGCAACTATGAGCAGCTCAGGCATGAGCAGTGGAAGATGAGGTTGGGAAGGGTAGGCAGGAGTCCTGTCATGGAGGAACTTGGAAGTGAAGTCAGGGGACTTTGGCCCCTGCAGATGAAGGTTAACAGGGCAGTGGCATGCTCATCTGAATTAGATTCCTGTGTTGGAAAGTCTGATCATGAGGCCTGATGGAACATATGATTTAAGTGTGAAGAAGAGAAAATTCAAAGCATTTGATATTGTTATATTTTTGAGAATGATAAAATGATATTTCTGAGATTTTTATCATAATTGAATCCTGCATATTTGTGAAAGCTCAGTATGTTGTTTGTTGAGGCCGTCTCATATAAAAATGTCTTTACCCAGTTTTACGGTTTTGTAGAGTGTTCCCATTTAAGAAAAGGTAACAGGATCCTTGTGGGTGCATTTGTTTTCTTAGCCCATGAGAGAGGGAAACGGTGTCAGGTATCCATGCCGGTTAATTGGCTTGAGCCTTCTCAATTGATGATTGTCTTCTAAAGAACAGAAAATAATGGAAACTTCACCGGGTTGAGAATCCATTTCTATTCTTCATTCAGTTTGCTGAGTTTATCGTTTTTATTTCCGGTTTCTGACTAAAATCATCATTTTTTTCTTATGTGTGTTGTGTCCAAGCAGCTGTTGTATTTTGTACTAGAGCAGATAATTGCTTTTCTTCTTGGCAAAGAAAATGAGCAGATGTGAAGTAAATATCTTTTTCTGGCTTGATCAGTTGGAAGCTCTGCAACCTAATATTGACTGCATTTTCCTAAGTCACGTAGCAAGTGTAGCTCAATGTCACACTATAGCTCTTAACTGCCAGGCATTCACTTTGGCCAAGATAAATTCTGATCAACTCTGTATGTCAGACTCTTAGTTTTAGAGCTTGAATAGTAAGACACAAAGTTCGGTATTTGCATAAGGAAAATAGTATGTTGACTAGAATGGCCCTGTTGATTCTATTTTCACCAAAAAATGATTTTAGAATTTCCTTGCTTGTTTACATTTAACAATAACGAAGCTGAGGCATGCTCAAGGATTAGGTACGTGGATTCTGGAGTCACATAAAATGGGTTTAAGTCCAAGATTTTTCATTTAGTAGCAGTAAAAAGTTGAATTAACTGATTGCCAGATCTATAAAATAAGAATAATTAGTACTAATTATTGTAAATGATGTGACATATGTGAAGACTCGAGCATGGGGCCCAGTACAATACAAGCCCCCAATTGGCACTTACTATTGTACCCTAATCTGAAGATAGGCAGTCTTTCTACAGTTGGAGAGGAAAGGGGGTGGATAATAAATTGCCTGTTTGCTCATCTGTGGTGCTGCTTTTCAGTGTCTTGCAAGATTGGCTTCATTATTCATGATTTCTTTCCCATTGGAAAGGAAAAGGGAGCCCCTATGGAATGCCTATTATAAGCCAGGAGGTAAACAGCATTCAACTCATTAACTGTCACCATGCCCTTGGGAAGTAGGTCTTCCTACATGTGGAAGGCAAGGCTGGGGGAGCTCATATCATTTGCTCAGCAGGACACAGCTGGAGGGTGGAAGACCCAGGATGTGGACCCACATCCATCTGATTCCACTATCTAGGCTGCCCCAGGCTGTAGAGGTCAAGCCCTTACAGTGTTTTCTGGAGACATTTAGGAGCAACTTCTAGAAAGAACTGATGGGAAAAGCAGAAATCTCCTGGGATCAGGAATCTGTTTCCCCTTTTCCCTGAGTGGCTTCCGCCAACCTCCCTGCCACCCCCCACCTTTTTTTTTTTTTTTTTTGACGGAGTTTCATTCTTGTTGCCCAGGCTGGAGTGCAATGGCACGATCTCAGCTCACAGCAACCCCCGCCTCCCAGGTTCAAGCGATTCTCCTGCCTCAGCCTCCCAAGTAGCTGGGGTTATAGACATGTGCCACCACGCCTGGCTAATTTTGTGTTTTTAGTAGAGACAGGGTTTCTCCACATTGGTCCGACTGGGCTTGAATTCCTGACATCAGGTGATCCGCCTGCCTCGGCCTCCCAAAGTGCTGAGATTACAGGCGTGAGCCACCACGCCCGGCCACCCCTGTTTTGCATGTTGCGTGCTGCTGCTCTGTCTGGCTCTGCGCCATGGCGACATCCTGTTGGAGAGAAATAGGATGTCTCTGCTCAGAGCACCCGGCTCAGCACTTTTCAGAAAGTCATTCTTCACCTTAAAGTGAAGTCATTCTTCACCTTAAAGTGAAATGTCGGGTGCGACGTGTCACGTTTCATCCGTAAGCAGTCTTTAAATACTAAAAAGCTCTCTGACGCAGCAGTGAACTAGCTGTTGCGGGATAGAGGCAATCCTGGGCTCCTGATTATTCTGTCTGCTGAGTGTTATGTTGGATGGTTGTGCTGCTCTTCAGTGGAACTACTTTACGTGTGGCATTTCTGAGACATGGATTGTGTGTGTATGTGTGTATCTGGTTAAGAATCACTTTGTGGACATTTCAAAGTTATTGCATCTTTGTGCAAGCCTTTGCTGTTGTTTTTTTTTTTTTTTACTTTACCCGGTGGAGCTCAAGTCAACCTTAACATAGCCTTTGGTCCCATTGCCTTTGCTGACTCCTCAGGGGCAATGCCTGTCCTGGGCTTTCTGCATATTGGCTGCTTTCTGAGGCCATAACCATCTCATGTAAATTATGCTTCGCGCTTGGTTAATCTGGTCATACGGTTGATTTCCCCAGAGAAAATGGATTGGACGATCTATGTGGCCAGGAAAAAAATGTAACCACAGGAATCCTCAGGTGTCACCTTGTCTTAATCTCCTTAATCTACAGTTTGTAATAGACCCGAGAAGAATCTACGAATTTGAAATCACCCAGAGAGAACTACTTTTCAAAAGCCCCAAATAATGCAAGGCTGATTCAGTGATTTGTCTTTTTTGTTCGTCCATTGTTTTCACCTGTGGCAACACCTGCTGCACAGTTGATGCTTAGCTGGAGGTAGGTGGATGTGGCTCTCCTGACCTCCTAGTTGGTCCTGAAACTGCGTCTGCGCCAACAGTGACTCTTAGCAATACCCATTGTACATTGTGAGGCTTTGAACTCAAGTTAAAAATGTAGTCTTCCTTCCGTGCCTGTCAACATCGATGCTAGAGTGTTTTATGAAATGGCCCTGCTTCAGTGAGTATACTTTCACAAGAGTTTATTAAACACCTGTTACATGAGGAGGTAATAGTTCTCTTACTGTATATAATCCTGGGTTCCAATAAATAATTCTACAGAATATATTGAGCATAATTAGTAATATAACTGACATTTATTGAGTGACTACTATATTTGCCTACTGTTTTAAGCACTTTACATAAATTAACTCACTTAATCCTTATAACAACTCTATGTGCCTGGTGCCATTCTTACCCACATTTTGCAACTTCAGTAAGGGAGCCATGGGGAGGATAAGTAATTTGCCCTGGAAAAATGCAGCGAATAATGGAGAACCTGGAAATCAGGCCCCTGCAGCATGGCTCCTGAGTCTTAATTCACTCTGTTTTTCCTCTGCAAGCAGAAAACTGGGTTTGATGGGAAATCTAATAACTTCAAAAAGTGACCGGGTTAAGGATGGTACCTACTTAAAGAATGCAGAGGACTCTGTGCCTTCTTGCTGGTCTCTATTCTGAGTGTGTGTTGCTGTTTTCTTCTATCATGGGCTCTACCTCTGCTCACCTGATCCAGGTTCAGCGTAGTTCTGGGGTTGAATGTGAACACGGTTGGCATATGATTAGTTGTTTAATGGTTAGATATTTTTAACTAGCGTAGAAGAAGGTAATGCTTGTGACAGAAGCCAGTTATTAGTGAGAAGCAGAGTTCACACACACAGATTCAGCAAGTTATGTTCTGACTATATTTATACAGAGTTAGAATAGACCCAGCAGTCCCAGGTAATCACTTTAATCAGTTGAAAGTGGCAATAGATGGTCTTAAAATCAAAGGATTCATGCCTCCTGGAAATGCTGTAACAGCTTCTGTTCTAAAAAGGAAAAGAAGAAAACAAAAACTCCAAATAACCAATTACTGAAATTAAAGCAAAATTAAGTTATATTTTTAAAATGAGCTTTTTGAAAAATCACTAGTGTGGCAGCCCAGTAGGAAAGGCATGAGAAATGTGGTATATTCTTAAAGTATTTTGCTCAGGTATTTAAAAAATATGATTCTATATGTGGATCTATTTATGTCTATATATAGACATTCCCCGTTTGGTTTGTAGAACTGTAAAAATAACTTATGATTGTCTGGCTTATGGGCACAGGTTACCCACCTGCTTACTGTGGCAGCCCAAAGGCAGAGCGTGCCAAATGGTGGGATATGCAGGGAGAAAGACTGGTATCCTGGAAAGGGTCAGGAGTTCATCCGTATGAGGAGTTCTTGTGTCTCCTGCAACCCACTTGAAAAAATCAGAGCCAGTTATTCTCCAGGTTAGTAAATGTGTGTGGCCTTTATTAGAGACAGGCAAACTCAGCAGCATATTTCAGGAGACATAAATTATCCCTGTGAAGAATTTGTACTTTCCTGGAAATTAAGAGACATGTGGAAATGTAAGAAGACAAAAGGCAGTATTGGATTGGGAAAAAGAGAATCATAGTTTAAGTAGATACCTTTTGTCTGCTCGGTGGGAAAGCAGTGTGCCAACATCTATTTTAGGACACATTCTGTGCCTGGGCAAAGTAAAAGAGAATGAGGATTATTGCATTATGAAAAGGCACAAAGACCTAAGCAGTAATATCAGAAGCAAGACATTTTCCCCAGTAAAGTCTTGGATGTAGGTCTTCAAAGAAAAACAGATAAACAACTTCAAATGCATTAATATGTTGTGGAAACTGCAATGAAAAAATAATGGCCTTGCATTGTCAAAGCAACGACATGGGAAGCTTAGCAAGTAAAACAATAAAATGAGCAGAGCAATACTGAAACAGATGAAGAAAAGAGCATCATGTGTTGAGTTCAGAAAAATTATCGATGGCACAGAAATGGAGAGAAAGACTGATGAATGAATAGAGAAGTAGCTCATAAGAGATTCAAGCTCACACTGAGGCATAAAGCCAACCCGATTGCAAATTTTGTCAGGTTGCAGCTAGGAGAGTGACAAGGCAGAATGTGTTCAGAAGATGGAAATTTTTATCAAAAGCTGTTAATTCTAGAAGGAATATTGGAGATAAGAGTGTGGTGAACAGCTGGCACTTTAGCCTGACTTTTGTAGCCTCCCTATGTCACTAAAAGGGCTATCAGCTATTTGGTGTTAGGCATAAAAATAATGTGATAATAAGTAAACAACTTTTTAGAGGATATTAAATATTTCCCTTCATTATGGCTTTTATGTTAACCAAGGGCATTTTCATAGGTGATTAAGTTACATCAGGTAGGCCCTAGGCCTAGGCGTGACCCACGCAGTTACCCCCTCAGGATTCTGAGAAGGTGGGAAAGGAGGACACGAAGGAGACTGTGGGGTCACACTGCCTCCTTCCGCCACCCACACCATCTGTGACTCAGCAAGTTACTTAACCTTTCTAGACCTCAGTTTCCTTATAGGCAAAATGAGACCAATGTAACATCTCTCTCATAGGATTGTTATGATGATTAAAGTAGGTAATGCCCGGGGCCTGACATCTCATGTTCCATATTTTAAATGAGAGAAAATTGAATTCAGAGAAAATAACTTGTCAAGAGTAACACATGCAGTCAGTGTTTGAATCCAGGTCTTTCTTGAGCCAAATCCATGTTCACTGTACTGAGAAGCTCAGCATATATAAGAGAAGGTACTGGAGCATTGTTGGAAACCTACAACTGAGTATAGAGGTGAGAGGCTTTATCCTGGAGGCCCTCGGGCATAATGAAATTATGTGAATAAGAGACCAGTTCCAATCTATGGTGTTGGACTGACTTCAGATGGTATGAGAAGCCTGAATAAAGGGGATGTGGGGCGTGGTCTCCTCCCTCTGGACAGGGTGATGGGCATTGTTTGCCAAAAGAGTAATTTGTCATGTCACTCTGTACCAAGATCCCTTTAATGATGACACAAGGGCACCCAGACCCCTCAGC
This sequence comes from Chlorocebus sabaeus, assembly GCF_047675955.1. Lineage (NCBI taxonomy): Eukaryota > Metazoa > Chordata > Mammalia > Primates > Cercopithecidae > Chlorocebus > Chlorocebus sabaeus. The sequence continues at coordinate 30,508,101 of NC_132914.1, read as the reverse complement.
ATGGCTAATGATAGGGCAGGCTATAATTTTTTTTTTAATCCCGCAATATATGCTAATCACTATGGTAAGTGTTTTGCTGTTTAATATGCAAAGAGTCTCTTTTGAGATCAGTGCTGTTATTATCAACATTTTGTGGTTATGGAAATCCAGGCTAGTATGTCGTGGGACCAGGTCTACAATGAGATTTGTCTGACCTTTGAGGCAGTCTCTGAACCATGCTTTCATGGTGTCTTTCTCTTGGTGTTCATAAGCTGATTGACTTCCAGCCTATCTGATTATCCTCATCTCCCAGTACTTTCCTACTGGAAGGGCTTACTCCAGCTGAATGGCTCTCCTCACTCCCACTGAAATATACATTGTGTTTCTGGTTGCCATGGTTTTTCCTTTCTTGTCATCTACCTCTGTACCTTCACCTTTTCCACTCAGTAACTTCTTCCTGTCTAAAGTCAGTCCTTTGAATACTCTTTCCTGAGCACCAGTCTAGTCTGGTATCGCCTTATGCTATGGCCCAGTGAATTTAGTATTGCTTTACTGATTTTGCAATTGTCATTTGCTACCATGTATTGGTAACTTTTATTATGTATGCCCTTTTCAAAAAGATTTTGAAGTCTTTCTAATGTCTCTTTTAAAAAAGTTACAACAGTCCTTAATACGGTGTATTATACATAATTTAAATGGAATAAATATTTAATTGACTAATTTCAGGATAAGAATATTCTGATCGAAAGAAATAATCATAATACATATCTTTGTTTATAGGAATGAGAGTAAAGTTGCTTGAATATTATAGGAGAGAAAAAGGAATGAGCAGAAGAAAACAGTAGCCAAGAAAACTGTATAGTAATGGAAAGAATATGGAACCATATGGGAATTCATATTCTGGCTTGGAAGAATTAGGTCAGTTGCTGCCAAAAATCTTTTAAGTGTGTAATAAAAAGTGGTAGCTACAATAACTGGAAAAATCTGTGTACATTTGGGTAGCCGTATAGCAGCATTTCATTTCCTTTTTTGTACTTAAATGGATCCGAAGTGTGAACTTTTTTTATATATCGATACTACTTGCTTACTGAGTTACTTATATCCTACTGCTCATGGTCATTGCCAAGGTCTGATTGCAAAAATTCAAAAAATTGCAACCTCAGGCGTAAATGGGATAAAAAGGAGCAGACAGTTCCTGAACAGTTTCTTTTCTTCTAAAAGCTTAAAGTTTACTCTCTACTGCTTTGCTGTTATGTTATTTAAAATCATATTTGTGGCCAGGCATGTTGGGCATGTAATTCCAGCACTGTGGGAGGCCAAGGCAGGTGAATCTCTTGAGACCAGAGTTTGAGACCAGCCTGGCCAACATGGTGAAACCCTGTCTCCACTGAAAATACAAAAATTAGCCGGGGATGGTGGCAGTCATTTGTAATCCCAGCTCCTCTGGAGGCTGAGGTAGGAGAATCACCTGAACCCAGGAGGCGGAGGTTGCAGTGAGCCTAGATTGCACCACTGCACTCCAGCCTTTTTTAAAATTTATATAAATAAACCAAATAAAATCCACTTTGCTAGACTTTTAGATTATTATCAGCCCATTTATTTGCTGAATTAAATTCTCTTTTAGTAAAACCTGGAGTTCACTGACAAAAAACTGCAGAAAATCGGTTTTTGCTTTTTTGTTCATTTGACTCCACGCCTTCCTCCAAGTTCCAATTCGTGATGTTCCTCAAGAATATGTAGTACCCACTCCTGTTCAATTTCATGTTAATAGAATAATCCTTGCAAGGGAACCTACCGTGACTTGCATAAAACAGGGATTTTTAAAAGTTCATGCTTAAGATTAACAAACACTAACAAAAATTCCAACAATGTGAGGGCCTTTTGAGCAAATACTGAATGGAATTTCCCGTTCTGATTCCTCCCCATTTTATAACCTAGCTGAATTAGTACTATGTTGAGAGGGAAGACTTTGGAACCTATGAGCTGTTGTTATCGCTGGGTTTCCTGGCTTTTATTCTAATTGGGAACAGCTGAAGAAAGAGCAGGTGGAATCTTTGTTGACCTCAGGAAATAATTAAATTGTCTTAGTGCTCGTAGCCACCATCCTTGCTGCAGATGACAACGCTGTCATCCTCCGGTAATCCTTTTCAGGGATGGTTCTAAATGTAGATTCTCTGCTTGCCTCCAGTCAATCTGACTTTTGGAGAAGGAAGAGTGGGAGAGAAGGATCAGTAGCATCTCCTGGTCTCTAGGCATGGGTATCACTTTGATGAAACTTTCAAGCAGATGTGGAAAGATGACCTTGCCAAGCCTAAACTCAGAATTTTCAGTGACACATCTTCCTAATAAGACATTTAGCTTAACCTGTTTGCCTCCTAAGAAACATGGCTGTTTTCCAGGAAATTCATTCTTTAAAAAAGCATAAGCATGAATATTCACCTGTGGTATAGTTCTTTGGCAGATGGTGGGAGTTATGCTCCATGCAGTGGTTTGATCTGTCAGAAAAGCCACAAAACTCACCTTCCTGTGTTTATTTTTTAAATCTCACTTTCTCAGGTAAAATATTTTCAAAGTCCTTGAGTTTGTTAAATGAAAATGAGTAGATTTGGATTCAAGTCTATATGCTGCTTGTTTCAGCTGCACCCTTCTGCAAAGGCTCAGAGTCACTTGTGTGGTTACTTCCCCCCATCCCTTGTTCCCATTGGCCTACGTGCTATATGTAATCAGTAGGCTCTTGCTGAGCCCTAGTAAGCACTTCTGATTCAGGGTTGAGGAAAAGTTCTAACAAGAAGAGGAAATTATATTTATCCCTTTAGAAGGGCGCCTGCTCTGTACCAGGCACGGTGTTAAGTCTGAAGATGAATTCCATGAGTGCAGAGATCTTGTCCTTTTTATTTTACCTTCGTGTCCTCAGCCTAAAATAGTATCTGACACATAGTATACGTGCATAAAATACTTCTTGGGTGAATGGAAGGAGACGTAGTGACCCACAAGAGGAGAGAGATGGTGCATTCTAATTAGGATCATTGGAGGGGGATTATCTACAAAGGGACTGTTTACACCAGTGAGGCTGTAACCCCATGGCAGTCACTGCAGAGGAACTGTTATCACCCATAACCTGGGAAGCAAGAGTCCTGCAGAAGTCATCGTGATGTGAACCTTTGGTCCAGATGCCCTTCTGAAAGGATAAAGTCACCAGTCAGCCTGAGGTGACCCGGCAGTGAGGGAGTCTGGGTGAGAAACACCCTGAATTCTCTTCCTCCTGTCCTCTGCTCTCAGGCCAGGTTCCCCCTCATGCATGAAGCTAGAAAGCAGAAGGTAGGGAAGTTTGTTGATATGACCACACAGGCTGACCTTCTGATGAGAAACAGAGTGGAGATTGCATCTGGAGCACAAACTGGAGAGATCCAGAACACACAGGAAATTCTCTGCCTCCGAGGAGCTCCCAATCTATTAGGGAGACAGTGGAGTTAGCAGATATTCCAACATAATTTGAACAATACGACAAATTATTGAGAACCCTCACAAGAACCCTATAAGATAGGTTATCGTGATGACTTTACAGAGGCAAGCTGAGAGACAGAGAGTTTAAGGCATTTGCCTAGGTCACAGAGTTGGGATGTAAAGGAGTCGAGATTTGAACTTGGGAGTTTGGTTCCAGAGTCTGTGCTTTCCTGGATTGGAAGAGTTAACCTGTGGTTTAGAGCAGTGCTTTTTTTGTTTTGTTTTGTTTTTTTTTTTTTTTTTGAGATGGAGTCTCAGCACTGTCACTAGGGGTGGAGTGCAGTGGTGCAATCTCAGCTCACTGTGACCCCTGCCTCCCGCGTTCAAGCGATTCTCCTGCCCCAGCCTCCCTAGTAGCTGGGATTACAGGCACCCGCCACCACGCCCAGGTAATTTTTTTTTTTCTTTATTTTTTTTTTTTGTAGGATGGGGGTTTCACTATGTTGGCCAGGCTGGTCTCAAACTCCTGACCTCGTGATCTGCCTGCCTTGGCCTCCCAAAGTACTGGAGTTACAGGCATGAGCCACCGTGCCTGGCCAGAGCAGTGCTTTTTAAGCCTTCACGTGCATGGGAATTTTCTGGGGATGTTATTTCAAAATAATTCCTGGTTCAGCGGTCCTGAGGCAGGTCTGAGGGTCGGCATTTCCACCAAATGCTGCTCATCTGCTTTGTGTGGCGAGGCATAGAGGGCTTAGGTTAGAGGCGTGGGGTCTGCATCCTAAAGATAAGCCTCTGGGTAGTCGTTCCTTTCCCTCACGGGTGAAATGAGCAAGTTAGGTGATTTTTAAGGTCTGTTCAAGCTTGTAAAACCCTGCACTCCCTGGCTTCCCACATGTGGGCAGCTTCCTTTAGCTGTCATTGGCGTTTCCCTGGCGGTGACAGTCCAGGAGGCTCCAGAGAGGGAAGCTGGTTTGCGTGGCCTCCTCCTCCCCACGTGCTGAATTCAGATCACAGCTCCTGAGCTTCTGGACTGACAGGGTCTGTGCTCTGCTGTCAGCTGTTTCCTTCCTCCAACTCTGAGATCTCTCAGCATCTGGCTCTGCTCCCTTCTGCCCCATGGATCCTCACTCCCTGTCACAGCCGATTAGGGTGCTGGCTCCAACAATGGAACCTGATGTTCGAGGTACTACATTATGTCATTTATTTTGTACACTGTAATCTCAGCCAAAAGTTGTAATATTGCTGTGCTGCATGACAATAAAGCTTCTACTTTTTCGAAAGGGGTTTCTACTGCTATTGGACGTGCAGAAGATACTTAATGTTGTATGACCAGTCAATGCTTCACTTTAAACTCCTAATTCTTAATTTAGCTGGGCATAGTGGTGCACACCTGCAGCCCCAGCTACTTGGGAAGCTGAGGTGGGAGGATAGCTGAGCTCAGGAGTTCAAGGCTGCAATGAGCTATGATTGTGCCGGTGAACTCTAGCCTGGTCAACAGTGAGACCCTGTCTTGAAAACAAAACAAAACAAAACAAAACAAAACAAAACAAAACAAAACAAAACAAAACAAAACTTCTAATTCCTAAATTCATTCTCCTTTTGCAACAACTGCAGAATGTCATTGCTTCCATTAGTGCCTGTGAATGGGAGGGAAAACAATCAATCCTCTTAATATTTGACATCCAAAATAAATTTCAGGGTTTTGGTCCCCCAAGTTCCCACACTTTCTCTCTGTGAGTTGGGGACTCCTGTATCACTGTAATCCATAGCTGCACATGCAGTATGCAAAATCTTTGACTCTGTATTTCAGAAAATCAGCCTGGGACCACAATACTGAGCCTTTCTTTGTCTTTTTCTTTTTGCTTCGATCATACGGTGCTATAGCACAGACTCAATAAATTACACATAAAATCTTACCAGTTACAGAGCTCCTGAGACATTATGTGTTATAGTTTTCATGTTGTATTTTGACATTTTGGGCTATTTATTTAATAATTGCATTTGACATTGCTCTGAGCCTCATCAGGACGGAGCAGCAGAGTTATACCCCTGCTGTGCTCAGCAGTGCCTCCTGGAAGATTGTGGAGAAGGTTGTTTGCTGTCCTGTTTTCCTGTGTGCCTCATTCATTATCTCTTAACTACATCTAGTGCTACTTAAAAGTCATGTAGATATTTGGAAGGGATAATCTTTTATGTTTACGTTTAATTTCTCAATCTAAATCAGTCTTTGGAAATTTAGGATAATCTCTAGATTGATGGTGTTTCCTTGGCCTTCTGATTTTTTTCTGGTCTGTGTTCAGAGATGTTTTTATTATGTGCTGTATCACAGCACGTGACAATGATTCCCCTTGTGGCTGGACAGCACCATGTTGGTATGGCCAGCATTTAACCAGGGATGGGATTTTTGGATTGTTAAAGGGTAAGGGATGCAATAGTGTCAGATGTTATTATAAAGGTGTAATGAGATTGGAGAGAAGACAGGTCTAATTCTCAAACAACTGAAGAGAGTCTAGGGTTGGTTGCCTTGCTGAAGCTCTGTTTGTATGCTTGTCTTGGCCATGTGCCCTATTTCCTCTTGAGCTCACAGAATCAGGCGTAGATTGAAAAGGACTTTACTAAAAATCTAGGGAGAGCTTCTCTGGGGTTATATTGAGATTGAGAGATGGCTTGGAATCTCTGTAACTAACAGAGTAAATATTGTATTTAAATATCCCTGATGTCTATAAAGAGTAGCTTTCATGTTCATTGTTATTGTCTTAGAGTAAAGAAAGATATCAAATACAGCTAGTGAACTGGTTTGAGACAGTGCACAGGCAGAAACAAGGGCAATCTAGAATGATTTCATGAGACAGGCTGCTTCCCACCCCCTCCTTAATTCTGTGCATCTCTGGCTCAGTAGCCTAGCAGCACAGGGTGGTATCCCCTGGGAGTGACTGCATTGTTTTTCCCAGAGCAGTGCTAGATGAACCAGAACACAGTGTATGTTTTTACATTCTGCTCAGGCCAAATACTTGGCAACCAACTCAGTCAGGCTGTGGAATCCTGGGCTTAGGTGGCTCTGTATATAAAGGCCTGGGTCTTTAAACAGTTAGGAGAAGCCAGAATGGAATTCTTCTCCTTCCAACAGGCAGTCTGTCTTTAGGATTAGAATGTACTTCTTTGCAGTATCATTAGTAGAGAGAAAAAATAAAGTGTTGAATTTGAATATTGAGTTTTAGCAATTCGATGTCTTAAATGTTACTGTTTTTTTCTCAGGAAGTCAGCTCCAGTGATGACTGTGAAGTCTTATTTATAGAAGATTGAATGTTGTAGCAGATGATAGACCATTGTGAAATAGCAGATCAAATAAACATTTTTCCTGAAATGTCAAAAACTTCATTACTGGAGCATCTTGTCTCCATAGAGCACATAATTAATTATGAACCAGGAGTAAATAATGTATTTTACAGGACTTTTGTCATTTATCTGGGTGCTATGTTTTATAAACACAATTATTCACTAGTAGTCTTTCAATTCTGCCTTTATTACATGATGATCTACTAATTCAGAATGAGAAATTTCCACATTAAGCACTTGGCAGGGCTAGGTGTGGTAGCTCATGCCTGTAATCCCAGCTACTTGGGAGGCTGAGACAGGGGAATCACTTGAACCTGGGAGGCTGAGGTTGCAGTGAGCCGAGATCGAGCCACTGCACTCCAGCCTGGGCAAAAAGCGAAATTCCATCTCAAAAAAAAAAAAAAAAAAAAAAAAAAAGATCTTGGCAGGCCAGCTGTGGTGGCTCATGCCTATAATCCCAGCTCTTTGGGAGGGCAAGGTGGGTGGATCCCATGGGTCACAAGTTCAAGACCAGCCTGGCCAACATGGTGAAACCGCCATCTCTACTAAAAAAGAAAAAACAAAAATTAGCCAGACATGGTGGCAGGTGCCTGTAATTCCAGCTGTTTGGGAGGCTGAGGCAGGAGGATTGCTTGAACCTGGGAGGAGGTTGCAGTAAGCCAAGATCATGCCACTGCACTCCAGCCTAAGCAACAGAGTGAGACTCCATCTCAAAAAAAGAAAAAAAAAAAAAAAAAAAAAGAAAGAAAGAAAAAAGAAAAAAGAACTTGGCAGATACACAGCTAAACTTTTTGTTGAAATTTTGGTTATCATTTGTAATAAAACATTTGAACTATGTGGCATTTTAGCTCAAGGTCGTTGGTTTACTTTTGTATAATCTATTTATTTTACTTTAAAAATTAAGTTTTGAGTAGATAGAGAATTTTTTTAAAACTGTGTGTAAAGTTTAAAAGATCCTTGTATATTGGGTGTCCTTTTGCCAACCCATTCTCTTCCCAGTTTCCTCAGAGGTAACATTATTGTGAATTTTGTGTTTATTTTTCCCTCACTTTTCTTTATGGTTTCACCATGTTTGTTGTATTCCTATATGATACACGTATGTAGACGAATCATAAAATATATATTATTTGGTGACTTGTTATTTTCATGCAACACTATTTTTCTGAGAACCATCTTTGTTATTGCTGGCAGCTAAATTCCAGTCATTTCCCAGCTGTGTAATACTCTATATAATGCTGTATAAGTTGGATAATGGCTCTATCACTTATCATCCAGAATGTGATGGAAATAAATGTGGGCTTTTTTTTTTTTTTTTTTTCCTGTCGGTAGTGCTTTTGTGAACATTCTTTACATTTCTCATATATATGTACATGGATTTCCTTAGGTTGTATTCTTACAAATGACATCTTTCAGGTCATAGGGCATGTGTATCTTCACCATTATTAATTAGGCCCTATTTCTTCCCCCAAACTGGTTGTAACAATATGCACCACACTCAGCAGAGTTTGCGTGTTCATGATGCTCCAGGCTCCTGCCAACGCTGATATGTCAGACTTTACCATTTTCAAACTTGTCGTGTATGAAATATCTTCTTACAGTGTTTTAATTTGTTTTTCCCTAATTACTAATGAGAATGATCACGTAGTCACATGATTATTATTGGCCACTTGGGATTTTTTTCCTGTGAAGTGCCTTTTCAAGTCTCTTGCTGATTTTTCTTAGGGTCATTAATGTAGTAGAATTTATCAGTCTATTCCTCTCTAAGATTCACACTATATTCTGGTCTCTATCCTGAGGTCATGAAGATGTTCATATTGTTTTCTAAACATTTCTGAAAACATACTTTTGACTTTTAAGTCTAAAGTCTTCACTTTACCTGAGTCCCCCTTCTTTACTTTTTTCCTTCCATCTTTTCTTTCTTGTTCTCCATATGAATAACCAAGTATCTCTGTATGGTTCACTGAAGCTCCAGTTCTTTACTACTGATTTACAGGACCAAGACCGTCACAGATTAAGTTTCTACTTACACATATCAGTTTCTGGTTTCTCTCTTTCTCTCTTTCTCTCTTTCCTTAGAGACAGTAGAGACAGGGTCTTGCTTTGTTTCCCTGGCTTGTAGTGGCTCCATCTTAGCTCTCCGTAGTCTTGAACTCCTGTGCTTCTGTGATCCATCCACCTCAACTTCCCACGTAGCTGGGATTATAGACATCTGACTAAGTAAAAAGAACTGTACAGATGGGGTCTCACTATGTTGCCCAGGCTGGTCTCTAACTCCTGTGCCCAAGAGATCTTCCTGCCTTGGCCTCCCAAAGTGCTGGGATTACAGGTGTGAGCCACTGCTCCTGGCTTGGTTTCTCTTTTGTGTTCCTTTGTCTTTCATGTTAATACCACCTAGTCTTAATTGTTGTAGCCTTAAAACAATTTAAATAACTGTCATAATAACTGCTTTGTAGGTCTTTATAGTTGTCTTCACTATTTTATGAACCTTTGCTGTTCTATTAAAATTTTAGAAGTTTTTATTGGAATTATGTTGATACTATGTAGATCAATGTTGGGAGAAGTGACATCTTAATGATATTGAGTTTTCTTATAATGGATAAGAAATTGGATATACTTTTCCAATTATTCAGCTTCTTTAGTGTCTTTGCATGTTTTACAATTTTCTATGTAAAGCTCAAATCTTCTTAGGCTCCTTATTTTTTGAAACTCTTATAAAAGGTATTATTTATAATTAATATTTTTTAACCTTTTAATGCTAGTGTATAGAAATAAAATTGATTTTTGTGTTTTAATTTTTTATTTAGCAAAATTACTAAACTTTTTAGTTTTTTTCTTCTTTCTTTCTTTCTTTCTTTCTTTCTTTCTTTCTTTCTTTCTTTCTTTCTTTCTTTTTTTTGAGACAGAGTCTTGCTCTGTTGCTCAGGCTGAAGGAAGTGCAATGGTGCGATCTCAACTCACTGTTATCTCTGCCTCCTGGGTTCAAGTGATTCTTCTGCTTCAGCCTCCCGAGTGGCTGGGACTATAGGTGCGTGCCACCACACCCCACTAAGTTTTTTGTATTTTTAGTAGAGATAGGGTTTCTCCGTGTTGGCCAGGTTGGTCTTGAACTCCTGACTCAGGTGATCTGCCCACCTTGGCCTCCCAAAGTGCTGGGATTACAGCCATGAGCCACTGCGCCTGGCCTAAACTTTCTAGTTCTAATAGTTCATGAATAGAATCTTTTAGGTCATCTACATATACAATCATATCATCTTTAAACTACTTCTTTCTTTTTAACCTTTATAATTTTTCCTTATATTTTTGCCTTATAGTTCCATCTTAGACCTACAATTAGTGAATAGAAGTGGTGAAAGCAGGCAGCTTTGTCATTACCTGGTCTTTAAGAGATTGTATTGTTGGTTACCAACTAATTTCATTGTCATCACAAAGTACAGCTTTTAACACATAAATCTTTAGCATGTATTTAGACTTATTTTATGGCCCAATATGTCATCAAACCCAACTGGGCCATAAAATCCAATAGATCACTGCTACTCTTTTGTATATGATCAACATTTATAAAAGTTTCATGTATTTTCTGCATTGTAGGTGCAAATTCTTGCACATTATACTCTAGCAGTTGTCAATATATCATCTAGGGACCCTGAGAGTTCCCCAACACCCTTTCAAGGGGTCCATTAGGTCAAAATTATTCTTATAGCAATACTAAGACATTATTTGCCTTTTTCTCATTTTTTCTTGAATATACAATGGAGTTTTCTGGAAGCTACATGACGTGATATTGCAACAAAATGAATATAGAAGCAGATAGTAGAAGGATACAATAGGCATCTATTAAGCCAGATGTTAAGGAGATTTGCAGAACTGAAAAAACAAAACCCCTTTATCACTGATTATTTTTTGTTTTAAAAAATATAGTTATATTTTATAAAATGTATTTATGTTAACATGAAATAAGCTTATCATTATTTAAAAATTATTATTAAAGAAATATTTTCTTAAATTATAAGTTTTGATTTCTTATATATAAATATCAACAGAAATAACCTATATACACAAAACCTTTTTAGGGTTCTCAATAATTTTTCAGGATGTAAAGGGACTCTGAAACCAAAATTTTTAAAAAGTACTGGTTTATAAGAAGAAGCTGGTTAATGGTGTTATGTAAATCCTTTATGCTGTTATTGATTTCTCTTTTAGTCTTTTTGATCTCTCAGTTGCTGAAAGGAGTGTGTTAAAATGTTTTCATTAATGTAGATTTGTTTATTTCTCCTTGGAATTCTGTCATTTTTGCTTTATATATTTTCAGGTGGTGCTATTTGGAGTAAACAAATTTAGAAATATGATATCTTTTTGGTGATTTGAACCTTTTCTCTAGTTTTTGTATTAAAGTTTATTATGTCTAAAAGAGCTAATTTATTATAGCTATGCCGGATTTCTTTGGGTTAGTGTTTGGCTGATACATTTTTCTATCTTTTCAAACTTTTAGTCCCTGTATTTCAGGTCTGACTCTTGTAAACAAAGTGGAAAGTTATTCAATGTGTCAATAAATACAGTAGATCTCTCATGACATATTTCCTATTATTAACAAGTAGTTTATTCCCATCTTGTTTTTATAAATCTCTCTCAACATGCACACATGCACACACGTACCTCTTAATAAGCATTTTCTACTAAAAAAAATTTCCAGAATTTCCTGAAGTAGGTGTAAGACAGTGGCATACCCCTTTAGTTTCATATATTTAAAATATCATTATTTCACTTTAATTTTTGGAAGACTTTTTTAGGGATGTATTTCTGATTTGACAGTTATTTTTTTTCTCAGCTCACTGAAGCCAGTGTTCTGTCTTCTAGCTTCCATTCTTGGCTTCAGTAGGTCGCCACTCTGCCACTTTTTTTGTATAAAATCAAGGTTTTCTCTTTGACTACTTTTAAGATCTTTTGTCTTTGATCATCTGCATTTTCATATTGGTAGTCAACATGTGGATATATTTTTATTTATCCTGCTTGGGATATGTTAGGAATCCTGAACCTGTGGAATGGGCTTCTTGCCAATCTGGAAAATTTGTGGCCATTGTCTGTTTTAATACTGCCTCTATTCATTATCTTTTTCTCCTGATCCCATATTGAAGCATGTTAAATTTTCTTACTCCTCCCCCATTTCTATTAACTCTAGTTTCATATTCTATCTTTTTGTCCCTTTATATTACATTCTAGATAATTTAATTAAGTCTAATTTCACTTTAATTATTTCATCATTTTGACTTGTATTCATAAACCTGTCCATGGAATTTAATATTTCAGTTATGCTATTTATTTCTAGAAGGACTTTTTGTTTATATTCAAATCGTCTTAGTCTTTTTTATATTACTTTCCTTCTTATGCATATTTACAGATCTTCTAGACATTGTAGAGTGAGAAGATGTGAAATTCCTAAGAGCAAACACACTGGGCCATCTGGCACCATATTTATTGGGAGAAACTCACAGAAACAGGAGGCTGTGCAGATGTGCTCACCTCCCTTTCCTACTGATTATGGAATATGCTCAGGGATCTAGCTTGGAGAATTGTAAGACACAAGGAGAAAGAGTATAGGTTTAGGGTTGTGGAATGTGTAAGCTGGAAGACTGGAATAATATCACTCCTTTCCTAGCATGACACATGAATGGAGTTCAAACATGATAGCATATGACCTAACAAAACCTTGGCCTCTGTTCTACTACCTCAGAATTCATAGTCGCGAGAGCACCAGCAGATTCATTTTTAAATTACTGAGTCCCCAAGATGGGATTGTTCCTTAAGACATGCGACCCTGGTTCAAAAGTCACTCACTAAACTGTCAATAAAGAAGCATAAGGCTCATTCAGCCCACATGATATCTGTAGTTAGACACAGGAACAGATAGAGGTGAATTTCTTGTTCTGGCAGTACTGCAGCTAGATCCTCCTATGGAAAAACAATAAAAACTGCCAGATAAAATGTTTTTTAAAATCCACTTTGTAAATATACTGATGAGCTAAGTAGTTCTCAGAAACCAAAACTCAGGTGAAAGCGGGACATTGAAAAGGTAAGAGGACTATGAAAGCATTCATTAAGTAAGGTCGTAGTTGAGCTTTCTAGAAAGTCCATGGCCTTGCAGGCATTGCAAAATAGAAGAAAAAAGCCCAGTGACCACCCAAGAGGGAGAGTCAATGAGAGACATCCTGTCTCACTGCATAAAGCTGGGATTCTCAAGGGTTACACCCTCTCTGTGGGGTCACTGTAAGGAAATTTCACCGACCTAAGCATTGACATTGGTTATGCAAGGGAAAGAGCTCCCTTGAGGATGTATAATCACAAACCAGCCAGCATAAGGTTTTATACCTTCAATTCATACCACCGTATTTTCCAAAAATACTTCAAGTGGAAATTTAACGTACTCCTGGGTTTTGTACTATCCCCAGGCAAATGAAGCAAATCATATCACGCAACCCAGGCATCCAAGTATTCACAAAGAAGAAATTCCAAGAAATATGAGCTCAGCGCTATAATTTAAAAATGCACAAGTGAACAAAACACCATGAGAAAGCTTGCAGATGAAAACCAGATGCCAAAATTAGACCCACAGACTTTATAAATAGGGACTATCTGAAATAGAATATAAACTTCTGTATTTTATTAATTCTACAATGCCACCAATTTTCAAATGCACCATTTTATTTACCACAAAAAGAGAGAGAGAAAAAACACTGACAATTACAATTGTAAGCAGCATTCCAGTCTCAAAGAAGCAAAAATGTGGCTTATTATTTCTTCAGATCATATCATTTCTTTTTATTATCCACAGGTTTACTGGCTAATATGCTAAGTCCACTCAGTGAACTTTTTTAGATACTCTATTTTCAGGTATAGAATTTCTGTTCAGTACTTTTAAATATAATTTCTGTTTTTTGGTGAGAGTTTCATTTGTTCATTTATTATGAGCATATTTTCATAGCATAGTTATAATAGCTATTTTAAACCCTTCTCTCAGCTGGAAACCATCATTCTCAGCAGCAAGAACAGAAAACCAAACACCGCATGTTCTCACTCATAGGTGGGAACTGAACAATGAGATCACTTGGACTCGGGAAGGGGAACATCACACACCGGGGCCTATTGTGGGGATGGGGGAGGGGGCAGGGATGGCATTGGGGTAAATGATGTAAATGATGAGTTGATGGGTGCTGACGAGTTGATGGGTGCAGCACACCAACATGGCACATGTATACATATGTAGCAAACCTGCATGTTGTGCACATGTACCCTGGAACTCAAAATATAATAAAAATAAATAAATAAAAATAAACCCTTCTCTCCTAATTCTAATATTTGAGCCTCTATAGATTGCCTGTTCTCTAGAGTTTGGGTCATGTTTTCCTGTTCTTCGTGTCTGATGATTTTGGATGGTGTCCTGGACATTGCTAATGATATGTTTTAGAGATTCTTGATTATTTTGTATTCCTCTCAATATAATTGATTGTGTTTGTTTTAGTAGTCAGTTAATTTGGCTGAACTTGAACTTCCCAACTGTATCTCCTGCGATGGGATGGCATCTGAAATCCCTGTTGAGATCTGACAGCCTTACCAGCGCTATTTGGAGTTCTGCTTCACACATGTAGGCCAGAAGTCAGTCAGATATTTGAGCAGAGATTTTGCAGAACTGGGGACAGTCTTCTGTGACTCTCTTCTTTACAGGATTTCTTCTTCACTTTACAGTTATCAAGGTTGCTCTGTATTCTGTCTTCAAAATTTTCAAACTAATAAAAATAGGAGTTTCTATTAAAATCTTAACTACCCTACACAGTGGAGCCAGCTGTCCCTTCCCCTCAGATGAAAAGCCACAAAAAACAGGAAACTTTTCATACTGTTCCCATCTTCAGAGCATTGGTTCCCTTCTGGTTTCTGCCTGCTGTTGATCACTCTTCAGTACTTTCAAGCACTTATTTTCAATATTGTGTACAGAGTTTTAAGTGGTGGGATTTTTTGTTTCTTTGTTTTGGTGAGAACGTTGGTTCAATACAAGATACTCTACCATTACCATAAATATTACCTCCCTATACTTATTTTGACATTTTAGCTTATGCATTGTACCTAGGAAAACAGCGTTTATTTTGAGTGGTTTCATTTATTGCACACTATCTGTATTGTATGGTAGAATTTTTCTTTCTGGTAAGTATCTGTCATCACTTAATCATAAATCACATGCAAGTTCAAAGTACCAGTTTCTTAATTGAAGAGTAATTATTATAATAATCAGTTGTAATAATTACTTATAATGATGTACATGTGTTTTCATTTGTGGAAGGAATTATAATTCCCAATATGACAAAACTTTGAAATTCCCTTAATAATTACTAAATGATTATGACTCTATCAAGTTGCAAGTGACTGTTTTGGAACAGTATTACCTCATATATAATATGAGGCATTTAAACTAAATAATACAACTGCTAACTCTCCTCAAACCCTTAGAAGTTGCTTAACTAATTTGTTAAACTAACAATTAGGTTTTACTTTGAAACACAGGTTTGTGAAACTTTGTGCGTTAATAAAACCTGCTCTTTTTGTTAAGTTAGGAGGAAAGTTATGTTTTCAGTGGAACACTGCCTTAGTAAGCAAACCATGATAAGGTTGCAACTGAGGCTGAGTCATTACAGGCAAGTTTCATGTGCACCATTCGATTCAGACCCGGGTGGATTTCAAGCTGTTCTAGGAAAATTCTTTAGGCTAAAGAGAGGGCTCTTTCTTCTAGTCTAGGGCAGTGCTCTTTAAATATTTTGGTCCGCTTATTCCCTAAGTTTATTTTGAAATCCCATGAACCCCTTCTCACATTTATATTGGCATCTAAAATTTTTTGTTGTAAATGCTCAGTATTTACAAAGAGTATAATTTCCCATATATTGTTGATATTGACAATTTGATATAAAATTGTTAGATCCTTGTTTTAAATATGTCAAATGGAATATAAATACTAAAAGTGATTCATCTACCATTATATTTTAAAAATATATCAATAAGCTCATCTTTTATCTCCTGGAATTTTACATTATTCTTTTTCCATTTTCAACTAACATTTTTATTCCATTTGGCTTGTAGAATTTTGTTCTAATTTTATGCAATTTTATGTTTTCATTAGTCACTGTATTGTATTTCTATGCAATAAAAACTCTACAAATAAATGAGTATGATTTTTAAATTTCCCATATCCTTAGGCTCGAAATATTAAAATTTCTTCTGTATTAATTATGAATATTGTTAATAAACAATTTATCAAAACAGTATTGTTATTTTTTAATCTTTGAGGCAGCATAGTATAGTATTTAAAAGCACATACTCTGGTGCCTGAGTAAATGGTTTCAAATCTCAACTCTAACTCCAGTTGCTCTAGACTTTTCATTGCCTTATCTGTAAAATGAAAGTTCAAAATAATGCTAGTCTCTGGGCGTAGTGGCTCATACCCGTAATCTCAAAACTTTGGGAACCTGAGGCAGGCAGATCCCTTGAGGCCAGCAGTTCAAGACCAGCCTGGGAAACTTAGCGACACTCTATCTCAATAAAACAATCTTTAAAAATTAGCCAGGTGTAGTGGTATGCACCTGTGGTCTTAGCTACTGGGGAGGCTAAGGCAGGAGGTGTGCCTGAGCCTAGGAGTTTGAGGCTGCAGGGAGTTATAATCTGGCCACTGCACTCCATTCTGAGTGACAGAGTTAGAACATGTTTCTAAAATACTACTACTACTACTAATAGTAATAATAATGATATGGTTTGGCTGTGTCCCCATCCAAATCTCATCTTGAATTATAGTTCTCATAACCCCACATGTTGTGGGAAGGACCTAGTGGAAGGTAATGAATCATGGTTGTGATTTCCCCCATGCTGTTCTCATAATAGTGAGTGAGTTTTCACAAGATCTGATGGTTTTATAAGAGGCTTTTTCCCCTTTGTTGAGCACTCATTCTCTCTCCTGCCACCCTGTGAAGAGGTGTCTTCTGCCATGATTCTAAGTTTCCTGAGGCCTCCCCAGTCCTGTGGAACTGTGAGTCAATTAAACGTCTTTTCATTATAAATTTCCCAGTCTCAGATATTTTTTCATAGCAGCATGAGAATGGACTAATACAAATGCCAAGCTAATATAAATGTTACGAGGTCTAAATCAGTTCATATATTATAAAGTACTTAGAATAGTTCCTAGGCCATAATAAATACAATGTAACTGTTTGCTTTATTTTTCTGCCCATAATGATTAAAAGTGAAAAGATGTTATTGAAATGCATGTCACTGAGATGGATAAGTTTTTAAATTAGCTTATGTATTAAATGATAACTATTATTTATTGCTGGAGTGAATCTGGGTTCCATCATGGCTGTCACACTTTTTCATTTATATGCTTCTAATGAGAAACCTTTTCATATAGATGAGTAGATGAGAATGAAGGGAGTCTTGTTATAGCAAAAGTTTCCTGATTCTTTGAACTTTTTTGGATTAGGTGCCAAAAAATGACTTACTGGTCTTTCATAAATATCATTTTTAATGATCTTTCAGTGAATGGCTCCATTAGATTCTGCTTCAATTTTGTTGAAAGCATTCAGTTAGAAACCATCTCACTTGCAAAATGATTTTTCTCCAGTATATGTACTCATTTTCTTTTGCAACGCCAATACCAGTGTTTCTAATTATACCTTTTCTGGGTGCCTTGAGAGAATTTATCATTCAGGACATTGAACTATTGTAAAACAGTATGGGTAAAAAGTACTATTTTTTAAAAGAGAAAAAGTAAGGGCTAATGTGAGAGAGAAGGTGGAAACAGAGAACTAGAAATGGCTCCTGGACTGCGCTCCTTCTGAGAGTGTAGCAGGATTCTGGGCAGATAGGTTTGGGAAAGTCTTTGTGTGGCCCTGATGCATGTACTCCAGTGTGAAGATCATGACCACTGGGACAATCCTTTTTCCCTCGGGAGTCAGAGCCAGGGATATGGCATGCCTAGCATTTGCTAATTTGAATTTTGATTTCTGATCCTTGTTGGGATGTGTGTCTGGGGGAGAGCCAGTTAGTGCTGTGGTTCTTAAACTGCAGTCCACAAATCCAGAGGGGTACCCCAGATCCTTTTACGGAGGTTCTGTGAGGTCAAAACTATTTTTATAATAACACAAAGATTTTTGTCATTTTTCCTGTGTGGATAATTTGACCTGACAGTACACAAGCAATGGTAGATAAAACAACTGCCCTTTTATCATGAATTAAAGCAGTGGCACAAATGACCAGGGGTCATTGTATATTTTGGCTTACATTTGTGGTCTCAACAAATTCGATTTTCGCTTAAGAATATCCTTGATGTAGCAGTAAAAAATTTAAATGAAATCCCAACACCTAAGAATATGTCTTTTTAATATTCCGTGTGATGGAATGGGCAATATGCATAAAGCACTTCTGCTGCACACTAAAGAACAATGTCATGACGAAAAAGCACCTGAATGATTGAATTGCAAGCTGCACTTGCTACTATTTTTCTTTTAACAAAACATTGTTTTCGGTAGAAAGATTTTGCTGACGAACTATTGTCTTAGTCCATTTTGTTCTGCTATAACAGAATACCACAGACTGGGTAATTTATATAGAACAGAAATTTATTCTATCACAGTTCTTGAGGCTGGGAAGTCCAAAATCAAGGCACTGGTAGATTAGGGCCTGGTCTTTCTGCTTTCACCTTTGTACTTTGAACACTGCGCCCTCCGGAGAGAAAGAACGTTGTGTCCTTACATAAGGAAGAATAGGAGAGAGAAAGAACCCATGGCTGCAAGCCCTGCTTATAACAGCATTAATCCATTCATGAGGGCACCACCTTCATGACCAACACATCTCCCGTTACACCTCACCTCTCAACATGGTGGCATTGGATATTATATTTTCAGCACATGAATTTGGGGGGACACATTCACACCAAAGCAGTTGTGGTTATTCATACTTTGGTATTCATAATAGGCATTTTTCTTCAAAAGAAGTAATGAGCCTGGTACTTCAGTGAAAATATCTAATAGTATTTATTTCTAGTGTTAAAATTCAAGTTTTCAAGGAAACATTTGGATTTGGGTTCAAACTTGTAACTTCATTGTGAGTTTTACAGCCTATCAGTACCAAAAGTCTTTTGATGAATTCGGTGGTGATACATGATAGTAGCAAACAGGATTTTCAAAATATTGTGTAGTGAAATGTGTAAACATTTGGAAAATTTATGTAACTCAGTGACCTCATATTTTTCAAATGGCCAATGCATGATGTTACAAAATCACGCATGGGTGTGTTAGTGTTCTCCACTGACACAAATGTTCTCCAAACTAATGGAGAATAGTAGTTTGTGTTCTCCAGAGAAACTGAAGAAATAGTATCTCTGTGTGTGTGTGTGTGTGTGTGTGTACGTGTGTGTGTGCGTTTATGTGGAGAGATTTATTTTAAGGAACTGGCTTATTTAGTTGTGGAGGCTGGCAAGTCTGAAGTCTGCCGGGCAGATTTACAGGCTGGAAATTCTGGCAACAGTTGGTGTTGTAATCCGAAGTCCCAAGGGTGGTAGTCAGGCAGCATTTCCACATTTCCACGTTGTAGTCTGGAGACAGAATTCCTCTTTTCTTGGGGGCCCTGAGTGCTTTTCCCTTAAGGCCTTCAGTTGGTTGGATGAGCCTTGCCCACATTATGAAAACTGATCCATTTCATTCCATCTACTGATCTACATGTAGTCACGCCTTAAAAAATACCTTCACAGCAACATCTAGCTTGGTGTTTAGACAAACAACTGAACACCATAGCCTAGCCAAGTTCACATATAACATTAACCATTGCAATGGGTAAAAGATTCATTCAAGTTGAAGGTAGACCAGTAGATTTGACATCACAAATAAGCTTCAAGAAACTACCACTTATTGAATATTGTAGTATCAAAGAAGGATGTCTGCAATTATCTGGAAAGCTGTTAAGATACTCCTCACTTTTCCAACTATTAATACATTCTGAGCAAGGGTAGATTTTCCTCATATACTTCAACCAGAATAACATATAGCAGCAGATTGAATGTAGAGAGAAATATGGGAATTTAGCTTCTATTCTCCTGGAATAAGCCAGATATTTAAAGAGATTTTCAAAAATATTTTTTAAAAATTATTATTTTCACTAATTTTTTGTTTTAGAAATATAGATTTTTTAAATAAAATGTTTTTAATAGACAATAGATTTATTATTTTAATGCATTAATACAATTTTTAAAAACTTTTCTCTTAGGTATAATACACTTACAAATTCTTTTCTCAGTAATATTTTAGTGTAAAGGGGCCTTTAACACTGTCGTTTGGTAATTGCTGCGTTGGTAAACAGAAGGTGATAGATTGGGAAAATAATTAATCTTATTAAGACAGCACATGTTGTAGTTAGATGTTTTCTTGAGGTGTAAGCCTGTTTGAACATTTGAATATTTTAATAAGTGTTTTTACATAAAAAGTGGTTTGCACACATATACGACCATAGTGTTAGTGGTTGTTGAACATGATGTCAGATGAACACCCTGAAGTGAACATGCTGGTTAGTTTGGGGAACTTTCTTCCACATCGGATGTAGTTGAGGGGACGTTCACTATTCGAGAGCTGGAGAGCAGTGTCCTCTGATGAAGAGCCTCCCAAAAATGACCTGCTGATGCTGGGTTGCTCTTCCTTTTTTGGGGTGTAGGGGGGACTGAGTCTGGCTCTGTCTCCCGGGCTGGAGTGCAGCAGCGTGATCTCGGCTCACTGCAAGCTCCGCCTCCCGGGTTCACGCCATTCTCCTGCCTCAGCCTCCCGAGTAGCTGGGACTACAGGCACCCGCCACCACGCCCAGCTAGTTTTTTTTCTATTTTTAGTAGACACGGGGTTTCACCGTGTTAGCCAGGATGGTCTCGATCTCCTGACCTCATGATTTGCCTACCTTGGCCCCCGAAAGTGCTGGGATTCCAGGCGTGAGCCACTTAGCCGTCCAGGGCTGTTCTTTAAATTGACTCTCAGAGCTCTTTGCCAATTAATTGCATGAGGAATTTCAGCAGCTTTTTAAAGTCCTGCCTCTGGGCCTCAAATCCCTGAACATCTTCAGCATCTGCTTCAACTATTCAGTCCTCCTCACTTTGTTATAACAATGTCAGAAATGTAGTGCCAGCTGCAGTTTTGTGGTCTGAGTTTAACCAATGACACCAACATCCGTCCTAGGTCAGCATCCTTAACTTTTGGTTTTGGCACATGGAGGATAATGTACACAGTATCAATCAATATGTCTGAGAGGAAAGGAAAGCAAAGTGCTAAAAGCACCATTTGAACTCATGGAGACTGTTTTACTTTAATAATCCCTTACAGTCTCCCTTTCCAAATTATCACATACAACTTGTTCCTGAATAAATTTTCTTTCTTACCTGTTAAAAATGAATAAATTTTCTTTCTTACCTGTTAAAAATGAATAAATTTTCTTTCTTACCTGTTAAAAACATTAACTGTAGCCAAGTGCGGTGGCTCAAGTGGATAATCCCAGTATCTTGGGAATCTGAGGCAGAAGGATTGCTTGAGACCAGGAGTTTGAGACCAGTCCGGGCAACACAGTGAGATCCTGTCTCTACAAAAATAAACACCCAGGTATGGTGGTGCATGCCCATAGTCCTAGCTACTTGGGAGGCTGAGGCAAGAGGATCATTTGAGCCATGGAGTTCAAAGCTGCAGTTAGCTATGATTGCACCACTGCACTCCAGCCCGGGTGATAGAGTGAGACCCTGCTCTGAGGGAAAAATAAAAAAATATATAATATAAATATATTTAATAATACATAAAAATATAAATATATATTTATATTATATTTACATTTATAAAAAATATATAAATATATAATAATATATAAATAGATAATATATTTATATTTGTAATATATAATTATATATTATATAAAATATATAATATGTATTATATAGAATATATATAATTATATAATGTATATTATATAATATAAATATACTATGTAATATATAAAATATTATATATCTAATTTATATATAATATATAAAAATTATATGTATTATATATAAATTATATATAATATTAAATTTATATATATCTCCTTCTCTAAAAATGGTCTTCTAAAGGATTCAGGTAGATCACGACAAGGACATTTGTGACCCAGGTTGATGACAAATACTAGATCTCCGCCTTATTTGGTTTCTCAGCCACATGTTTCCTGAGAGATCCCTGAAATAGGAACGTGGTTCCAATGACTGCAAGGAAAGAGCAGCCCGCAGACTAATTGGCATGCAGCTGGGAGCAAGAGCAGCCAAAGTGACTTACAAAAGATCTGCTGTGTCCTAACAGGCCTGGAGATTTCCTGCAGACCCCGGCAAAGTGGCTCAGGCTGTGTTTGGAGTAGCTCAGTCTGAAAGCCAGTTAGATTGTGGCAGCTGCTTGATTAAAGAACACTATTCAGTAGAAAGGAGGGAAACAAACGAGAAAACAGAAATAGACTCTATGTACTGGTTGTTTTTGACTAGAGACAGATAGAGACCCATTACCAGTGAGTCTAATAGGGTATAGCAGTATCAGAACAACCTGACTTTGGCTGGTCATTTCACTTTATGGCAAGGTGTTTGCCTCCCATGCTTTAGATTTTCTCTCGGCTTTATTTTCTCTCAAATGATGGTGAGACTCATGTTCTACGATTGGAAAGCACTTTAGGCTTTTTCCCTGTTTATATCTCTAGAGTTTAACTCCTATAGCAACCTCAAGAAACCTATCCTACAGGTTAGTGCACAATAAAGAGTAAGATGAATTATTAAAAGCCTTTTAAAACACCTGTAAATATAAAGGCATTATACAAATTTTAAACACATTTTGGAAAGCAGAGGCATATCTAGAAAAGTGTTGTCAAGTTGTGACTGATGCATTACCATCTGGTATCTTGTTCCTACCCAGGAAAGAAATCCAGAGAAGAGAGAGAGAGGCTCAGGGAAGTGGGAATTTTTTCTGATTTATTTTCCAGTTTTGTCTGTTTGTTTTGAAAATATGTGAAATTTTTTATTCAAAATTTTTTATTCTGAATGTACTTGTATTTTAAAAGTGGAACATGGAAATGTATTGTTCTTTCTTGTGTGTGTTAATATGGAAATATTTTCTCTTTTCTTCCTTTTTTTTCATTTTCACTTTCTCACCCAATATATTGTTTTGTTTTTCTTAGCTCTCTGGGGATTGCTCTGAAGCTTTTTTATGTGAATTATCTCACTTAATAGACACACAACCCTGTGAAGTTGTTATTATTTTTACTATTTCCGTTTTGCAGAAGACTGGCTGAGGCTCTGAGAAGCCAAATGCCATTAGCTTAAGGTCACATCTGGTGACATCAGCATTGGAATCTAGGCAGTCTGATGACATCACGCCACTGCAACACTGTTGCCAGTCTCTGAAACTCTTCTCCAAATATTGAACTTTAATTGCCTCTTATTATACTTGCTTTTTGAGTGTGTTATAGATGGAATAGAATATTTTGTTTTCTGATATATAGTGCAAAAATGAACAAAAACAGTATTTAAAAAATATATTCTCCATCTTGGCATTTGACTCTTGTTCAATATCCTTTCTTGGTAATTTTTCTCTCATTGTAGAACTAGTCTGAAAGGATATTCTCTTGACAAAAACAACATTTGCTTATATTCCTATGTTTAGGAGAATAAGAAATTACTTCACTCTCTCAGAAGAAAAATCGAGATGAAATTTTGTTGGAACTTGGCTCTTGATTTTAGATGCTCATTTCAACTGCAAAGGTTCAAACTTTGGGAATCTCTCTTGTTGCAAAAGCTCTATCTCCTATTACATGAAAACAGGTTAGTCTAAGGACTCAAGACTGTACATTCTAGGTTTATATTTGCGCTTGTTTGTATGTGCTTCTGGCATGGAACATATCTTGTCTTTAGAATGTATTTAATGAACCCAAGTTTTCCCAAGGACCTGCCAGTCAACAGTTGGTGTTGACTGTGGGTACACTGGAACGCTGTTTGGAAATGTGCACTGTGGCTCTGTCCTGAAGTGGGCTTTATGGGTAAAATACTTTAAAACTAGGAGTCAGTGGGCTTTAGAGAATTCCATTGTGTGCAACATTGGTTTGTTTTTAGATTTTCAAAGGGGCTCAGTGGTTAAGAGCTACTGTTTTGGATGATCTCTGAAGTGACTTTGACAAATTATTTGTTCCTCTGATTTTTGGTACCAATTATAATAGACATTTTCTCTGTGCCGTTCATGTGCATTTGTTTAATAAATGAAGTGCATTAAGTTTTTTTGATAGCTTTCTTTATCATTCCCTGGCTGTGTTCATTCATTCATTCATTCGTTTATTAAAGTCTTATTGTGCTAGGCACAGTACCAAAGTAAAGCAAAGTGAACCAGAGCACCTCATTATATATTCATTATGCAGTTCTGTGCTCTTCTGTTTCAGCTGTTATCACATTTTCTGTATGCATTTGTGTGTTGTCTCCTTCTGGAGGTCAAGGCTTATGTTGTTTTCTTCCCTTACATATCCCACAGTCCTGGGCACACTGCCCAGCATATGAAAAGATCTTAGGCAATATTTCTTGAATGAAGACATCTTGTGTCTCCTCGGAGTACCTCGTTTGTCAGCAGGGGTTCATTACATGTCTTCCATGAATAAGTATTCTCCAGAATTGAGTGTCTGACTTGGTTCTGTGTGTCAAGGGGCTAGAACCAAAAAACACTGTGGCTCTCCAGCCTCCAAGAGCTTGTAGTGTAGAAGAGCGGGAGAGAGGACCATATTTAAACTTCAGTTTTTAAGTGCTGTAGCAGGTGAAAAATGGAGACAGGTAGTACACAGCAGGCAAGGAAGGGTGGTTCGTACAGATGAGACTGCCGGAGGATATAGAAGAGGGAGAAGAGAAAGAGAACATGGTTGAAGAACAGGATCAGTAAGAAAGGAGGACGACCACATGTGCAGAGGCCAACCCAAGGATAATGGAAGAGTCTGCAAAATCCTCCAGGTTTCAGTGCTGTCTTCCACTGCCTTGCTCTTAAAATCAGGACTTCAGTGGAAGAAGGGCTAGTGGCTATCAGAAGAGATCTTCAAAAAAGGAAAAAGAGAAAGGGAGGTGCTGAGGATCATTGTAACACTGGACTTTGTAGCCTCATAGTAGAGGACACGATGCCTGGAGCTGAAGAGCAGAGGAAGTTGAGATGCTTGGGGAGTGGAGGGACACAAGGGTGGAAGGGGCTGGCAGGGAGCAGGAGTGAAGCTAGCATGAAGGAAGATTCTGCAATAAATTTTACATAGTAGCTAAGCAAGCTTTTTTTTTCTGAAAGGAAATGCAGAAAATATGTTAGCTAGATCACATTTATGACTTCGGGACTTCATGAGAACCAACATGGTAGTAGCGGGGGCAGAAGCCCAAGGAAGGGGCTTGAGTGAGCCCTCCAGTGTGGTTCTAAAACCAGAACAGTCCCCAGCATATTCTCAAGACACCTCTTGACATCCACAAGGTAAGAAGCAACCATTCTGCAGGGAGTTCGTCTTCTGCCTAGTAATTGATTACCATCAGGTCTGACTGTCCCCACAGGACCCAAAACCTCCAGGCCAGACCAATTCTTTTCTTCAGGGTTGGAACACTGTTACTTTCTTCTGTTGTCACCAGACTTCCATATTTTCCACCTATGGGAAAATACATTTTTCCACTTGCTGCTTTCAATCCTGTCTGCACTTCTCCCCTCCCCAAGCCAGCTGTTTTTTATATTTGATTTTACCTCATTCTTTTCTCTTTACCCATCACCGCCCCCAACCAAATCCTTCATCACCCCCAACAAAATGGTGTTCTAGAAAGAGAAATTACAGCATGGAGGTGAAAGCATATCAAAAATACCCACATGGAATGGCACTGACAGAATTAACAGTAAACTCCAGGAAGCTGATGCTAGCCCCAGAGTGTAAAAATAATTATTTTTATGGATGTCTGTTCCCAAGTGGTTTAAGATTCTTGGAGTCAGTGTTTCCAGATGAAAGCATCTGCACCAAACCCTGTTAAAATAGTTCCATAATCACCTGGTCACATTCCCACCTTTCAGCAAAGAAGCCAAAATGTACATAGAAGTAATTACTTCCCGACTGAATCCTGATGCTAACGGCACTACCTCATTAGCATTGTGACTCATTCAGGAACCAGGATATACTTTTAATTACTTTAGATCAAAGATAAAATGAGCGTGCAATGGTTGGGCAGAAGGAAAATGCAATACCTTTATGTCTCAACACACAGGAAATGAGGATTATATTATTTTTGCTCTTGTCTCTGCCTTTAATGTTCTTGGCTGTGCAAACCCTTGCTCTTAGGAAAACGCACACATCTCTCCCCACCTAAACCTTCCTCTTCCTGCATAGCTGGGGCAGAATTCAGCCTCTCAAGGAAGCTTTTCTTGACCACCCCATTGCACTTCTCTCGGAACTTGGTGGCCTTGTTTGTGTGCCATTTACTGACAGTGTGCAGCATGGTAAAATTCCATGCCTCCCTTTCAGCAGTATGCCATACACACCAACCCCTAGTAGATTGATTTTATTTCTGGTAAGCTTTGGGAGAACTGAAGGAAACATATCCTGGAGAACTAGTGAAGATGGGATAAGAGAGAAATTATAATTAGAAGTACAGCTTTAAATAGCTTTTTATAGTTTAGATAATGCTTTTTTTCCTTCAGCCTGAAGCAGACATTCTTGGAAATTAGACATAATATAAGAAGTAGAGCACATGCTATTTGGGGCTCATTCTGCCCATTGTAAGGTGTCTTTAGGGCAGGCTAGACCTAGTGTAGGGGAGGAAAAAATACTCTATCCTTCATAGTTCTCAATTGGGACAGACCCTTGTAAAAAAAAAAAAAAGACAGATTGACAAGTGAGAAAAAAATGGAAGCTTAATAAAATGTATACCTCATGTGTACACAGGAGAAACGCAGAGAAATGAGGAAATCTCAAAGAGATGACTTTGAATTCAGGTTTAAATACCACAGTCCTTTGAAACAAGAAAGAAGGGCGCGGGGAAGCCTGGTAATGGGGAGGTGACCTGGACGAGCAGTGTAAGCAAGGGTAAGATTTGCTGTGCAGATTTCAGTGAGTGCCCTCTCCACTGGTGAGTCTTCAGTGATTGAGTCCTCCTTTTCCTGGTATAGCTGGGGAGACACACTTACAAATGGAGAGTTCCTCTGTGGATGTAAATTTATCTTACCGAAGAGTGATTTGTATTCTGTTTTCAGAGCTTTTCCTGTATCTGCAGTTTCTCAAAATAATCAGCTCAAAATAATCCTTATGCCAAGGCAGCTTATTTTGGAGTAGTATATTCTGGTTTCTTACACTAGCAACTGATGACTAGAGAAGAGTTCCCCAAGTTTGACTGATGGGCCGTCTGTGCACTTGGGATTTGAGTGGTGGTATTACAGCATGGTGGTAATAGAGTCAGCCCCTCTTCTAGCATCCTCCCCTGCAAGGTGCTGTCATCTGTGTTTGGCCTCTGCTCTGAACTCCCATCAGCCTGGTGCTCATGCCTCCTGAGGCTGCTCATTCTTCTGGGGTGAGGACTCTTCTACCACCAGTAACCCTGGAGATATTTATCTGCAGCATTTTGTCCTCCTAAATAATTTCTTTTCCAGGATAAACACCTTCACATTTTCTAGCTTTTCTTCATATAACATATTAATAGTTTTAAGTTTTCTTATTATTCTGGTTGCTTTTTGTTAGATATGTTGCAATCAAAAGATGTTTCTAAGAAAGTGAGAGGCCCAGAGTTGAATTCTTCTGGAAGTGGAGTAGAACCAGCGCCTTCCTCCTTATAGACTGTGGTTCCATTCATCTAGCCTAGTGTGAAGTCTTGTATAACAGACAGGTTGTTCTTAGATCATAGTAAATATTCTGTCAGCAAACTCTTCGAGGTGTTGTATTCCTTTTTGACTTATTTTCCTCCACTTTTGCCCTCTACCTATGAAGTTATAAAGTCTTAAATTAGAATACCAAAAAGAAAAATTGTCCAATTAAATTTCAGTCTATTAGATTTGGCCTCTAATATAGTCACAAGGGAATTGGAGTATATTAGAGGTTTCTGGGTTTTGATTGTCACTCATCATAGTATACCTCCCACCCTCAAAGCTGTACCATCTCTGTGAGCTGTGGATGTTGAAGTAACCAGGTGGGCTATTCCTTTGTGAAATGACTTTATCTGCCTATGCCCCCAAGATGCATTCTTTTCCATCCTGACTTTCTATCATTCATCTGTTCATTCATTCATTTATTAGTACTTATAGGTACATGGCTTGAAATTGAGCCACTTTAATTTTTGATGATACAAAGCTAGACTTGCCATAACTTTCTATTTTATTGTAATAAATGTATCGTTATTTTCTTGTCAAAATATCATGGTATTACTATGTTTTGAAAACCAAGAACGGGTTTACAAATATCAAAGTAGCTATTACTGAGGTTGGTAAAATCTCTGAAATTATTATTTTTAGTTCATATCAGGTACCAATGATAATAACTCAACCTAAGCGTATTAGTCCATTTTCATACTGCTATAAAGGAATACCTGGGACTGGGTAATTTATAAAGAAAAAGAGTTCAATGGACTCACAGTTTCATGTGGCTGGGGAGGTCTCATGGGACAAACTCGACCCTATGATTCAGTTACCTCCCATGACGTGGGGATTATGGGAGCTACAATTCAAGATGAGATTTGGGTGAGGACACAGCCAAACCATATCACTAAGTAAAGCCGGAAGACTTGGAAAAAGTCATAGTAATTTTAACTTTGTTTCCCAAGAGGTGTTAGTGGCAGGATATATAAAAGCGTTTCAAAGGATTTATACAAATTTATGAGTGAGTCATGAAAGTTTAAAGAGAAGCTGGACTTAAGGAAACCTTTTAGGTTGACAGCCAGGAGCATAAAACATTCAGGGGGTGGAACTGGATGATGTCTGCAGTCCTTCTCACTGGAATAAGTTGCTGTAACTTTAGAGCTGTCATTGCCTCATTGTGGTTGCTGTTGGCAAAAATGCATCTTGGCATTAATCTTAATTTAATCCAAGCAAGTGGTATCTTGGAAAAAAGCAACCAGTTCTCTATAAAATTATTTTAAATCAATAATGAGTAAAAATTGTAGTATTTTGCAGGTGATATTGGAGTCTACCAACAATAAATTGCTATAAGAATCTTTACTCATGGAAACTAGCAGTGAAATAAGTTGTTGTTTAAACTCTTCTCTTGATAATAACATATACCTCAAGGTTTTTCTGAGCGTCATCAATTCAAAGAAAGTTACTTCCTTTTGAAAGAAGATTTTGTAGGTTGATACATGGGAGTAAAACACTTAGAGGTTTTTCTCTAAGCACCTCCCATGACTCTTTCATGCGTTCAAAAGACAGTTTTCGTTATTTTGTTGTTTTCCTCCCACCTGTTCATGCTGTGTACCCAAGCACAACTCATTTGTTCAGTTTTGTTTTGTTTTTTGTTTTTTGTTTGTTTTTTTTTTTTGACTGAGTCTGTCTCTGTTACCCAGACTGGAGTGCAATGGAGCAATCTTGACTCACTACAACCTCTGCCTCCTGGGCTCAAGCAATTCTCCTGCCTCAGCCTCCTGAGTAGCTGGGATTACAGGCATGTGCCACCGAGCCTAGCTAATTTTTGTATTTTAATACAGACGGAGTTTCACCATGTTGCCCAATCTGGTCTTGATCTTCTGACCTCAGGTAATCCACCTGCCTTGGCCTCCCAAAGTGCTGGGATTGTAGGCATGAGCCACCGCACCTGGCCTCAGTTCATATTTTTTTGTAAATTAGAAAAGATCTCAGTCTTTAGCTGTTTGGTATGATGGACTATTTTTTTTCCTATGTCAATGAGCCAATCTTTAAGCATTTGAGGAAGACAACTCTGAAATGAGTATCTACAGTAATGGAGTGGCCAGCACATTCAAGGCTGCCTCCCAATGGCCTGCACTGCCTTGGATTCACTTGCTTGTGTAGTCTCTTCCCGCTGAGTGTGCACTGCACTTAGTGATGTACTTTTGTGGAAATGGGGTGGTGGAACGTCATTTCTGAGATTGGGTTGTAAAAGCTGTAACTCCAGTCCTGGGTGTTCTTACTCTGCTCGCTCACTTTCTCTGAGGATGTCAACAGCTTTACAGAGAGGGCCATGTGCCAGGGAATGAGGGAAGCCTCCCGTGAACAGCTGGCAAGGAACAGAGGCCCAAATCCAACTGCCTCAAGGAACTGAACTCAGCCAGTGACCGTATGAGTCAGCTTAGAAGTGATCTATCCCCATCTGAGCCCGACAAGTTTTGGAGTAATTTATTAGACAGAGATAACTAATACAAATTGTTCAGTGGACAATATATTCCTGTTTTTGGATATTGCTATCATTGGAAGACCATTCCAGAAGGTAAATGAAAGTGGGTATGATGTTTCATATTAGAAAAATTACACAGGTAGAATTTATATTAGGAAAAGAGAAAGGCAATGTCATGAAGGTAGAGATGGGAAAAGGCTATTAATCAGTCTATAGTTTAATCTGGATTCTTGTCACATCTATCTCCTTTGAAAATAAATTATAGTATATATTCATATTATTCTAGCATATTGTTTTCAAAGTGGATTTGACTAAAATAGTTAACTCAGTATTATTATCCTTAACAAAACCTGCAATTAAATTAAGGAAAAACTTGTTCAATAGGGAGAGTAGCTTAACCAAGTTACATATGTGGTATTGGTTTATTATTTTCATGGACCTACCTTACCTTATTTTTGTTTAAATGCCTTAAGAAAACTTAAGCCTTTTCTTGTCCTGAAATTATTGACATGATGGATTTAATTGGCTAGCGGATCTGTTATAGGCTACTACCTCATACCATATCCCATACAGTCTGGAAAGAGGTTTTCCCATTGACTACTGGCATTGCTGTAGCAGCCTGTAGCTACTTGACAAGCAGTTTAAACATTTAATAAGCTATTTCATCCCAAAGTTTTGTTGTAACTTTTGTTGTCCAAGAAGCTGACGCAAGGTGGGATTAGACATAAAAGAGATTTACTAGGGGAAAGCTAGTGAGGATAAAAGAAGAGTGAAAGGAGGTGGGAAGAACCTTCAGACTTCTATGCAGGACTGGTCCCTATGAAGGAGAATGGAAAGGAAGGGGGAAGTTAGGAAGAGTCTCAGACTGCAGTGCATGGAGTTCTAGCAGTTTTTGGAGCAGGCTGACATAGAGTCTGGGAGCCAAAATTTCTTGTCAGGGGAGCCCTCCATCTTGCAGGAATGGACCTGCCTAAGTTTCCCAGCCTGGCTCAGTCATTAGCTGGGAGCTGCCTTTGTAAGTGTGGCCTAAGGCAAAACCGGTGGTGGACTTTGAGGATGCAGCAGCTGGGGCCAAAAGTCAATCTTACTCCCACAACAGGAAGCCTCAGTAGCACACTTTATGGTCACCCAGTTCTCTTTGAGTGCATTCTCATGGAGCTCTACTCAATCTTCTGAATTTGCTTGTACTTATGGGCTGGTGTTACAAACGACTGATCATTTCCACAATAATCTCATTAGTCCTAAGATACAGCTGGCAAAAGCCAGATTCTCAGTCAGCAGAGCGGTGAGAGGACAGAGGGAAGAATCTCAGAAAAAGAAAAAAAGAAAGAAATTCTGCTGGGAATTGAGAAGTTTGCTTAGAATACTTTAAAGAAAAACAAACCCCCAACTTGTAAAGTGCCTGAGCCTTACTTAATGCATTTGTATCTAATTTATCACTTTCTTGTCGTGACAATGAGTAATGTAAGTTTTCTTTAAAAGCAGCATTTACAGAGTGCTGATTATGTGCCAGGCATTGGCTGTGAGACATCACATATTTTGGTCCAGTAACTTTAGTCCCGTTTTTCAAGTGAGGATATGAAAAGGTTACATGAGTTGTTCAAGCATCTCAGTGGGCTCTGACTGATGGTGAATGAGAAGTATTCTATTAATACTTCATTTAGTGAGCACTTTTTGAGGAGTTCTATGAATAGGGTGCTATGTTAGTAAGCCATGCTATCATCAAAGATGTACAAGTACAACAAAATTCCAGCTTCTCTACAGAAAGGTATCATCATCTTCACATTGTTATTTGACTAGAGGTGTGAGGGGCAAGTTGGATCTTAGGAGATCAGATAAAATACTGTCCAAGGCCTGGCACGGTGGCTTATGCCTATAATTCCAGAACTTTAGGAGGTCAAGGTGGGAGGATATTAAGCCAGGAGTTTGAGACCCGCCTGGACAACAAAGTGAGACTCTGTCTCTACAAAATATTAAAACATCCCAGCTACTCAGGAGGCTGAGGCAGGAGAATGGCGTGAACCCCGGAGGCAGAGCTTGCAGTGAGCCGAGATCGCGTCACTGCACTCCAGCCTGGGTGACAGAGTGAGGCTGTCTCAAAAGGAAAAAAAAAAAAAAAAAAAAAATTAGCCAGTCATGTGGGGAGTGCCTGTAATCCTAGCTATTTGGAAGGCTGAGGCAGGAGGATCCCTTGAGTGCAGGAGCTTAAGGTTGCAGTGAGCTCTGATCACACCACTGTACTCCAGCTTGGGCAGCAGAGCAGGACCCTATCTCTAAAGATAAAATAAAATTTAAATGTAAAATTTTAAAAATTACAAATACTGTCTGATATTGAAGGGAATCTTACTAAACAACAATATATGTGTCTTGAAGGAGAGGGATCAAAGCTACCAGATGATGGCAAGGCATGGTGGCTTATGCCTATAATCCCAGCATTTTGGGAGGTTGAGGTGGGAGGATCCCTTGAGTTTAGGAGTCCAAGACCAGCCCTGGCAATGTCGTGAGACCCATCTCTACAAAATAAAAATAAAAAATTAATTGGCCTTGTTGGTGTGCGTCTGTAGTCCCAGCTACTCAAGAGGATTGCTTGAGCCTGGGAGGTCGACACAGCAGCAAGCTGTGGTAGTGCTACTACATTCCAGCCTGGGTGACAGTGAGGCCCTGTCAAAAAAGGAAAAAAAAAAAAGCACCAGATGAAGAACTGGATGTATTTTGTGCCAAATACTGCATTGGTTTAAACTTTTTCATCACACATCCCAAAGCTGAGTTATAATCTCCAAGGAAGTCTTATTTGCTTTTGAAGAGTATCGATTTCTAAAACAATCTTTTGAATACAATTCCAGAAGTTTTCTGCTATATCTTACGTGTGATAGGTTGCATGTCGTTAATTTGTATCAATTACATTTGGAGTTCTTAAAAACAATGTGGTATTCGCAGTAGTCATAGAAGATATTTTGCGACTTGATGGCACTTTTTTCTGTCATATAACATGGTAATTTTTTGGTAAGATACATGAAAATTTAAGTTGCTTTCACCTTTACTGTTTTCTCAGAGCTTGGTTTCTCATTTTTATGTCATAGATTATTTTAAAATTAGATATGAAATTCATAGAAAGTCATAAAATTGTGACTAACCATGAAAAAGAATAGTGCATGAGCACATATTTCCAAGCTGACACATCACGGGTATTCAGAGACCTTCCTCTGCACAACTGTTACCTATCCTCGTATGTAATTCTATTAAAAGACAGTAATTCCTTAGTCACAAACCTAGTTCCTCCCTCTCCTCCCACTTCTGCCTTGGAACACAATAAGACATTACTAAGTTGAACATCTTGGGGGGTCCATAATTAAAGATTCAACATGTGCACATAAACCCAGTTGGTCCTCTCCCAGTCTTGATGGTAGATTTATAACCTCACCTATGAAAAAGTCAAAATTCTGTTTCCCATTCCTCCTAATAAAGCAGCAGGAGTTTCCTGCAGGGAATGCTGACAAGCCTAATTGTTCACAGCTGGAGAGCTTAGGGTTGTTCCAGCAATGCAGTTTTAACCCCCTCTTTCCCTATTTCTCCCTTGACTTTGAAAGTAAGTGTTGGGCTCCAGGGATCTGTAATACCAATATTCTCATTTTCAAAATAGTGAGCATCTGTTCATACTCTGGCAAGACTTGTGAGACACTGACTTGGATTTGATTATATAGTCATGATTAATATCTGAGGTCCATGTTTCAGGCAAGCATGTAGGTACTGAAGTGTGACTGTTTGGGGGAATGAGGCAAATAAAACACTGGAGGAGATGAAGAAGAAAGATCCCTTTTTACTGTTCTATGAAGTTTCCCTATAACTTAGAAACATAAGACCAAGGGGACACTTTATTTGTAAACATCTCCAGAGTAGATATGATGGGACACATATACTAGGTGTGATGGTTAACTCTTGTGTTGTAGGAGTGAAAGCCAAGCATTTCCTGCTGGAATGTAATAACAATAGACAGACTAACAGGAGAAAATGGCATACACAATTTTATTAATACACACAGGGCAAAAATCACAGAAGAGAGATCACCCATGAACCCAATGGGATCTGGATGCTTATATACACTTCCCCATAGAGCAAGGGGAAGTGGGGGATCAGGGCAATATGAAAGGTATTAAATGATTTTTAAAGAGAATAAATGGATGTGGGAGAGGACAATACCTGGTGATGAAATCTGTCCAGATGTGGTTACATTCCTCAGTCTTCCTCTCTGCAATATGAGTTAGTGAATGAAAACTCAGGGAAGGGAGAAAGGGCAATTGTTTTCTTCCTTGGTTGGTCCAGTCTTTAGGCAGATAAGGGAAGATCAGAGGAAAGCCTCTTCCAGCACCTCCTGATTTCCAAGGGCCTTTAATTTAAAGAATAATCATGCAATAGTACTCTATTTTGGGGTGACATTTTCTGGATGTCAACTTGGTTAGACCACAGGGTACCTATATATTTGGTCAAAATTATTCTGGGTATTTTCCTGAGGGTCTTCCTCCTCCTCCTTCCCCTTCCCCTTCCCCTTCCTCTTCCTCTTCGTCTTCTTCTTCTTCTTTCTTCTTCTAACTTTTAACTCAGTGAATTTTGAGCAAAGTGGATTGTCCTTGGTAATGTGAGTGGACCTCATCCAATCAGTTGAAGGCCTGAATAGAACAAAAAGACTGGCCTCCCCTGAGCACGAGAGAATTCTCCGGGCTGCCTTTGGACTTCACCTGCAAAATCAGCTCTTCCTGCCTTCACACTCAGACCCTGGGGCATTGGCTCCCTGGGTCTTTGGCCCGCCTGTCCTTGGGCTGGAACCCTGGCTCTCCTGGAGAGAGATCAGCCTGCCAGCCTGCCGTGCAGATTTTGGGTTTGCTAGCCTCCATATCACATGAGCCAATTTCTTTTAATAAATCTCTTTCTATACACACACATGCATCTTATTGGTTCTGTTTCTCTGTAGAACTCTAATAGACTAGGTGATTTGAAAAGGTAGTTACTTTAGACATATGTACCCCTTAAGCATCATAGAAAGCCTTACAATTCCTGATCATTGTGAGCATCCTCAGATACTTTCTGAGTTGTGAGACACTGGGAATGCAGAAAGAAGCTTAGAGTATAACCAAGAGAAGCAGAACAAGCTCATATAAAGGTAAAAGACTGTCCAAGACAGATGCTACAGCAAGGGCTAAGTGACAGGTGGAAGAAGCAAAATTCAGGGTAGTATGTAGTGGAACCTGTATTCAGAGTAGGTCTACATGACTGTGTTCTTGGTTCTTTTCATTTTTTCCTTCATTCACTTGACAAATACATATTGAGAACCTATCATTTGCCAGGCACTACTCAAAGTTCTGAGAATAAATTGATGAACAATGCAAGCAAAATCTCCTGCTTTCCTGGAACTTATAATTCTAGTTTTTACAGTGAATGAGGACGCTGTCCATGTAAACTTAAAGTATACTTTTATAGACTTTCCTGGTTTTCAAAATATTTTATATCCTTTTATTTCATGTTCCATCTAATAAGAATAATATTACTTCTATTTTGTCATAATAAGTTGCTATAAGTTCAAGTTTTTTTCTAATGCAAATTATAAATAAGAAAATGAAAAATTTATAAATATCAGAATAAGTACTGTTAATTTGCACAAAATGCCTTCTCCATATATTAGGTTTCTTTCTTCTATGTATTTCCTACCCTAGTTCAATAAAACTTAAGTATCGGATGTGACACATTAATGGTCCTAGGAAAACATAACCATATTAATTCTTTAAACTTTAGAAATTAAAACCATAGTTTGATAAAACATGAATAAACCTTCACTTTTCATCCTTTTTAATAAGAAAAGAAAACATGCAATAACATTGGGGTTGTTAATGTTGCCTCAAATCTTTGCAGAGCAAAAGATTTCTTTTAATTTTCCTCTGTTTCTCAGTATATTATTAAAAATTAACATGAATATGAGTGGCAGTGTCTTACACTCTTGATTAGATTCCTATTTCGAAGGTGGGGTAGCTGGAGTTGACTGTTTTGGAATTCTTGTCACATCCAGAAGTTAATCTTTTCCATTTATTCTTACTTTTGAAAAATGTAATAATATATTATTGTTTTGTTTCCCTTCTTCCCCATTAAAGCAATAGTCTTCTATCCTTGTGTAAACTGCAGTAACTTAGAGCTAGATGTATGTGCCTGGCTACATCTTTTCCCCAAGCACAAACTAATACAGGTGTGCAGGAATGAAGTAATAGTGCTTCTGACACTGAAGACTATGATAAAATGTTGAAATAAAGAGCAAAATTTATTTTTATATTGTTTCGCAGTTAATTAATATACTTTATTCTTGTCCAAGATGTATTTAAATATATCTCCTTTGGAAAAACACCACTGGAAGATAATAGGAGTTGTGGAAAATAACTGCCATCCATCAAGAGAAAAATTTGGAAAATTTTCAAAGCATGGGAACATAATATGCAGCTGGTTCATGCTTCAGTGAATCATATTTATTTCAGTCCTGGGAAGGTTGCTTCCTATTTTCTCAATAGGTCCTAGTAAAATCCATCACAAAATCTCATTCCATAATTTAGGTTGAAGACAGGTTTTATGAAAAAAAAAAAAAAAAAGGAAGTAGTTTAAAATTTGTCAGAAGTAAATCTTATTGATTTACCTTATTGGTGGCAAAGCTGTTTTTATTTTGATGTGAGTATTGTCAAGTCCTTTAAAATACTTTAACTTTTAGGTTATATCGTAATGTATTAAGTAGTGTTTCCCCAAAAGATCCACATCCAAATCCTTAAAACCTGTGGATGTGGCCAGGCATAGTGGCTCACGCCTGTAATCCCAGCACTCTGGGAGGCTGAGGCAGCTGGATCACAAGGTCAGGAGACTGAGACCACCCTGGCCAACATGGTGAAACCACGTCTCTACTAAAAATACAAAAATAAGCTGGGTGTGGTGGCACATGTCTGTAGTCCTAGCTACTCAGGAGTCTGAGGCAGGAGAATCGCTTGAACCAGGGAGTGGGAGGTTGCAGTGAGCCGAGATGGCACTGCTGCACCCCAGCCTGGCAACAAAGCGAGACTCTGTCTCAAAACAAAAAACAAACAAAAAAGCCTGTGGATGTGAAGTTATTTCCAAAAAATGATCTTTGCAGATGTAATTAATTAAGTATCTTGAGATGAGATCATCCTGGATCATCCCAGGACCCCAAATCCAATCAAAAGTGTTGTTATAAGAGACAGAGGAGAGGAAGGCAGAGGAGAAGGCAATGTGAAGACAGAGGCAGGGATTGGAGTGATGTGGCTGCAAGTCAAGGAAGCTGAAGAATGCCTGGAGCCACCAGGAGCTGTGCAAAGAGAGATTCCTAGGGCCTTCAGAGGGAGTGTCACCCTGCCAGCAAATTGAACTCTGGTCTCCAAAAATGTGAGAAAATAGATTGTTGCAGGTTTTTTGTTTTGTTTTGTTTTGGTTTTTTTTGAGATGGAGTTTCGCTCTCGTTGCCCAGGCTAGAGTACAGTGGCAAGGCTCACTGCAACCTCTGCCTCCCAGGTTCAAGCAATACTCCTGCCCCAGCCTCCCAAGTAGCTAGAATTATAGGCACTCACCACCATGCCTGGCTCATTTTTGTATTTTTAGTAGAGATGGAGTTTTACCATGTTGGCCAGGCTGGTCTCGAACTCCTGACTTCAGGTGATCCACCCGCTTCAGCCTCCCAAAGTGCTGGGATTACAGGTGTGAGGCACCACACCCGGCCAATTGTTGCAGTTTTTAACTACCAAGTCTGTGGCTGTTTGTTACAGCAGCCACAGGAAACTTTAATACAGCCAGCCTTCTATATCCGTGGGTTTCATAGGTTGACAATATTTGAAAAAAATAAAAATAAAAGATAACACAAAATTTAAAAAGCAATACAGTATAACAACTATTTGCATAGTATTTACATTGTATTAGGTATTATGAGTAATCTAGAGATTATGTAAAGTGTATGGGAGGATGTGTGTAGGTTACATGCAAATACTGCCCCATTTTATATCAGGGATTTGAGTCTCAGGATTTTGATATCCCCAGGGGGTCCTGGAAGCAATCCTCTGAGGGCACTGAGGTTTCAAAAGTAGGGCACTGTAAGCTTCCAAAAGTTTAGTTGAGTAACAATTATGTGTTAGTTATGATGCAAGTCATCGAGGAGATTGCTTCTGCCTGCAAGAAGCCTACGCAAGCGTGGAGAGTCAGATACAGGGATGGATCGTTAGAGTACAGTGTGAAAAAGGTCTGTTAAGGACGGTGTGTAGAGAGAGAGAGATAACACATGGGAACATGGAAAGAATGCCAACCTTTTTCTGAACAATGCCAGTATTAAGCTGCAACTAATATTTGCTTTATCAATTGAAAGCATGTATGTAAAATAACCTATTTTTAATACACTGATTATATAAAAAGAATGTAATTAATAACCTAAAGCCTTGAATTCGGTGAATTTTTAAGCTGGAGTATACTACATGAAGCAGATATTTCAGTCTGCTCTACAAATACCAAGAGAGCTAAACTATAACATCTAACCTGCTATGAATCTGCCTGGGCATTTTAATACCTCTTTTCAACCCTGGCTGTCAGATTTTTCTTTTATGACAATATAGATCTAATCTTACAAGGGAATGCACTGAATAGAGACTTGTCGAGTAATATTTATCACTAGTATATAAAAATGATACTAGTAGAGTGCTTTATTTTTTAAGCTTTATTGAGGTATAATTTACATACTGTAAAATTCACCCATTTTTAGTGCATGGTATTTTAGTTTTATAAATCAATTTATAGAAGCTAAAATTGATCTCACAGAAGTAGACAGTAGAATAGTAGTTATCAATATTAGAGGCTGGGAAGGGGTGGAGGGAGAAAGGGATAGAGAAAAGTTGGTTACAAATTTTGGATACAAAATTACAGTCAGGAGGAATAAATTCCAATATTCTATAGCACTACAGAGTGACTATAGTTAACAGTAATTTATTATATATTTTCAAATAGCTAGAATAGAGGATTTCGAATGTTCCCAACACAAAGAGAAGATAAATGTTTGAGATGATGGATATGCTAATTATCCTGATTTGATCAGTACACATTGTATGTATTTAAATATCCCTTTGTACCTCATAAATATGTATAATTATTGTGTGTCAATTTTAAAAAATAAGAACTTTAAAAATTTTTTAAACTTTTAGAGCTGATTTGATCAGTGCACATTGTATGTATTTAAATATCCCTCTGTACCTCATAAACATGTGTAATTATTATGTGTCAATTTAAAACAACAAAAACTTTAAAAATTTTCAAAACTTTCAGAGCTGCGCAAACCTTACTACAGTTCACTCTTAGAATATTGTCACCACCCTAAAACGACCCCTGATGGGCACTTGCAGTCAGTTTTCACTCGTAATCCTAGCCCCAGGCAATCACTCATCTGCTTTCTGTTTTTGTAGATTCGCCTTTGCTAGACATTTCATATAAATATAATAATAAAATACGTGTTCTTTTGTGTCAGGTTTCTTTAACATAGCATAATGTTTTTAAGGTTTATCTATGTTATAGCATGTATTAGTACTTTCTTCTATTTTTATTGCTGAATCGTGTTCACTTGTATTTTGTTTACAAATGTTTCGTTTATCCATTCACTTGTAAGTGGACATTTGGATGGTTTTCATTTGGGGCTGTCGTGAATGATACTCTACACATTCACATACAATTATTTGTGTGGATATCTATTGTTATATTTTTGGAAAGATGAATACCTAGGAGGGAATTGCCGCATTATATAGTAAAAGAATATTTTAATTTTTGCTGAACTCTTCCAAACTGGTTGTACCAGTTGACATATCCTACCAGTGATGTAGAAAGGTTCCAGTTTCCCCACATTTTCACCAGTACTCCTTATTGTCTACCTGTTTGATTATGGCCACCCTAGTGCATGGGCAGTGGTATCTCATTTTTACTAATGACCGATGATATTGACTGTGTCCTTTGAAGCTTTCAGGTGAACTTAATTCATTTCATTGGCCCTCAAGACTCAATTGTGTATTATTTTCTCCTAACCAAGCATGGCATAGAACAAACAATAGAGGAGGGAAAGATTATAAGAAGAATTGAAGAGAAAAGTGAAATAAAGATG
This sequence comes from Chlorocebus sabaeus, assembly GCF_047675955.1. NCBI lineage: Eukaryota > Metazoa > Chordata > Mammalia > Primates > Cercopithecidae > Chlorocebus > Chlorocebus sabaeus. Next base: position 30,467,813 of record NC_132914.1, on the reverse strand, counting down.
ATGTTGATGGGAAGCAATGAGAATAAAGTGGTATGATTATGGGAAAGGGAGGAAAAGGAAGAATTATTAAAGAGAATAAATTGTATTGTTTGGAAAGTCAAAGCATATTCTTATAATGTTATCAGTGGGCAATATAAAGACACAAGCACATTGAAAACATTGGTAATCATTTGAACATTCTTTGTTGAGAGTAACGACAATGTATACGGAGGTCATTCATTTATATCACAATGTGCTCATAAGCTGATAGTGCTTTTATTATTAGTTACACTTGTCTAGTCTCTACAAAGAGACATTCCTATCTATTCATAGCTTCTTTCTTCGATTTGCTAAAGTCTTCTGTAATGCCTTTTACGGAGGTGATATGCGACCCTCTGGACACAGCAGTAGGTCCATTGGAGCCTTTTAGTTTTGACTAACTAATCCCGAATTTCATGTTTTTCCTTTCAACACAATTCTATTTGTACAGTGTATTCACTTGTGTCCTTTCTCAGACCTCCAGAACACCATTTTGGGAAGTAGGTTTGTTTTAGTTTTTTTTCTACTTTTGGGTGCATGAGTTATTACCACATGACTTCATCATCATGTCTTATGAAACATCCTGAGAAGTTTCTCCATCTGTTCTAACATCTGAGTGATTGAGAATTGTTTCCTCAGTTTTGGCTTCAGGTAGTGGTCAGTTTGACAGTCACTGTAACCACCTGACGGGGTTCACCTTGCCTGCTGCCTAGATAGAACCAATTTATCAAGACAGGAGAATTGCAAGGAGGGAGAGTATTTCACACAGAGCTGGCTGTGTGGGAAACCAGTTTTATTATTACTTAAATCAGTCTCTCCTTTGGGGATCTGAATTTTTAAGGATAATTTGGCAGGTAGGGGCTTTCAAAGTGGGGAGCGCTGATTAGCTGGGTTGGAGATGGAACCACAGGAGGTCGAAGTGAATGTTTCTTGCTGTCTTATGTTCTTGGGTGGGATCTCAGAACTGGTTGAGCCAGATTGCTGGTCTGGGTGGTGTCAGCTGGTGCATCAAGTACAAGATAGCTCAAGTACTGATCTCAGGTTTTGCAATGGTGATGTCATCCCCAGGAGCAGTTTGGGGAGGTTCAGACTCTTGCAGCGAAGGCTGCATGACCCCTAAACCGTAATTTATAATCTTGTAGCTGATCTGTTAGTCCTGCAAAGGCAGACTGGTCCCAGGCAAGAAGGGGATCTTTTTGGGAAAGGGCTATTATCAATTTTGTTTCAGAGTCAAACTATGAACTGAATTCCTTCCCAAAGTTAGTTGGGCCTACGCTCAGGAATGAACAAGGACAGCTTAAAAGTTAGAAGTAAGATGGAATCGGTCATGTCTGATCTCTTTTACTGTCATAATTTCCTCAGTTATAATTTTTGCAAAGGCAGTTTCATCACTATTAAGAACCCAAACCTTAGAGTTTTCATCTTAAATCAATTATTGAATCCTGATATTAAGGGGTAACAAATATTTTCCCAAAATGTCATAAAAAACAAAACATATATTCATATTTTAATTTTTTTGTGAAACACAAAGAATAGGAAAAACACAAATATCCCTCAATGTTCAATTCTGTTTGTCACCAAATTAATACATTTGTCTATATGAGCTGTGAAGATCAAGTGCTATGACTATAGTTAATAAATTTACATATAAAAATGAGTGTTAGATCTTTTGAAATGGATAATCTTATCTATAAACTTACTCCATTCATTTTGTAAATTCTCCACATTGTTTAGGAACTCTTATTTTGGAATTTCCATTTCCATTAGTCCCAGTTTATGAACCAAACAAAAAAACTGATCTCATTACTTTATTGTCACACTTCATATATAAGGCGCTAAAGCAATATGCTTTAGTAATTGAGATTGTAAATAAATTGAGATTCCTATCTCACATATTGCCTAGTGCTCAGTTTAGCCTGTTTTCAGATGCGAATAGCACATTTTCCTTCCATCTCATCTCATAAGAAAAGCAATATGTTTAAAACAAAGGATGCACTGATTGTAGCAGTTTCTTCCTCTGAGTCCATTACTCTAGTTCACTGAATTTACTACCAAGCCCTTCTACCACATTTTACAGCAAATTCTCCAATAGGTTCTGGGGAGTCAGTTTTTTTGTGTGATGTAATTACTTCTGCAAATTATATTATAGCAGGGATTGGTTTCAAAAGGTATTTGAACTGAGTTCCATTTATTTCATTGTCTGATTGGAATGCCAAACAGAGTCAGCACAGATACACATAAATGTGGACATGGCTGTTGGGGGTACAGTCTTGTTTAAGTTGCAGCACTTGGTCAAATATGCAATGATCTACCTTGTAATAATCAAGAACACACAGTTGTTATAATGCAAGAAGGATGTGAAGATTTAAGCAGCTTAATCTTACTTACTGTGACAATTAATGAATGAATGGCTCCTAGAAGAGTGGAATCCTTCACAAGGGATGAGAGAGGAACAGAGAAAAATTACAGGAACACAGACAGAAGGGAGCACATTTACTCATTCATTTGTTATAACAACCCTGCAAAGCCATTATTATTACTTTCAAAACATCTAGGCTCACATAATTAATTTACATTCTGAACGTTCGGGAAAGTATTTAAAATCTCTGTGTCTCAGCCTTCTCATCTATGTAACTTAAAAAAGCAGTAGAAATTAGAGTAAAATTCAGAGCCCAGGGCCAGCCACATTGTAGATATTTTACTTACAAAGGGGTATATTTGGTAGGATTTAGGTTCACCTGCTATGTTAAAAAAAAAAAAAAAAAAAAAAAAAAAGGGTTTGGCACGGTGGCTCATGCCTGTAATCCCAGCACACTGGGAGGCCGAGGCGGGCAGATCACAAGGTCAGGAGTTCAAGACCAGCCTGGCCAATATGGTGAAACCCCCATCTCTACTAAAAATACAAAACTTAGCCAGATGTGGTGGTGCACGCCTGTAGTCCCAGCTACTTGGGAGGCTGAGGCAGAAGAATCACTTGAACCTGGGAGGTGGAGTTGCAATGAGCTGGTATCATGCCACTGTACTCCAGCCTGGGTGACAGAGCAAGACCACTGCACTCCAGCCTGGGTGACAGAGCAAGACTTTGTCTGAAAAAACAACAACAAAAACAAAAAATAAAAAACAAAAACCAGTGACTTAAGGAAAATGGCTTATTTTTCTCTCATTTAAATGAATTCGGGTGGTACACACTCTGAGGTTGGTATGATGTATCTACAAAGTTGCCTAGTTCTCTGCCAAGTTTCCTCAAGTTCCCTGTTCTGCCAGCCCAAGGTTATGCCCTCATCTGTGTGGCCTAAAATAGTCACCAGTGCTGTAGCCACTACGTTCAAGCTCGAGACAGGATTGAAGTAAATAGGGTTGAAGACTGGATTGAGGGCTGCAAATAGGGTTCTTCTCTATCCCTTAAGAAGTCTTCTAGGTAGGTCCACCTGACGCTTTTCTTAGATCTCATTGACCACACAAGGCCACAAGGGAGGACAGGAAAAGTTAAACTTTTAACTGGTCACAGAATCCAGCTAAAAATTGGGCTTGGTTCCTAACAAAAAGGTAGGCGAGGGGGTTGGGGGGTGGATTGTAATATTATTTTTAAAGTTTTTTACTTAGTAGCTCAGGCAAGTTATTGCGTCTTAGTTTTCTCCTCTATGAAATGAGGACAACCCTGACCTCAAAGGAATATTGTGAGTAAATAATAAAAGATTATACATATGAAACACCCATAGGTAGCTTCTATATCACATAACTCAGACATCAGACTTTGGGCAGCCCCAGATTAGACTTTCCTGACTTTGGAGACATCACTTCCTGGGCGGGGATATGGATACCTGAGACTTGGCCTGTCAGATAATGGTGGGTGTACACCTCACAGTGATGCCCCATGATGGCAGAGACAGCATTAGGGGATTGACATATTGCAGAACTCTTCTCTAATGAGGAACAGATGTCTAGTAATCTCCTTTCTGGGGGTTGCATAATATTGAAATTACTTGGTAGAATCACAGTGGCAGCAAAGGCATTTGAAGAGTATGGTATGAGATTTCCCACCAATTGTTTTATTTAATTTGAGAAATAAAGATATAAATCATTCCTTAGTCTTTTAGATGTTTAGAGAGATGGGAAGGAGTCTGAGAACTTTCCGGATTTTCTGGTTGACCCTAAGTTGCTTAGGAAAAGCATGGTTACATCCTTCAATAATTCAATCCCTGCTGCTACTTGAGCACATCACAGTGCCAATCAGCTCCATCACAAATCAGCACCTGAAATCCGGGGTACCCTGCCTGGAAATGTTTGACTGGGGGCTCTTTTAAATGTTTTAGACATTATACCCCTTTCCTCCTAAATGTTTCAGTGTATGTTTTCTTAAATGAAGTCTTTATAGACTGAATTATGTTCCGCCAAAAGTCATTCTGAAACCCTGACCACCTCCAATGTAACTGTATTTGGAGACAGGTCCTTTAAGGAAGTATTAGGGTTAAATGAAGTTGTAAGGGTGGGGCCCTAATCCAATATGACTGGTGTCCTTCTAAGAAGAGGAAGAGACATCATGGTTCTTCCTCTCACCACACATGTCTGTGCATAAAAGAAAGACAACGGGAGGACACAGCGAGGAGGTAGTTGTCTGCAAGCCAGCAAGAGAGCCCTCACCAGGCACCAACCCTACTGCTCCCTTCAGAACTGTGAGGAAATAAATTTGTGTTGTTTAAACCACCTAGTCAGTAGTATTTTGTAATGTCAGTCCCCAGCTAATTAGTACATGAGGACATTCTTTTTGACAACTCCAGGACAACTATCTAAATCAGTTAACACTGAAACAATACTACAGATCTAATTCAGATTGTGTCAATTGTTTTCATAATGTCCTTTATAGCAAAAGACATCCCAGATCATGTGTTGACTTCACTGATCATGTCTTTTAGTCTCATTTAATTTGGAAGAGTTTATCAGTCTTTTTCCTCTTTATGGCATTGAGACTTTTTATGAGCACAAAGCCAGCAATTATATAAAATTTTGCTTAGTTTGTGGCTGTCTAGTTATTTACTCATGATTATATTTTGGTTATGCATATTGGGCAAAAATACTGCAGAATTGATAATGTGTCCTAAGTGCATCATATAAAATGTCTGTTTGTCCACTACTGATCATGTTAACTTGACCACGTAGTTAAAGTGTATCAGTTTTCCTCCTCTTATAATTAGTAAGTATATTGTGGGAATATGGGATATATTATGGAATTGTAAATATGCTTCCATTCATTAGTTTTAAAATCCACTGTTTTCTTCCATATTATTGTGGTTGCCAAATGGTGATTTTCTAATCCCAATACCTCTTATACATTTATTTCTTAGCTTTCTACTATGAAGAAGAATTTTTCCTTCTCACCCATTTATTTTTTTTAATAAGAAAAATTGACTCCTATGTATTAAAACATGCTATAATCCATATTCTGATTCTGATCATGCTACATAACTCTCCAAATGTGGTAAAAATATATTCATTTGTTCTGCGGGATACAGCACTAAGACAAAAAAACTGATTTATATAGAGATGACATTGTTATAGCTAGAATGGATTTTGTGGATGATATAAAAGGATGAATCAAAGATGATTGTCTGACTTCTAGGTTGGTTGTAATAGAGATTGTGAGAAGACATTCAGAAAAGATAGTGGTGAGTTGAAATTGAGAAAAGCCCAGTCCAGGGACAGATAGCTTGATGTGGGAGATGGAAGCTCAAGGATGGTGTCTGGACAGGCAATAGGGGTTGGAGAGCAGCCCTGGCAGGAGTGGGTTCCTACTGGCTCAGAGAGCCAGATGGATGCATCTCTTCCCAGCATCAGCTCCATCTACAGTGATGTCATATGAGTAGCTTGAAACCAGCCACAGAGGGAGTATTTACACCACAGAAATGAGCAAATGATACAGATCAAATCCTTCCCTCACTCCCTCCTCATGTTACCACCAGAACCAGTTTACCAGCACACTATCCTTTGGGATGCACTGGCATGTGACAGTTAAAATCCTGAAAGTGAATGAGATCATTTATGGAGTGCTTAATATGAGAATAAAATGTGTTAGTGAAATAAATCTGGAGTTTCAGTATTAGGGGTGGGTGGAAGAAAAGCCACAGAAGAGCTTCAGAAGGGATTGGAGAGTGGTTGAAGGGAAATCAGAGGTGAAGATGTTCAAAGAATCCAGGAGAGTAGAGATTGATGAACAACGTCACATCTAGTCAAGATGTCTAGTAAGACAAAGACCGAATGTGTGTTAGGGTACTGGATTGGTTGGTGATCTTAGTAAAAGTTTTAGTTTAGTGATTTGAGCAGGTGCTGAATTGAGTTCTGTAGAAATTTAAAAACTGTTGAGTGTGGGAATGGATAATAATGGAACTTTCAACATCAAGAGAAGTGGCTTTTCCAGGCTCACATTTATTTTTTAACAATCTTGCTATAATATAGTCTACAGTTTTAAACCATAGTAAACATGAGCTGAAGAGTAGTTTGTTTACTTTCTATAAGTGCATTAGCCTATTTTGCTTTTAAAGTAGGGAACCTATCTTACAACATTTGAATTTGATTTATTTTAATCATGGTATTGTGGCTGTTGGTCAGTTTTGTCTGAACAAATAGCATAATACACAAAAACAATTTTCAGTAAGTAAATGTACTAATTTAACAGGCTTTTCAATATTACTTGCTGTATTGCAAACCAGGCCTCTTTTTTTTTCTAGTTGAAAGTTATGTTTTTTAAGTAGAAAACACTGCTGCTTAACAGAGTAGTTTGCTTTTTTTAATTCAGTGGTTAAGTTTGTGAAATTTGTTTTAGAATCATAGGTATATAGAATGAGATATTGTACCTTTATTTTTTGTCTTTTTAAGCTAAGGTTAATTTTGGTAGCAAAGCAAAACTCAATCTTTTAAGCACGAAAATTTTTAATGTATTTTACTTAGTATCAGTTTGTTGGTTATTCTTTGCTTTCCTGGAAAGTTTTTTTTTTATTTTGGAAATAATTTGATAACAAAGGATACTGTGCCATTCCATTTGAACAAAGAAAAATGTGAAAATTATGTAAAAATAAATAGGATAGGTTTTGATTCTTAGATGTAGACTGTTTCGTACTGTTCCTGGGAATGTTTTTTTAATCTTCGTGGCAATAATATAGCTCTGGTTGATTTATTTTGCTGCTGCTGAATGATAGTACTTGATATCTAGTTAGGAAAATATTTCCTTAGAGTTGAAATACGTATCATTTACAATGTCTGTAAATGCGATTTTGCTGTAAAAATAAAAATGTGTATTGGAAAGATAGGATCTTATCATCCTATGCCCAATTAATCTTTTTAAAAAGTAGTTTCTTAGGTTGGCAATAGAATGCACACTGTTTGAAATAGAAAGGGAAAAAAAGGTTTGTAGAATTTTATTAAAAATAACATGGTGTGTCTAAACAGCAAGGGACACGTTACCGTGCTATTAGGTTGGAAAAAGTTCTTTATGTTCACTATAGCCAGTCATTTGCAGTTAACAGTGTTATAAAATAATAATTACAGCCAACTATGTGTGTGTGTGTGGCCGGGGAGGGGGAAATCCCATGCCTTATGCTAAGTGTTTTCACTGTATTTTCTTATTTAATCCTCATTACAGCTACAACTCATAGCCAGTAGTTATAGCTCATAGAAGCACAGTCAATATTTACATCCAGTTCTGACTCGAGAGATCTTATACAGCATTACACACCAATGATCAGTGTATTTTCTGAAGAGTGGGAAATAGTGTCAAAAATAGAAATAAAAAGTAACAGAAGTAGCTCCTGATGACCCTAGTTCTGGTATTTCTTAACATTAGGAAATGAATCAGATATGAATTTGTTTAAAGGAACTTAGTACTGTACTAGTTTAGGATTAAAAATAAAGAGAAAGCTTTCTTTGCTGCTGTTGTTAAAATTGTCAACTTCAAATGTGATATATATAGCCAAGTGAGATAAACTAAATATATTTCCTCTATGAGACAATTTTTCTGAAATTATTTACCGTTAGTTTTGCTCAAGCTGTTAGGAGCTCACAGACATTTGAGGTTCAAATATTCTCTTTAGTCTTCTTTTTCTTTTGTCAGTATCAATAAAACTGCTCTGGAAATTCCAGGTTTTACCTAGAGAAAAAGCAAAAATGGAAAATCAATTTTTTTTTAACCTCCCATTCCACCAACACTGATTTAGTTTTTCCTATTCAAAGTGATAGGAAGGGTTGGACACAGGGGCTCATGCCTGTAATCGCAGCACTTTGGTAGGCCAAGGCAGGCGGTTCGCTTGAACTCAGGAGTTCGAGGCCAGCCTGGTCAAAATGGCTAAACCCTGTCTCTATGAAAATATAAAACATTAGCTGGGCATGGTGGCACACGCCTATAGTCCCAGCTGCTTGGGAAGCTGAGATGGGAGGATTGCTTGAGCCTGGGAGACGGAGGTTGTGGTGAGCCAAGATCACACCACTTCACTCCATGCTTAGGTGACAGGGAGAACCTGTCTCAAAAAAAACAAAAACAAACAAACAAACAAAAAACAGTGATAGGAAATAGACTATCTTTACTATCTTTAGGTATAAGCTTCCTTGTTAGTGCAGATGTTTCAACTCCTTAATAATCAGGAGAGTCTATTTGCAAGCTTTTCTTCTTTCAGGTATATTACATTCTTTTTATTTCTCTTCTTGTATGGGATTTTCTGCTTTTTGTGAACTTTTGAATTGTGTAAAAGAGAAAATTATACAGTCACATTTAGCAGCACTTTTCAGAACTACTGTGGCAAGAGAGACCATGATTTAGTGTTTATTTATGTTACACACAATTGACTGTAGGTCCCTTGCGTATACACACGTAGACTCACAAAAGCATATTTAGATTGAGGCTTATGTAGAGTTTTGATGAGTATAATTTAGGTTCAGATGCTTCAAGGTTTTCTTTAAATTACTTCTCTCTGGATTGGAATAATAATGTTTATCCTAACATCTTCCTTTTTTAATCTTCTTTCTTCTACTTTTTGGGATCCTGTTTCTGGATGCTTTTTTGGGAAGAGTGATGTAAATGAATTTGACTTTGCTTTTGAAAGTCAGAGTTTCTACCGATTTCAGTTTTAAACCCTCTTGACCTTATGATTGAATCCTAAACCTGATATTGTACATTAAAGCAATGAAGCCAGGAGTTTGGGTAATTCATTTGCTGACAAGGGTAACAATATCCAGCTTATGCTAAACTCTCTTTCAAAATAAGATAACTATAGATGTTGAATCTATGTTTTAATATCTGTTTGTGCTTTGAGTTTACTGTTCTTTAATAATGAGGTGGCATGGCACAAGGGAAAAGACATAGGCTTTAGAACTAGGTTAGCTTTATTTTTTAAGAAAATTTGTTTATTTTATAACACAGATTCACAGGAAAATCTGGAAATAGTACAGAGAGATTCTCTATCCTCTTTGTTCTGTTGCTTCCAGTGGTTACATTGTACATAACTATAGTACAATATCATAACCAGGAAATTGACATCCATGCAATATGTGTGTATAGTTCTGTGCCATTTTATCATATCTGTGGATTCACGTAAGCACCACCACACTCAAGATATATGACTATTCTGTCAACCCAAAGATCTCCCTCGTGCTGTCTCTTTGTAGTTACACCCACTCTCTACCCCATCACCAACTTGAAGCCCTAGCAACCGCTAATCTGTTCTCCATTTCTGTACTTTTGTCACTTTGAGAATGTGATGTAAATGGAATCATACATTATGTGGTCTCTTACAGTTGGCTTTTTTTCACCATAATGTCTTTTAGTTTCATCCAAGTTGTTGAGTGCAGCAATAATTCTTTCCTTTGTATTGCTATGAAGTGTTACGTAATACAGATGTACTACAGTTTGTTTAACCATTCACAGATTGTGGTACATTTTTGGTTTTTTTTTTCAGTCCATTTTTATTTTCAGTTTTGCACTATTACAACTAAAGCTGCCATGAGCATTCATGTACAGGTTTTTGTGTGGGCATACATTTTTTATTTATCTGGGATAAGTGCCCAGGAGGGCAGTCGATAGGCTTTATGGTAACTGTATATTGAGCTTTTTAAGACACTACCAAACTATGTTCCAGAGTGACCCATGGCAATGTAGGAGAGATCCAGTTTCTCTGGACTTCCCCGGTATTTGGTATTGCTCTATTTAATAGGTGGTTAGTGATATCAGTATTATCTCATTGTGGTTTTATTTTCATTTCCCTAATAGGACATTGGCCATCTATTGGCTGCTCGTATATATACTGTAGTGAAATACCGCTCCATGTCTTTCGTCCATTTTCTAGTTGGATCACCTTTTTTGTTGTTGTTGAGTTTTGGGAGTTCTTAATTTATTACAGATACTAATTCTCTATCAAATAAGTATCCTTAAAGAAAAGCCCTGCTTTTAATGAAAATTTCAAACATATACAAAATTTTTAAAATAAGTGTAATAAATCCCCCGTCTTTCACCTTCAACAATTACTGGCCTCTTCTTCACCCTCAAATTATTTTGAAACAAATCCCAAACATCATATCATTTCATGAATACATATTCAAGTAGGACTGTAACATACACAGACTCTTCTCTTAAAAGCAACCATAATGGCACTGTCATATGTAAAAGAATTAACACTAAATCCTAATATCATTAAATGGCCAATTACTCGTTACATTTCCCTTCATTTCATATGTTTTCACTTGTTTATTCTGAACCAAATACAAATACTTTCTATACATTGCAATTGGTTGATATGCCTCTAAAGTCTCTATTAATCTGTAGATTCCACCTTCCTATCTCACTCTCTCCTCTTTTGCTTTTGCCTTTTTTTTTTTTTTGCGGGGGGCAGGGGAGCTTGTAACACTTCCCACAATCTGCATTTTGCTGACTGTGCCCCATGATGTCAGTTGATGTGTTCCTCCATCCACTGAATTTCCTGTAAGTTCATAGCTAGATCTAGAGGTTTCAGTGCATTCAAGGTTTCTCTTTTTGGCTAGAATACTTCATAGATGGTGCTGTGTACTTCTAGGAGAAGTAAATAATTCTGGTTGTTTTTCTTTTTGTTAAGTGAGTTGCCATATACCTAGGTCCATTATTTCAGTATTGGTTGAAAAACTGAAATTTTAATTATAGTATTCTCTTTTATTTACTAACCAGAAAATCTATCAAGAGAGACATTCCTTCATGAAATATTTGATTACCCTGGGAGGAAAGTACAGTTTATATAGGCAACACAGAATAAATGCTTGATTCTTTCATTTTCTTTACCTGTTTTTATTCTTATTAATGTTCAAATATTCCACCTTGGTCCATAGGAACTACCTCTAAGTTACTTTATATGACTTCAGTTGTCATGCTTTATATTCCATATATTTCATGTTCATCTTATTTCTTTTCTTTTCTTTCAACGTTTTTATTTTTTTATTTTTATTTTTATTATTAATTTTTTTTTATTTTATTTATTTTTTTTTTGAGACAGAGTCTCACTCTGTTTCCAGGCTGGAGTGCAGTGGTGCAATCTGGGTTCACTGCAACCTCCGCCTCCCAGGTTCAAGTGATTCTCCTGCCTCAGTCTCCCAAATAACTGGGACTACAGGCATGCACCAGCAGGCTCCGCTAATTTTTGTATTTTTTGGTAGAGATGGGGTTTCACCATGTTGGCCAGGCTGGTCTCAAACTCCTGGCCTCAAGTGATCCACCCACCTCAGCCTCCCAAAATGCTGGGATCAGTTTGACCTTCATTGCTTATTTCATTTACTTCTCATCTGGCAGTTTCAGGGATTGCCCCTACTTCAGAGTCTCATGTCTCACAAGACACCATATCTCTTGTAACAACTCCATAGGCTTCCAGTGTTCACACAAGACGCATACCCAATTACAAAAGTTAACACATTCAGGGGAGCCAACATTACACCACTCTCATCAGGTATTTATGGGACATTTATCATTTCTCCTTGTTTAGTTGCAGTTTATCAATCAGGGATAATATTACCATAGGCAATGTTGACTGTGACATAGTTGACATTTTATCTTCATCTGATTTCTAGTGGAACACAGAGAAAATTAACTAAAAGTCACATTCTTATGGTATAAAAGGAAAGAGCTTTATTAATTCTTTAGTAACTCTCCCCATGAGCCACCACACCCAGCCCCATCTTATTTATTTTCTACCTCTGACCTGGAAACAACCATTTGTTGAAGAGTTTTTTATTCTTTTTCTTTGGAAATAATTTTAGGACCCAAATTGGGGCATTGTGGTGCTCATTCCTACTGGATAGCTCACTGTTTCTAGGCTTTTTCAGTGGGGACTTCTGTCAAAATCAATTATCTTTTAAAATATGAAAATAGATAATGAACTCAGTCTGATGTTTTCTATTCAAATTCAGAGCTATAGGGATTTTGCTTTTTCTCATTGACGGTACATTTCTGTCTCCCTTGCTGCCACTGAAAACTCTGGTTTCTAACAACACCAGAATAATTACATATTTGCTTTTTTCCACATTACTCCCAGAAGTCTCAAAATAACAATACCATCATTACCAGGAACAAAGTGATTATTAAAAATAGTGTGTGGAGTTTTTAGTAATTCTTTTTGTTTTTAAGGTATATAGTACTAGGTATATATGGTCAAATTACTGAGATTTAAACCTACTTTATATAGTTTATGATTATGGATCATTTGTTTCATGTTGTGTTTTTCTTTTCTTTTATAGTAATGTAAACACTGCTTCTAAATCTACAAAACAAGGTACAGCAGAGAGGTCTCTCTAGACCCGTCTATCCCGTTTCATCCCTCTACTTATAGGTTACCCTTTCTTCTTTTTCTCCTTCTTTTCCTCTTTCCTTTTTTTTATTCTCCTCTTCTTCAGTTTGATTTAGCTTTAATTTAGTGTATATAGCCTCCCACTGTCTTAGATAAATGATGGCATGTTGTACACATTTTTCTTTTATCTACAATCACTCCATAGCAGTGTATTAGTGTCATCACTATGAATGTTCGTTGTAGAGGAATGGTATTAGAATAGCCCATTCCATAAAGGTTTCTGAGCTGACCTAGCTTATTTTTGTCTGGTCTTTGATCTTTAGTTGTTGTATCTGATTTTAGAGATTCTATCTTTTTTTATTTTTAATTTTTAAGGAACTTTAAAAAATAATAGCATTTACTGACTTTTGTTCTGACTATAGAAGTATTTCATGTTAATTACTAAAAATTCAGAACTACAGAAAATTATAAAATAAAGATTAAAATACATGAATAATATCAGTGCCCAGGGGAAACCTCTATTATTGTTTTGCTGCATAGCTCACTAATCTGTTGTTGTACCTATATACATTTTAACAACTGGATGAATATTGAGTATGTTGCTTTGTTACATATTCTTTTATTTTATGTTAGTAATATATAACGAGTGTTCCTGCATGTCTTTATTCTTCTAAAGATAATTTTAAAATCATTGACTGATATTTTACTGCATGGTTGTATGAAAATTTATTTAGGCATTCACCTATATATTTAGATTATATGCAGTTTTTTATTAATAAATATTATGGACAGAAATCTTTCTGTGCATTTCAGATTTGAGTGTGATTGCTAATGGTTGAAGAAATGTTCTAGGTTTTGGTGTATGTTGCCAAATTGTTATTCAGAGAAAATTTTACAGTTATACAAATTTTTACTCCCATGAGAAGTCCATGATTTTTTTTTTTTTTTCCATTTCATGGTAGCCGTGTTCACATTGTGTTCTGTTACAGTTTTTTTAATGTAGTGTTTGTAAATAGTGAGACACTAATGTTGCTTACCTAAGTTCTTTAGAGCATCTCACATTTGTTTCTAAAAGATGAATTTATAGATTTCTCCTTGCTTTTGGATGCTACTGCTCATTAGTGTTGGCATCTCCACTAGTTAAGATAACCATAGCCATGAACAGTGGCTCACACACAGTAGAAGCTTATTTCTTGTTCACATAAAGTCTGAAACAAATGTCCCTGATCAGTGGCAGCTCATCTCCACACTGTGATTCAGAAACCCACTGTCCCTCAATCTTGTGGCTCTGCATCTTTAAACAATGGCTGTAGGTCACCATGCTTGTCTTCATCAAGTAGGAAGAGAATGCTTGGGTGTTCAAATGTTATGGGAAGATTTTATGGGCCAGAGCTGGAATTGTTGCCTGTCCACTTACCTTCCTTTGGCTAGAACTCAGTCACATGGCCATCTCTAACTGTAAGCAAAGCAGAGAAGTTGTGTGCTCAGGAAAAAGAAGTAATGTCTGGAGAACCGTGAACCACTCTCGGCCACTGTATAATAGCACCTCTCTATGGGTTTATTTTGTTTTAGGAATGAAAGTCAGATAATTGTGAGTTTGAAACATTCGTTTTGATTGCGCAGAAGTGACTTTTGTTCATCTCTGATTCTTGTATGTATCACCAACAGATGAAGTTGTTTAGTAGATGCATTCCAGAATGTAGCAGAAATATTAGTTTATTAAATTTCTAAAATAAAGTACTTCCCTGCTGTCTGTGGGGGATACATTCCAAGCACCCCAGTGAATGCCAGAAACCATGGATAGTACCAAATCCTAGACATACTATTACTATGGTTTTTCCTATATATGCATACCTCTGATAAAGTTTAATTTATAAATTAGGCACAGTAAGAGATTAACAACAACGACATGATAAAATAGAGTAATTATAGCCATATGGCAGCATCGCTGCTCTTGCACATTTGGGGCATTATTAAGTAAAATAAGGGTTCCTTGAGTACAAGCACTGTGATGCTGCCACGGTCCGTCTGATAACTGAGCTGGCTACTACATCACTAAGGGGGAATAGAGTGGATATGCTGAACAAAGGGAGGATTCAGTTCCTGGGCAGGACTGAGTGAGATGATGTGAGATTTCATTATGCTACTCAGAACAATTTAAAAGGCATGTGATTTAAAACTTATGAATTTTTTCTTTCTGGAATTTTCCATTTTCTATTTTTGGATCACAATTGACTGCAGGTAACTATTGAAATTGCAGATAAAGGGGGCTACCATAGTGTAATGATGCAATAGTTGTCTTTTGTAAATGAAGAAATTAAATCAGTTAGTTGTCTGAGAATGGCTCATACAGTAGGATTATTTCATTTATCTTGTTTGGGTTGCTTGTGGTTCTGTGCATATTTTATGGCACATATTTTATGTATGGAAATAACTGCAGGATGTGCTTATTAGTGAGTAGGCTCATTGGTCTTGTTAAGATGTGGTAAGAAGAAAAACAAACAACAACAACAACAAAATCACAAGGTACTAAACAGATATGCAGATAAAGGGTTATTCATGCTGCAAATCCAATTTTATTTTTATTTGTAATAATCTTGATCCTGAAACCCATTACATTGACTAGATAAAAAAGAGAAACAGCAAAATTAGAGGCCAGTAAATTTATTGACGCTGTTTTCTTGAAGCTGGAACTGAAAATCCTAATGGCTTAAAATGGTAAATGCTTTTAGGCAGAGGGATATCTGTGTGCCTGTCAGTACTTCCATTTCCACCGAAGGACCAGACTTGGACCTTGTCTGCATCTCCTCTGGAGGGTCTGATGTGAATTGTATGATTTTGGCCCTCAAATCATTTTATAGGAGGACAGGATGTTTTTCTTCTTCACACACTGTGGCATGCCAGCCAGCACCGTCAAGAGTTAATGACTCCCCAGCTGCCCACACTGATGTGGCCTGGCTTCAGGGTTCATTCCAGCATGCCCACGAAATGCTTCATTTGGCTGCCCAAGGCCATCATCTTCTATCAGTTTCTCATAGAGTGCTAGTTAGAAAATTGGTGATCAAGCATGATTTTTAATCCCCTGCCTAATGGAATTAGCACCAGTTGCCGTGTCCTCACGTCTTGAAGAGAGACTGTGCCCAGTGCATCACTCCTGGAGGTGACCTTTCTCTCCTTTGAAGGCAGAATATAGATGGGTTCCCTGGAAATCAATCTCTGACTGACTATGGCAGGAATGCAGGAATCAGGTTTCCTAACTGAGCAAAGGATGTATCAAAATATATGTTCTGGAGTTTGATTCTCTCCTGATTAACATTTGTTGCTTTGCTTTTGTCAGTCTGAAGTATTCACTTAACTTCCACAGTTTGGTTCTTTTGTCTGAGTACGAGACTACTGAGTGTTGATAATAGTGATAGAACCCAGAAAATTGCAGTCTTCATGTTTAAGGAGAGTGGGAATCATTTTGGGTAATCTTATAGTCAATAAAACTTGCATATACAAGGAAAAGACAGTACAATAAAGTTACATAAAATAGGAAAACTCACAAACTTTTAAATTAAGTCCTAACCAATATTTAAAATTAAAATGAATATCTGACACACGTAGTAGTGTATACACAGATAAATGTATCAAAATTACATGTATGAGGTTTTAGAATTTTAGTTTTGTTGAATGTTTAGGTTATTTGCAGCTAAGATTGATCATTTAGGCAGTATCGTGTCCATCCTTTATAGATATGGTGTGCTTTAAAATGAAAACCATCAAATTCCTTTTGATTAACGGGTGTAAGCTCGATTCAATTTCGTGTTTGAAATATCAACTTCTGTTACAATCAACCAGACAGCTTTATCGTCCACTAAACAAAGTCATTATAATTCCATTGATTGCACACAGAGGGGGGACTCTGTATGGTCTTAATGGTTATTAAACCCTTGTCTCTTCCTTCCCTCCTTTCCATTTTGTTACTTTCATGGAACAGCGCTATTAAGAATACCTTATATCGGCTCATTCGAGTTAGATGAAAAGATTTGTCTGACAGCTGGAAAGCGTGGGTGAGAAAATTCTAGTTCTCATGTTTTCAGAATTAACAAGTTGAACCAATTAGTAGATATCTTCCACCAGAGAAACACTCATTTTTGATTAAACCTTTATTCACAAGAAACAGAAAGTCATGGAAGGTGTGTGTGTGTGTATGTGTGTGTGTGTCCAGGGCAAGGAGAAACCACTTTTTTCTTTGACTTTTGCAGAACTACTCCTTAGCAGTTTATTCTACTGTACTGTACCCGCTTACTAGAGGATGGCACACAGGGTGACCAGGTTTTTCCAGGACTGTCCCAGTGTTAGTACTGAAGGTCCTATGTCCCAGAAGCTCCTTAGTGCCAGGCAAAGTGGATGGGTTGGTCACGCTGGATGACAATCCAGTTTCATGTATGAAAATCTCTATGATCTGGATACTTTAGACTGGAAAACTTTCAGAGGAAATTCAGTTGGACTTGAGTTAAGTTTAGGACAGGAAAATTGTGTTTGTTAAAATAACAGTCTCAAATTGGGCCCTGATGTTTGTGGCGTTTGTAAATGTGGTGTTAAGACTTGTATGGTTAGGAGTATTTTTAAACACAGTTTGATGAATTAAATGACTACTGTACAAAGTACCATGCTGAATCTGCAAGGGAAACTTAGCGAATTAAGACAGAAACCAATGCTATTCTTCATTTGAATATTAAGTTACTTTGCACATGGTCCGGTGACTGGAAATATAGCAACACTGCCGTAATATGTCATTGAGAAAATGAAATTGGCTGCAAAGAAAATGGAAACATTAGATTAAACAAGCCTCTGTGAAAGTCATTAGGACAATGAATCTGTCTGGTGAGTATTAAGTAATAATCATAGTAGTAGATCAGGGCTGCTGCTGGCCCATGGGGGATCTTTATGCAAAATAGAAAACACTGTGGGCATGAGGCATGGTAGGTGAGTGATGTTTGAGGTGTGGGCACTTCGTGCTCTTTTGAGTGAATTAGGAAAAGGCCCCCCTTCTTTAGGGAAGGTGCAGCCAGTGCCTGGGCACCACGGGTCGTTGAACAGAGCATGGGCTGGATTTGAGCCCTCACAGGCCACCTCCCTCCCTCCTCCTGAGCTGCTTGCCTTGTGCATGCACAACCTGTACAGCTGAACTAAAGGAGTCCCATCAGCAAGAAGAGTGTTGAATGCCAAATTATAGCTTTGTCGTCAAGGAAAATATTTCGCTCTTTTTTTCTTTTCCTTCCAGGAAGGAGGGAGCTAAGAGAACTTGAGAGAGATTAAATCTTTTCATCTACTAATCTTAGCTGCATTCCTTTACTCATTTGTTTCTGATTGTTTTTTTCTGGTCTTGAAGGACAGACCATGGGGTTTTAGTATTTTCAGCTGATTTCTGGTTACTATTATAATAATGCTACTTTGAGCACCTTTATGTGCTGGGCACTGCGTTGAGCCACTTGCATATCTCATCTCATAGAAATAGTTTTGATGACTTTATAAGGTGGAAATTATCTTGACCTAAGGAGGCTAAAAGGCCTGTCTAGTCTCCCAGCTTATAACTGAATGAGCTGGACTTCAAACCCAGGTCTCTGAGACCCCGGGGCCTGTGGCTGCTTCACCACACTAACTTCCTCTGTGTTGTCAAGTGTGCTGGCCTTCGAGAGCATAGCATAAAGGGACCCTTAGAAGTCCCTTTGGCAAGGCTGGACGTGGTGGCTCACACCTGTAATCCCAGCACTTTGGGAGGCCAAGGCTGGTGGATCACCTGAGGTGGGGAGTTTGAGACTAACCTGACCAACATAGAGAAACCTTGTCTCTACTAGAAATGCAAAATTAGCCAGATGTGGTGGTATATGCCTGCAATCCCAGCTACTTGGGAGGCTGAGGCAGGGGAATCACTTGAACCTGGGAGGCGGAGGTTGTGGTGAGCCGAGATCTAACCTTTGCACTCCAGCCTGGGCAGCAAGAGCAAAATTCCATCTCAAAAAAGAAAAAAAAAAAAGAAGTCCCTCTGGCAGCCATAGCATCCTACACAGAGAAAATGAACACTTAGCAAACTGCAATGTTATAAAATTATCTTCTCAATTTTTTTTCTTTGGAAACGATAAGTAAAATATAAATAAATGTAATTAAATATGTAAATATACATATATGACTAATTTGACAGAGACTGGAATTTCTAGTTCCTTTGGAAACTTTCCTACTTAGGGTTTTTATGTTATGTTTTAAAGTGAGACACATAGGTCTAAAAGGAAATTAGAAGAATGTTCGAAAAATTATGTGAACAAAAGAAGCATGCCTTTAAAAATAATTATATAGACTTAATTATTATAGATTTCTGATTTCTACAATATTGAAAAGCATTTTCCACAAACATTGACATGCTGACAGTTATCTGAATGGCAGTCGTTTGCATGCTATGTATGCTCTATACTGAGAGCGGCTGTGATTCTTATTTCTACTCTGAAATCTTAGTTATAGCTTTCTCAGGAGCTTTCAAAGCAAGTGAGTATTGAAATTTGAAAATAAAGCCAAAGTGACGAGAGTTGAAACCTCACATTTTCACTTTTTTCTTAAAGTGTAATGTATCTCCCCTCAATGTAAAAAATAGAGTTCCAAGTGAAATAAAACTTAAATCTTCTCAAAGTAAGATTTTTATAAGAAAGTGAATTTATTTTACAGGTGTTTGCCAGTATATTGCAGGAATGACTGGTTTCCCCACTTTCTAGCTCTTGTTGGCTCTGACAGTCAACCATCCTATCTGAAATTGAAAGGGCATTAGGGATGGGGGCCAGGAAAGTCAGCTGTTCTCTGCATGGGTTTGTTTGGACCAGGAAAAGTTTTCTTTTTCTCTACATTGTTTACCTCCTTATAACAGGTGTTGCATTTTATGAGGCCACCTACTTTACTGCAGGCCTTTGTCCGCAGTGCAGCGAGGTGATCTATTTCAGGAGGAGCTGTAGTCTGCTGAAGAGCCCAGGATACCAAATGTCCTGCTTGGCCCCTAAGAGACCTCGGTGTATATGTGTGTCTGAGATCTTCTGGATTTATTGTCTGTTGTTATGAGAGTTGCTTCAGAGCATATGAGTGAGGATGGGGTGAGAGGAGGGCTGTGGAAGGTCCTAGATTGAAAGCTGGATTGGAGAAAGTGAGGTTGTAGATATTTAAGTGGGTCTTTCTCCTCTCTCTGCCCTAAATTGAAGCTGCCTGGATCAGGAGCACAAACCACAGCCTATGTTCCAGTATAAAGGTGGGATAGAAAGTGAGGTGGGGGAGAGATTCAACTGGACTGACCTGGCCTGCATTCTACATGGATGCAAGAGATGAAGGAGAGACCAAGGCACTGATCGATAGTACAAAATGACCCCTTCCACTAGCAATGGGCCCCATCAGTGTCCTGGGTACTGACCCTGTGGTTTGAAACTCTTCGGAAGCAAATTGGAATTGGAAACATGGCAGGAAGCTTTAGAAACATTTTCTTCTGTGTGTACTGCTGCAGGAACTTGATGAGTCCTAAAGGCAAGGATGGCACCAGGTAAGCACTGGGCCAGGATGAAGGGACAGTGAACTGCCTGGGTGAAATCACGGATGGCTGAGCCAAGGGAGATGAAGTCACCATCAATCATATAGGGATGTCACACTGCTGCTCAAGCTTCCAGGGATTGGAACTTCCACTCTACCATTCTTTTATTCAAATTTTAGACACTTGACTTGGAGACACTTTCAGTAGTGCCCCTGAATACAGGAGGAGAGGGCTGCCTATACTATGTGTGCAGAGAGCTGTCATTGCTTAGGAGCAGGCTGTGCCCCCTACAGTCCCTGTGCAGCTGCCTGGAACACGTCTCTCCTTGGCCCCTCTTGCCCACCCAGACTCTTTCATCTTCTCTGTCTCTTCAGGCCTAGGTCTTTCCCGCAGCTTCCTTTCCTTTTCCAGCCCATGTTGATTTCTTTCTTTAGTATTTGACTATGTGTACCCCTCCTGGGTAGTGCAGCAAGTGTAAAAAGGGTGTAGTGTTGAGTGTGAACTCAGGACCAGAAGGCATACATTCAAATCCCAGTTCTGCTAATGGCTGGCTTTGTGATCCTGGGCAAGTTAATTCACTTTTTTAACACCTCAGTTTCCCCATCTATGAAATGAGCATAGCAATAGCACCTGCTTTATAGTTGTTGTTGTTGTATGCACTTAAAGAATTAACATGTTTAGAACAGTTTCTGTCCCACGGTATGCACTCAGTAAATTTGTTCTGTAATTTACAAGTTAAATGTGTGCATTTATGCTTTTTCTATATTGCTTCTAAGACTTCACTCGGTGTTCAATATTTTGCTTGTCAAATTGAATATTGCTGTTTGAATAGTTTGACTTTTTTTGTAGTGATAAAATCGTAGTAGACTTTTTGTTCATTTCTTTCTTTTTTTTTTTTTGAGATGGAGTTTTGCTCTGTCGCCCAGGCTGGAGAGCAGTGGCACGATCTCTGGTCACTGCAACCTCTGCCTCCTAGGTTCAAGTGATTCTCCTGCTTCAGCCTCCTGAGTAACTGGGATTACAGGCACATGCCACCATGCCCAGCTAATTTTTTTTTTGTATTTTTAGTAGAGATGGGGTTTCACCATGCTGATCAGGCTGGTCTCGAACCCCTGACCTCATGATCTGCCCACCTCAGCCTCCCAGAGTGCTGGGATTACAGGTGTGAGCCACTGCACCCAGCCAACTTTTTGTGAATTTCTAAATGGATCAGGTATATCTTGGTATCCTGAATTCCTATCCTTTTTTTCTTGATGGTTGTTGTTTTTGTTTGTTTGTTTGTTTTTTCCTTTTTTCTTTTTCTTTTTTTGAGACAGGGTCTTGTGCTGTAGCTCAGGCTGGAATGCAGTGGCACAATCTCAGCTAGCTCACTGCAACCTCCACCTCCTGGGCTCAAGCAATCCTCCCACCTCAGCTTCCTGAGTAGCTGGGACTACAGGCATGTGCCACCATGCCCGGCTAATTATTTTGTTTTTTTAATACAGATGGGTTTTGCAGTGTTACTCAGGCTGGTCTGGAACTCCTAAGCTCAAACAATCTGCCTGTCTCAGCCTTCCACAGTGCTGGGATTACAGGCATGAGCCACTACGCTGACCCTGAATTCATGTCCTTTCAAATGTATGTCACTGATGTGCACAAACATCTGTAAGAATAGTATTTGAATTTCGAGCATCCTCCTGGGATGGTAAAGACAGAGACTTTGTTGGAAATGGTGTGAGAGGTAGCAGAGCTTTTGTGGTTAAGGGCACAGACTGAACTTATGACACCCCCTTCTTACTACCTTTGGAAACTTCGGACAAGTTATTTGACCATTAATGCCTCAGTTTCCCCACTCGCAACATTAAGATATTAATAGTGCCCACTGACAGAAATGTGCTAAGGATTACAGGCATTAGATCCATGCCTGGGGCACGTAGGTATTCATGAAATGGTAGCTGCTGCTGTTGTTAACAGCAAATGTATTTCACTGGTTTACCCAGACAGTCCCAGTATCAAATACTCTTTTTCACTGGCTTGATTATACTTGAATTTATCCATCCATGTATCCCAGTAAAAGGTTCAGAAAATATCATTATAGTACTATTGACTGTTTTAATCTTTTTCTTAGCACAGATGTTTACTTGTGCACTTACACAAATGTGTATTTCAAGTAGCAGTGATTTTGTTGCATGGATTATTTAGTCTTTGGTTTGCAACAAACTTGGAGGGAAAGCAGACAGTAAATGTGTGGTCAGAGAGGAGACCAGTGATGCAGCAAAAAGGCATTGAATTGGCCATCAGGAGACTCAATCCTGGTGCTGGATCCACTGCTCCCTAGGTCTAAATCTGTACAATGGGGCCAGTTCTCTCTGTTCTGCCCACTTCATAAATATATCTCAAGGATTAAATGTTAGAATGAATTGAAAAACTCTTTGACACATAAATGCCATACAAATACATACTATGTATCCTCTTCTAAAGGGAGTTTATTTGGCAAATTAAATATTATTCTTAGTAGCAAGTTTTTATATATACCAAATTAATGACCAGCTAACAAAATATTAAAGTATAGTAGGAACACTCTTAACACTTAAATCATATTGCTAAGTAAACGTAACACATGCTTTTCTCACTTATGATAAGGTCTCTCTCTCTACTTGAACCAAAACCTCTTATTTGTTTCTACATCTGGTATCTCAGAAATTTCCAAAATAGCTGTCTACTTCCTGGTGTTCACCATTTCCCCTCTGAGGCTGCTGGATCTCTTGTTCTTTGTTATGGACTTCAGAGTCAGCACTCTACCAATGTCATGCAGTGCTGACACTGCACTATAGGAAATTAGATGGAGTTATCTCTCTGTGTTAAGCCCTTCACTGACTGTCCATTGCCATCAGAATAAAGTCTAAACTCCACAATGGGTCGTGAAGTCCTAGGGTGAAATGGCCCCTGCCTACCACTTTAGTCTCTCTGTTCACCACTGTACCAGTATTAGATCTTCCAGCCATATAGACTTCTTTCACTTTCTCCCTCTGAGCTTGCCGTCTCAATCTTAGGCCTCTGTATATACATTGTATTCTATCTCTTTGCACTTAATTCACTTCTCATCTTCCTCAGGTGTCAGCTTCATTGTCACTTGGAACATCCTCATCTGCCTCACTCCCTGTTTCTGCTGGTTGCTTATCTCTGTGGGACATGCTGGTTGGCCATCTTGCCACACAGTGACACCCTCCCAGCTCTGCTCATTCTCCTTCTTGACATTTGTTCTCACTTAGAATTTCCGAATCCATGGTACATGGATGGCACTTTTGTTTCAACCTGCAGCAATCACTACGTGAGTTAACTTTTAAAAGGGTGCTTATTAAAAGGACTTTCAAAAATGTGCACTGCTTAACTTCATTCATTTGTATGAAAAGCCTTCATTGTAGAACTCTGTGAACTGAAGAAGATATTGAAATGTTCTTTATCACTTTTAATTAATTAGAAGTTGGGACCAGGCGTGGTGGCTCATGCCTGTAATCCCAGCACTTTGGGAGGCCAAGGCAGGTGGATCACCTGAGGTCAGGGGTTTAAGACCAGCCTGGCCAACATGGTGAAACCCCGTCGCTACTAAAAATACAAAAATTAACTGGGCATGGTGGTGCATGCCTGTAATCCTAGCTACTAGGGGGGCTGAGGCAGGAGGATTGCTTGAACCTGGGAGGCGGAGGTTGCAGTGAGCTGAGATCATGCCAGTGCACTCCAGCCTGAGCGACAGAGCGAGACTTTGGCTCAAAGAGAAAAAAAAAAAAGTTGATATGGCTTGAATGTGGAATTATCTCCAAAATTCACATTGAAACTTAACCCCCACTGTGGTAGTATTAAGAGTGAGGCCTTCTGGGAGGTACGTAAGTCGTGAGGGCAGAGCCCTCATGAATTGTCGATGCCCTTGTAAAAGAGACTTCAGAGAGAATTTATGTCTCTTGCTTTCCTGCTCTTCTCCCACGTAAGGATGCAGCAAGAAGGCCTTCACCAGACCTACCAGAGGCTGGTGCCTTGATCTTGTACTCCCCAGACTCCGGGACTATAAGAAATAAATTTCTGTTCTTTGTAAGTTACTCAGTCTGCGGCATTTTATTACAGCACCATGAACAGACTAAGACAGAAGTCATTGTATTGTTAACATGCAGAAATGCAATTTAACAATGATCTGTGTTGAAAACATTCTGACTAAACCAGACCTATTTTACTTCTATGCTGTACAGAGCAGTGAATGCTTGATTTGGATTTAGATTTGGGTCTCACCTTTGCCTCTTGCCAACCATGAGATCCTGAGTAACTACCTCCTCAGCCTCATTTGCAAGACAGGGACAAGTATGAACTCACAGGGCTAGTATGAAATAAAAATGGTAAGGTCCTTAGCGCAGTGATTGGTGCCTATTAAATGGATTCAGTACCCGCCATCACTAATGAATTGAAACTTTCCTGGGACTGTTAATGAGAGACAAGGGTGATATCTGAAATTTTTGCTATTAGTTGTAGAAGGAATAAAAAATTAAGGCCTCCAACTAAATTAATCATAGAGAGAATAAAAATTACGTCCTCTGAATAAATTGATGAAGCTTAAACTCGTTGACCTTTGACACCGAAGCATCATGACCTTTTTGCAGGCCAAGTAACATTTCTGGGCATCATTCTTTCCCCTTACCCATAAAACTATGTGAGTTGTTTTGATTCCTTCCACCTCTAACTTTAATTTGCAGAATGGTTAAGAGAACTGAAATTATTTTCTCCTATGCCTTCTTTGTCTTCATTTTCACCATTTAATATATGATAATTGAAGTAACTATTTTCTTGTAAGTCACTTGAATTCAGAGTTTAAAATTTCTGGAAGGAAAATTATCATAGCCTTAGAATGGGGTATTGAAGGTCAGTTTGAGTTTCTGAGTAGATAGAACTGAAATATGCATCATTGTTTTCTTAGAATAGTTAGCTCCTTTCCTTCAGAATCTTTATTTGAATATCAAAGGAGACATCAAAGGTTGTTCGGCTCCTCCATGGAATGCCTTTGCTTATTAAGGTTTAGACGAGGCACTTCATGGGTTCAAGGAAAGTACATTAAAGAGAGAACCCATAGACACTTAAGTTTTCTTTATTGTTAAGTGTCAAGAGACACTTAAAATTCTTTTGTTGTTTTTGTTAAGCTTATGCTTTTTTTTCTGAAGTGAGCTGTGTCTTTGTTATATTCTGATCAACTGAGAAATCTTTTTTCTTGAGTTTCAAAGAGAAGCAGTAATTATGAATTTCTATTGAAAAAGCTCTGATTTCAAAAATTCTTTTTTGGTCTGAATATATGACTCTTTATTAACTTCCTTTTGGCCTTGAAAGAGCAAAGGAAGTTAAGTCAATTAAGATTGATGTTCTAGAAGGAATTTCATATATCACTGTTTATAATTTGTTCTATAATGTTAAACACTTACAATTCATTGTATCTGAGATGTTTGCTACCTGGAACTGACATCTAGGTAAAAATTATCAGGTGTTTATGGATTCTGAGAAGAGCTGGAAAGACTAATTTCATATCTTCATTTAAGTCATCAGTATTCTGGATAAGGGAAATAGTACTATTCAAGCGGTTTTCCTCTTCCAACTTGCTGCCACATTCCAAGCTGTGAGCACTTTTATTTTGTACCCTGACCTACCACAAGAGGGTAGGGAAAACATAGAAAAAGAAAAGGGGTAGGCCGGGCGCAGTGGCTCACGCCTGTAATCCCAACACTTTGGGAGGCCGAGGTGGGCGGATCACGAGGTCAGGAGATCGAGACTGTCCTGGCTAACATGGTGAAACCCCGTGTCTACTAAAAACACACACACAAAAAAAATTAGCCAGGCATGGTGGCAGCCTGTAGTCCCAGCTACTCGGGAGGCTGAGGCAGGAGAATGACATGAACCTGGGAGGCGGAGCTTGCAGTGAGCCGAGATCACGCCACTGCACTCCAGCCTGGGTGACAGAGTGAGACTCTGTCTCAAAAAAAAGAAAAAAAAAAAAAAAAAGAAAGAAAGAAGGAAAAGAAAAGGGGTAAATGTTTACAATTTGATTTGGCTCAGTAAGCATTTATTGATCCTCTTGCTGTATGTGTTAAAAATATTCAAATGACACTTGTTAAAGCACTGTAAGGACAACTTTATTTAAGATGAGGATGGGTCTGTTGCAATTGATACAGGGACCACTGTGATGGAATTTTGCAGTAGTGAAGAGAGTTTGGGCTTAACTCTGAATATAGCATGGACAAGTGAGAATTTGTAGCCAATGAACAGGGTGTAGTGGGTTGGGGGAGCATCAGTGGGTGGAAATTACTGAGTAAACATCATGAATAAGGGAGAATTCTGGCTAAATAGACCTAATAGGATTCTTCCTGAGGACAGGCCAGGGTGATGAGACATCTCCTGGGAGATGGTGAAGGATAAAGAACTTGATCAGATATTGACAGTGATCAGATATTGAGGGTGGGGGGGTCTGGCTAAACTGATTTAGTAGGATTCTTGCTAAAACTGGATTTTACAAGCAAGTGCACAGATAGGCCTAGGAGAAGATTCGGGAACCTGACTAGATTTTGGTCAAAGAATCTTTGTCATCTGATCAATTATTTATTGATATGATAATTCTGTGTTAACAAAGGTCATTGATTTATAATAAGCATTTATTTAGCTCTCAAGATTATGGGTAGGTGGATGATTATGGCTGGCTAGTTCTGATCTCTGCTAGTATCTCTTAATACAATTTGAGGACTGAGTAACTATGGAAGGTAAACTTGAACTCTACTTTAACATGATGTACTGGGATGGTGGATGTGCGTAGTCAGAAAACTTGTGTATGTGGGAGCGTAGATTAGGGAATTTACTATGGCTAACCTTAATCTTTTGCCTTTATTTGGCAAGAATCAGAAGTCGTTGCAACTCTAGTTTTACAATGCCAATAACCTCGATGCCAATAACCTCAATTAATGTTAAACTGTTTTTTCATATGCAACTGCAAATTATGAAGGGCCTACTCCAAGTGAAGGGTCAGTTAATATTTGACTCTTCAGGAATCCCTTGACATTCCTTTCTTTTTTTATTTTTGAAATTGGGTAGATTTCTTTGTTTTTCCTTGGTCAGTTTTGGTGTCATCAGTTGATGAGAACGTCCAAGGATCACAATATTTTAGACCTGAAATGGACCCTGAGACCATTTAGTCTAACATTCATTAATAAAGGAAGGAAGTGAAGCTCAGGTAGATTTATTTTACATCACGTGACAAGTTAGATGGGAACAGAGGAATAGAATCCTGGACCCTTAGTTCTCATTCTGTTGGTTTCACCAGTGGTCTGGTTTTGTTGTTGACATGGTCTCTGGCTTTGCAAGGAAAAGAATGGAGAACTTAACTGCAATTAGAAAAAATTAGTAATAGCATTTACATAGTAAATTGTATTTGAAGACAATTTTAGGTACTTTCTCTTATAGTTGAAATGAATAGCTGAGAGAATCTCATGTCATAGTTAAGTATTATTTACAGATTTAGGGTCTCCTCATTTAGAAAAAATAAATTATAATATTCTTCCTCATGGAATTGTTGTAAGTGGTGAATAAGTTACTATACTCAAATCACTTAGATTAGTGTCCGGCACGTATTAGTTGTTGCTATTTTTATTATTGCTGTTAATAGTATTGAGTGTTGTTATTTGGTTCTACTTCACAGATCATGTCTATTGGACTGATGGGGAAAGTTTGTTCATTTTTGGTGAGGGTAGGGGAAGAGGAAAAGATGCAGAGAATTTAGCCCTTAGAGTACTCCCTGTCTGAACTTAGGGATCTCAGCCTCTGACCTAGTGTTTACCAAAAAAGAGAGCCATGTTATTTTGGCTTACTTTCTCATTTACTATTGATCAACAACTAGAAATAGAAATCTTGCAGAGGTCATCTTTATTTTTTCATCTACTGCTCTCTTTACCAGTTTAGGCTTTCATTACATTGGGATGCTACATTTTAACAGTAAATTATTTGGTGCCTTTAGCTTCTTGAGGAAATGGAATTTCCCCAAGAATTTCTAAACCAGGGGATACTTTACAAATACAACTCAGTGAAATAGCCATCATAGCAAGCTTTCAGTGAAAGAAAATATGGAGAATTGGCCAGGCACGGTGGCTCATGCCTGTAATCCCAGCACTTTAGGAGGTCGAGGCGGGTGGATCACCTGAAGTCAGGAGTTCAAGACCAGCCTGGCCAACATGGCGAAACCCTGTCTCTACTAAAAGTACAAAGATTAGCTGGGCATGGTGGCAGGCACATGTAATCCCAGCTACTCATGAGGCTGAGGCAGGAGAAGAGCTTGAACCCGGGAAGTGGAGGTTGCAATGAGCCGAGATCATGCCACTGCACTCCAGCCTGAGTGACAAGAGCAAGACTCTGCTTCAAAAAAAAAAAAAAAAGAATTTATCTAACTTTATCATTGAAAAAAATATCCTAAACTTTGTGTTTTGTTGTTCTATGGAAAGGAAAACCACTGCTAATTTTACCACTATGTTAAAAGAAACAATCAACAGGAATTTGAGAAAAGAAGTTTCCAGAAGCAGATCACCCCAGAAAGTGCCTTTGTTTTTGGATGTATTGCTTCTCCAGCCCTCCCCAGCACCTTTTCCATTTCCATTCAGTCATTCTCTTTGCCTTTCTGCTGCCATTGATAACGTCCTGAAAAGGAACAGCAGAAATAACCAGGGTGGTCGTAGTTGAGTTGGCCTGAAAATAATAGTCACAGTAGAGGCAGAGCTGAGAGAAGGACGCTTAGCAGGGCTTTACCTTTTAGGCAATGCAGAACCAGTTGACACTGAAGATCAAAGTCAAGGAGTTTGCCTCAGAAAAATACACATAAAATCTTGTGCACAATTTCAGGAAGCAGTGGACCCCCTAAAGCCCATTTTGGGGCAGTAGCTGTCCCCATGGCTTGTGAGAGCTGACAGTATCCTTGGCTTTCTTCCTTGTCAAGCTCTCTGTTGGCAGCTAAGGAAGATGAAAGGGATTTAAATGCAGTGCTTGAGGATGGATCCAGTCCAGAGCTTGCTAAAAGCCAACTCTCTTTTGTGTTTTTTGGACTCCTCGTTTTCTCCATTCATTAAATACTTGAATGGCCAGATCTGAGCACATATCACTTCCACAGCTCTTTTCGGACCAGGCAGAGGAAAAGGGAGGTGAGAAGGAAGTGTGAGGCTGTCACCTCCTCACAGTGCCATTTGTTACAAAGCAGAGGAGCCACATGTGTTTGTAAGCAATTCTCTTTATTTTTGAGATGGAGTCTCGCTCTATCCCCCAAGCTGGAGTGCAGTGGTACGATCTGGGCTCACTGCAACCTCCGCCTCCCTGGTTCAAGGGGTTCTTCTGCCTCAGCCTTCCGAGTAGCTGGGACTACAGGTGTCTGCCACTACACCTGGCTAATTTGAGTATTTTTAATAGAGACGGGGTTTCACCATATTGGCCAGGCTGGTCTCGAACTCCCGACCTCGTGATCTGCCCGCCTCGGCCTCCCAAAGTGCTGGGATTACAGGCGTGAGCCACCTCGCCCGGCCATTGTAAGCAATCCTCAAGTTGGATAGAGATTTTTTTGTGAGATATTAACCCACTCTGGTTTTACAAAAGGATTTCTCCCTTATAGAACATTCCCTTTGTGGGAAGAGACCTCATGCAGATTTTAATGCAAATTTTGTAGGGGAAAACCGCTTTGAGGAAAAATTGGATTTAAAAAAGAGGAAAAAACAATGAAAGGGGGTAGAGGAAATAAGGATGAGGTGGGAAATGCTTGCGGTTTATGTGATTTGATTTGACTTTTGTTTTCCCCCTCCACTCTGTATTTTCCATGAAGAATTTTGCATGTAGGTGAAAATGACTTAAGACTTATTTTATGTTTTCATTTGGGGCTTGTTAATAGCTTCTCTTGATTCCCTTTCATCATCTTTTTTTTAAAAAAAAAAAAACAGCCAACCACATGTCTTATATGTAGATATCCAGAACTCCCACTTTCTATGACTGAGTAAGCTGCAGCAGGGCAGGATCCACACAGGTTCCTGCCCCTCTAGAAGCTGACGTTCTTGTAACCTCGTTTGGTTCCAAGAACCACAGGCAGGTGAGAAAATTATTCGCTGAATACCAGTGAGCTGTAATCCTAACACAGATACTCATAACTTTGTTGCCTTAAAAAAATTTCTTAACTGACTGGATGCAGTGGCTCATGCCCGTAATCCCAACACTCTGGGAGGCTGAGGTGGGTGGATCACCTGAGGTCAGGAGTTCAAGACCAGCCTGGCCAACATGGTGAAACCCCATCTGCACTGAAAATACAAAAATTAGCTGGGCGTGGTGGCAGGTGCCTGTAACCCCAACTACTTGGGAGGCTGAGGCATGAGAATCGCTTGAACCCAGGAGGTGGAGGTTGCAGTGAGCTGAGATCACACCATTGTACTCCAGCCTGGGTGACAAGAGCGAAACTCTGTCTCAATAAATAAATAAATAAATAAATAAATAAATAAATAAATAAATAACTTAACCTCCTATAACCTTGGCATCTTCTATTTTTAGAGGTAAGAGATTTGTGAGGTATTTTGTGGGTGGAAGACATTGGAGCCTTCAAATTATATTAAGTAGGTAAATAAACTCTTATTTTGTTTAAGATTATACCAGTGTAACTGTATCATTTTCAAAATGACTAGGTTATTTGGGATTCGATGGGATAGTAATATTCATAGCTAACAGAGCTAAGTCCTGTTCTAGATATTATCTCATTTATTCCCCCAACTTTCCTGTGAGGTAGATATTATTATTGTCTCCCTTTTATAAGTGAGTAAAATAGATGTGCAAAGAGGTTCAGAAACTTGCCCGAGGTCTCCCGGGCTCTTAGCAGCAGCAGAACTGGGAATGAAAACCCAGGTGTTGTGGCTGCAGAGGCCCTGCTCTCAGCATTGTTCTCTGCAGCCTTCTTCAGAGCTGCAGTATCTTTGCCTTGAAAGGAGAACATTGTGTCTGGTAGACACACTTACCTAAGATTTTTTTTCTTTCCCTTTTTAGGTATCTGAGAGCAAGCAGCAATAGAAATTTCCTGCTTACCATGAGACCATTTTTAAAAAGGGCCATTTTGGTCCTAAGTTATGTAAGTATATATATATATACTTTTGAAATATCTGATAAGGAGTGTTTTCACTCTATCTCAGCTCAAAGATGTAATTCAAATTATTTAATAGAGTCAGCAATAGACTCTAACATCATGATACTGGGATCAAACCATATCATATCAGTTGGCATGCCATAATGTTACAAAGCGTCCAAAGGTATATATGAAAGCATTCCAGGGATATGTGGATTTGATGATGTGGACAATGTGAACTGCAGTATTCTATGAGTCCTTTTCAAGATGCTGAGACTGAGTTGTCTCAAGAGGAGGCAGTGCAATCCTGGCTGTATCGGTTGTCTATTGCCACATAACAAACCACCCCGAGCTTTAGTGGCTTAAATATAACAACCCTATGTTGGCTCTATCTGCTTTAGTTTGGGCAGTGTTCAGCTTTTCGGGTCTTCTGATCATCATGATTTGGGGCTGAGGTTACTCAATCAAGTTTATTCAGCTATCATCTGAGCCAGGTCATCTCGGTTCTCCTCTACGTGGTATCTCATCCCCGAGGGCCTCTCCCTGTGGGTTCTTTTTCCAGAGGGATAGTCAAGACTTCCTTGTCACATGGCAGCTGGTTTCTAAAAGAATAAACTAAAAGTTGCTGCACCTCCCAAAGATTAGGTCCAGACGTGACATAAGGTACCTTCTGCATGTTCTGTTGGTCAATACAAGCCAGCCACAAGACTAACTCAGATTTAAGGGGAGGGGCGACTGACTTCATTCCCTGTTAGAGGAACAGAATGCACATGCAAAAAGGGTGGAGATTATTGGTGGCAATCTCACTGAATCTTCTTATTCTCTGAAGGTGCTTGTCATTTTGTACTTCCGTCTGTGGATAATGGGAGGATCTATGCCCCTCTTTTCAGAGCAGGATAATCCAGCTTCATTTTCGCCTTACATTCTTACAAGGTTAGTATAAGTACTTTTTAAAAAACCTGGTAATTATTAGATAATTTTGAGTAATCTTAAATTACAGGCTGACTTTGCATATTGAGGATTGTGGTCTATCTTTCATGTAGGGAGAAAAGAAACTATACATTTGAAATTGTTCTCAATAAATAAAGCTGTTTTGGCAGTATTATTGCTGTTGTTTCCTTTGGTGTATATTTGTTTATTCAACAAATATTTAACTGGATACTGTCTTAGTTTATTTTTGGTTGCTATAAAAAACTACCTGAGACTAGGTAATTTATAAAGAAAAGCGTTTATTTGGCCCACTATTCTGATGGCTGGAAAGTTAAGATTAGACATCTGGTGAGGGTTCAGGCTGCTTCCATTCATGGCGGAAGATGATGGTGAGCTGACCATGTACAGCGATGACATAGAGAGAGAGGAAGCAAGAGAGAGAGCAGAGGTGCCAACTGGCTTTTTAGCAACTGGCTTTTGTGGGAACTAATAGAGCAAGAAGTTACCTCCAAGGAAAGGGATTAATCTAATATAAGGGTTCTGCCCTCCTCACCCAAGCACCTCCCACTAGGCCTCCACACTACCACACT
Organism: Chlorocebus sabaeus; assembly: GCF_047675955.1. NCBI lineage: Eukaryota > Metazoa > Chordata > Mammalia > Primates > Cercopithecidae > Chlorocebus > Chlorocebus sabaeus. The sequence goes on along the minus strand of NC_132914.1, from coordinate 30,434,828 downwards.
GGAGATTACATTTTGCTGTGAGATTTGGTGGGGACAGATAAACCATATCTAAACCATAGCAGTCACTTATCAAAAATAACTATCTATTGATTGATACATATGTTGAATGTTATAGAACAATGTGCAGAGAAGTGTACAGAGGTTGATTGGATATCATAACCATTTGTAAGATAAAATAAGTGGGGTGGTTGGAAGTGACAAATAGAAATGAACAACAGTTTTTGCTAAGATACAGCTAATCACTCCATTTGTCCTTAAGAGTTCTGAGGGGTTTGGGTCAAGAAGTAATGCTGGTCAGCGGCTCTGATTCACTGAATAGGATTTTAAGCCCTTAACTGTTTTATTTGCTGTGATGTATAGCTGAGGTTTTCAGATGTAATTATATTTGACAGTTTTAATACCTTCCTTCAGAATATATTGTTGCTATAATGTTTTAAGAATTGGGATGCCTTTCTTTCGGCTGGAACCACCATCTTCTAATAATTTGCTGTGATGAGGAACGCAAAGAAAAAGAGGAGAGGCATCCCATAGATGTTCTCTAGGCCTTTTAGAAAACATAGAGTTGTTCCGTTGGCCACATACATGCAGATCTATAAGAAAGGTGATATTGTTGACATCAAGGGAATGGGTTCTGTTCAAAAAGGAAGGCCCCACAAATGTTTCCATGGCAAAACTGGAAGAGTCTACAATGTTATCCAGCTGCTATTGGCATTGTTATAAACAAACAAGTTCAGGGCAAGATTCTTGCCAAGAGATTTAATGTGCGTATTAAGCCCTCTAAGAGCCGAGATAGCTTCCTGAAATGCATGAAAGAAAATGATCAGAAGAAGAAGGAAGGCAGAGAAGCACACTTTGTGAACGAGTGGAGCCTGCCCTGCTGGAACCTGTCCCCTGTGAATTTGTGTCATAATAGAGGTCAAAAAATAAATAAAAGACCTGGGGACTGTAAAAAATTAAAAATATAAAAAATTAAGATGCACTCTTCTAAAATGTTCATAGTTTTACATACCTTTAATGTTATCTAATATCATTTTAATGATAATAACCTTCACTTTGTTTTGTATTTGCAGAGAAATGATAAATTTTAAATATTGATCTATGGGGTATTTATATTTTAGTTTATTTGTATCTCTTAGGGACAACAGATTGTTAGATTTTGTTTTTTGTTTTTTGTTCTTGTTTTTGTTTTTTTGAGATGGAGTCTCACTCTGTCTCCCAGTCTGGAGTGCAGTGGCATGATCTTGGCTCACTGCAACCTCCGCCTCCCTGGTTCAAGTGATTCTCTTGCCTCAGAGTAGCAAGTAGCTGGGACTACAGGCACACGCCACCATGCCTGGCTAATTTTTGTATTTTTAGCAGAGAGGGGTTTTCGTCATGTTGGCCAGGCTGTCCTCGAACTTCTGACCTCAGTTGACCCACCTGCCTCAGCCTCCCAAAGTGCTGAGATTACAGGAGTGAACCACCACGCCCAGCCTAGATTTTGTTTTTATGTTTGCCAGTGATTTTTCCTTTATATCATCAATTAACTTCTATGTTGGAATTAATAAATTTCTACTACTTTCTTTGCCTTCTATGCTTTTTAAAATTATTTCTAGTATTTTCTTCTCTTTCTTTATTTTCTTTATTTCCCATTTTAAAAGGCTATCTTCCAATACGATTATCACATTTTTATAATAAAAACTATGTCACATTTGATTTCATTACTTCCAACATGTGTTTGTATTAAACAAATCTTGAATATGCTCTCAGAAATAATGTGATATCCAACTTCTGGTGTTGGCTTACTCCTTCTCAGCAGTGTAGAACCTTTATAAATTGTTGTTTATATCTTATGTTTTAAAAATTCTTGTTCAATATATCCTTTAATTAAGCTTGACTTCTCTATCCCAGCTTTTTGTTAATGTTGCAATCTACTCACCATTTTTAGGTATCTGTCCCTGGCCTTCAAAATCTCCAGGGCTGCTCGTCCAGATATTTTTAGCTGTGCCAGCTCACTAATATATTGTCTTGTGTTCTGTAGCTCCCTAAATAACTACCTTTGTCTATAAGAGAAAAACCAATTTTGCCATATATTCTTGCATAGTGGCTACGTTTCCTTTAGCTTTGGGTTGGTTTCACTCCAAGACTTCTTGTCTCCTGAATTTGAGCGTTCATACTTATCTTTGTAGTTAGACGTAGCCTGTTCCCTGAGCTTACCAGTCTCCAAACACTAAGATGTACAGTTAAAAAGAGACAGATGGAGGAGAACGAGAGCATACTGCTGTCAACTCACCAAGCAATTATTTTATTCCTATCTCATGTCATAAGTAAACAAGTGCTTGTCCCAAGGTCCTTGGTGTTAGGAAAAGGTAGCCATTGATATCTGACTCACAGCTCTCCTAGCTGTAACATCTTAGGGGTCAGGGGCATTAGATGGTGGGGTTTTTTATCCCTGCTGGTAGGAAAAAAAAAAACAAAAAACAATTCTTTGGTGGAACCTGTGGCAAAATTAGTACCTTGAGCCATTTGCTAGATTCTGCCTTTCACTTCCAAGGCATATATATATACTTTTCAAAGGGATCTGCTACATATTTTGTCCAGGACTTTCTGTCTGTGAATTAGTCCATGCAAGCGACTGTAACTCAGGCAGTTCAATTAATAAAAAGTGATGGAATAGAATATCCTAATACCCATATCTTTATATTCTGCCTTTCCTTTCTTTTGAAAAACATCTTTCTGTTCTTGTGTTTCAAATACAAAATATCAGCCTGGCCAACATGGTGAAAACCCGTCTCTATTAAAAATACAAAAATTAACCAGGCATGGTAGCAGGCGCCTATAGTCCCAGCTACTTGGGAGACTGAAGCAGGAGATTTGCTTGAACGGGGAGGCAGAGGTTGCAGTGAGCTGAGATTGCACCACTGCACTCCAGCCTGGGCAACAGAGTGAGACTCTGTCTTTAAAAAAAAAAAAAAATGTGTGTGTGTGTATGTGTGTGTTTGTGTGTGTGTATATATATATATGTATATAACCGGGGATATTTCACTGACATTTGTTATGAATGGCTTTACTCATTCATCTGAGATGGCCACATTAGAATTGACTCTTTTGACCACCTAGAAAATGGTCTCTAATTCTTTTCCCAAGTAAAGTTCCTACTCAACTTGCATAGTTCTTTGTCCTGTCGTAGGCTGGTGATTCTTAAAGTGGACTATCTTGGTCTGTTTCCTAGTTGCATTGGCTTTTCTTTCCTTCTTAGCAGCTGTGCAGTTTAGCTGTGATTTGGCTGCGTGTCTGCAGTCTGTGTGAGTAACCAGGTGCTTGTCATGTGGTTTTGACAGTCTGGCTCCTTGATGTTTCATCTCTTTTACTGAATTTAGGAACTTTGCACATCTTTCAGTAGCATTTTTGCTTCTGTCTTGCAAGTATTGTTTCTTATTTTAAAGTAGGTATAATACGTTATTATCAGGTGAGAGTTTTCAGTTTAGCTTTTCTTTTTCCATTTAGTAGCTGTTAGGGTTATTAATTACATGTAATTTTAAAAAATCCTAATAACTTTTAAGAGTAGCTTGGTCAAGCCTTCTTTGTTTCAAATGATTTTACTTGTGAGATTCACTCTTTTACATTATCTATTTCTGTGTGCTTAACTCAGAGGGAATACCCTGTCATTTTCTGCTTACACTGAGCTTCAAAATCATTGTGGTATGCTTATGAAATACCTTTGTTAAGCAAAATTTCTAAGACATGGGAACAAAACAAAGATTATGTGACATTCACAGTAATGTAGAACATTATGTGACAAACTGAGAGGAATGCAACATTGGTAGGCTTATTATTTGCTGCTTACTGTATTTTACAACTTTGTCGTCTTAGAATTTAATGTGCAGAAACCTGATAGGTGTGATTATTTCTTTCCTCTCGAGTGGAAAAAATAAAACTTAAAATATTAGTTTTATTGCTTTGCATCACATTGGAAAAAAAGTTGTTACTGATTTGCTAGTCTCATTCCCCTATATTGTTTCATGAAGACTGCAAAAATCCCAGTTTTTTAAATTCAACTTGTATATGTGTATATATTTATTTTATAATAGACCACCAGCCACTGGTCTACTTTCTGTCTCTGTAGATTTACCTATTCTGAACATGTATGTAGGAATGGAATCATATGGACGGGCACGGTGGCTGACGCCTGTAATCCCAGCACTTTGGGAGGCTGAGGAGGGCAGATCATGAGGTCAGGAGATAGACACCATCCTGGCCAACATGGAGAAAACCTGTCTCTACTAAAAATACAAAAATTAGCCGGGTGTGGTGGCTCATGCCTATAATCCCAGCTACTCAGGAGGCTGAGGCAGGAGAATTGCTTGACCCTGGGAGGCGGAAGTTGCAATGAGCCGAGATCGTGCCACTGCACTCTAGCCTGGTGACAGAGCAACATTCCATCAAAATAAAATAAAATAAATAGAATCATATAATAGGTGGAAGTTTGTGACTGGCTTCTTTCATTTACAAGTTATCAAGATTCATCCATGTTGTAGTATATGTCAATACTTGACTCCTTTTTATTCCCCAGTAGCATTCCATTATATGGCTATACCATACATCTCATTTTTTTTTCATAAAAATGGGCATTTGGGTTGTTTTGTCTTTTTGGCTATTACAAATAATGGTGCTATGAACATTCATACACAAGTTTTTGTGTAGATGTATGTTTTCATTTCTCTTGAGTGTGTACCTAGGAGTGGAATTGCTGGATTATAAATGTTAACTTTATGTTTCACTTTTTGAGGAGCTGACAGAATATTTACCAAAGCAACTGCACCATTTTACATTCCTACCATCAGTACGTGAGGATTCCAGAATCTCTATATTTTCACCAACATTTGTCTTTTTGACAGTGTGTTTTATTATAGCCATACAAATGGGTGGGGAATGGTATGTCACTGTGGTTTTGATTTATTTATATTTAGCTGGTGGCTAATGATGTTCAGCATCTCCTCATGTACATACTGACTCTTTTGCTGTCTTCTTCGGAGAAAAGTTGGAGATCCTTTATTCACTTTTTAATTGGGTTGTTTGTCTTTTTATTTCCAAGTTGTAACATTTTTCTTAATATATTCAGGATACAAGTCCCTTATCTGATCTATAATTCATAAACACATTCTCTTTCTTTCTGTATATTGTCATTTCACTTACTTGATGATGTCCTTTGAAGCATGAAAGTTTTTTATTTTGATGAAGTCCAATTTATTTTTGTTGTTTCTAAGATATATATCTTCTGTATCTAAGAAGGCTTTGCCTAACGTGAATTCTTTTCTGAACTCTCTTGATCAAGTATCTTTTTCCCACGTTTATGAGTTACACAAACCTTTAGTTTGTGCTGTGTATTTGTATGAAGATTATGTTTTTAATATTTAAAAAATTGTACTTTGATACAGTTGATTTGGAATTTGGAAGCAATTTGGAAGCCATTTAAAATTTGACTTTTTATTCTTGATCATTGGGTATATCAAGACATAAGGTAGATTCCTTACAGAGTTGGATCATCATTATTCCAATGATGGAATATTCAGGATACACTGGTGACAAGGCCCTTAATCTTTTACCTTTCCTTTTTAACCCAGACATTCAGATGTATTAGCTGTCAGTCAGTTCTTTGTGACTGACCAGTAACTTTTCCAACCTGTAATTAATTGAGATTGTGTGGATCATTTAGTGGCATGAAGTTGAATTGTAAATGTTTCTACTTTCCACTTGAGAAGAACCATATAATTAGAAACTAAAGAACAAAGGAGACATTGTATCTTTATCACACAACTTTCTTTTGATAAGCAAGTTCCCCAAGGCCCAATTGTCCATTTAGTTGTCCATAACACACAACCTGTCAGTCATGATTGGTGATGACTACTTCCTTTCTTTCATTCCTCTCATCCAAGCAGTCCCCTCGTCCTGTGACTGCTCTTCCTAATCACCGAAATTCATGCAGTTATCTCCATCCCCACTGCCACCATCTTCCTGAAGGCCCTCATGGTCTCTGGCCTGTGTTCCTGAAATAGCTTCTTAATTTGTCTCTGTCCTCACAGTTTACTTTCCTCAGGTCCTCCATGTCATTTTCAAATGATATTTCTAGCTGGATTAATATTTAGAAGGTCAGTGGTTTCCTACATTCAATAGGATCCATGAAGAGTAAGGGATCTGGCCATTGCCACTTTTTTTTTTTTTTTTTTTGAAACAGAGTTTCACTCTGTCACCCAGGCTGGAGTGCAGTGGCAAGATCTTGGCTCACTGCAACCTCTGCCTTCTGGGTTCAAGCAATTCTCTTGTCTCAGCCTCCCGAGTAGCTGGGATTACACGTGTATACCACCATGCCGAGCTAATTTTTGTATTTTTAGTAGAAATGGAGTTTCACCATGTCGGCCAGGCTGGTCTTGAACTCCTGACTTCAGGTGATCTGCCCTCCTCGGCCTCCCAAAATGCTGGGATTACAGGCGTGAACCATTGCACCCAGTGAAGATATATTTTTGTTCTATCTCATTACACTTTATTGTTATAGACTATTCCCCAAATTTTCCGTCCCATTTAAATGTGAATTTCTCAGGGGCAGAAACCATATCTTATCTTTCTTTGTGTCTTTGGCAGGTTTTACAGTGCTGAGCACAGGACAGAGCCATGATAATTGTTTACTGTTTGATGGATGAATGCATGATTGACTCTGCTGTCATAGGCCTGCTGCTTCTATGAACATCATGCTACCTTTACCTTTTTGTTTCTGAAGGCCACTTTGCCCTACTACCTCTGGATATATCCTTGTTTTGCTTTTTGTCATTAAGACATTTTCAGCTGCATGTGCTTTTATGCACCCTGGTATGGAGATGGTAACTCTACTCTGTCATGAGAATGACCCACACAGTGCAGTGATAGACTTAAAATGCATGCAATTATGGAAACCCAATATCATCTTGGGCCTTCCTCTTTGAGATTTAAAGAAAACTGGCTTAAATTCTTTCCCACTTGCTTGAATGTTCATTGCCCTGCTCCGGATTTATGTGCTTCCCTAGAACCTTATGTTCTCATGGGACATCTCCCATTCCATTTTCCCTTTCCTGCAACAACTACCTGATGGCCCTTACAATTATCTTATGATCTTACGAGGCTTTGGCTCAGAGTCTGATACAAAATAAATCCTTAGAACATTGTTGAATAAATGACTGGTGACCTTGGTTATAGTTAACATCCTTAGAAAAGATTAAGCCTTGTGGAGCCACCCTTCTGAGAAGGTTGTAACACACCTGGTATTCCACTCTGGGCACCAGAAAGTTTCCCTTTCCTGCTAAACTCTACATCTGGTGCCTGTTACACAGACCATGGCCACTCTCATTTCCTTTTCTTGTGCCAACCAATTTACAGGAAGGCATAGACCTTTCACATTCATATCCCCTACAGTACCACTCATATAAGGCATTTGTGTTCAAGGGACTTTAGAGAAATCTGGAGACAAAGAGCAGAGTTACATCACAGAACCATGCCACAGGTAACTTACATTAATCATCTTGCACAAAATCCTCCAGCATCTCTTCCACTGGGGAATTCTTGATGGCTCATTTTTTATTTTTTGGCAAGTTTTTTTGCTTTAGTTATTTCCTTACCCTACCTCTCTCCTTTTTTGTTCTTCATTTTCTGTTCCTCCTTTGTCCAAATTCCTAATAATTTCTTACATAGCCGTAGACAGTACAGGCCACCCGAGACTATCTCCAAAATCTCACACACCTATGCCTCACCTAGGTGAGACGAGGCTATGCTAAGGTAATAGCAAGCTTTGAAATTAAAATGACTGAACATGAAAAGGTTTAATTTTTTGTTTACAGGAGGAGGGCCCAGTAACTTTCTAGGGATGTTGCCTTCCAGCCGGTTGACTCTGGGTTCTGAGCTGCTTGCATTTTATAGTCCTGCCATCTGGAATGGCTAAGTCAGTGTAGCAGAGGGAGAGAAAGTTAGTGGGGCCCTAACTTCTTATATTGAAACTTACAAGTACATATTACAAAAGCAGAGAGAATAGTGTAATGAGCTCCATGTTTGTCCCTATCACCCAGCTTCAGCATTTATCAACTATGCTTAATCTTATTCCATCAATAGCCCCATCCACTAACAGTCCCTCTTGTTTTCCCTGACCCGCCACAAACTGTTTGGAAACTAGTCCCAACTATAGTGCCAGTTCAGTCATCATCATTTCAGCACACAATATCGCTAAAAGATATGGCTATCTTTTAAAATATACAACCACAGTATTCTCATGGTAGCTAAAAAAATATTTCCAACCATTCTTTAATATCATTGAGTATTCATTCCACCACACAGTTTACAAGTGTTTCAGCCTCAAGAGACCCACGGTACCTCTGCTCAGACCTGCAGGCCAGAAGTAGTCACGTACCCCCTCCAAATACAAAGGGGCTGGAAAGTGTTGCTCCCTTTGTGCCTCAGAAGAAAATCAAACAGACTGGATGAATACATAGTTTTGTGTCTGATACAGCCTACAGTGGTATTTTCCTTTGAAACTACAACAAGAAATGTTGAAGAAGATCATTTTCTCTCTGAAGGAAATTCCAGGTCTAGCTTTTTAGATAATAACTTTTTCTCCCCTCTATTCACATATCAACAAGGGTCTTCAAGCCTATTTTATGAACCACCGGAACTGAACGCCTCAGAATCCTGGGCCCTCGCGGATCTCCATTCTTTCTGTTTACCTACAACATCTATTAGCAGGTCTACGTCCCACCTGTTCGTAAAGGCTCAGATCAGTGCTGCTTCTTCAGAAAGGTTTCTCTGCTAGAAAACTTATATTGACTGCTTTCCCCTTCTAGTCTGTACACTTATTTATACCATCATGTGAATTCCTGAATACGATCATGTTTTCTTAACATTTCACCATGATCTGGTCACTGAAATAATGAATGCTTTGACTTTGCCACTGAGAGAGGGAACCTGTTGATTTTGCAATGTGAGAACTGCTCAAGAGGGCAGGTCTAGGGTGGATGGCTGGGATGACCTGAGGCCCAGGTGTCTCACCTCAGGAAGAGAGGTGACAGTTCACAGAAGTCAAAATCAGAAAGTTAGGTAGGAGCCAGGTGTGGTGGCTCACACCTGTAATCCAGGCACTTTGGGAGGCAGAAGTGGGTGGATCACTTGAGGTCAGGAGTTTGAGACCAGCCTGGCCAACATGGTGAAACCCCGTCTCTAGTAAAAATACAAAAATTAGCCAGGCATCATGGTGCACATCTGTAATCCCAGCTACTCGGGAGGCTGAGGCGAGAGAATGGCTTGAACCTTGGGAGGCAGAGGTTGCAGTGAGCTGATATCGTGCCACTGCACTTCAGCCTGGGCAACAGACTGAGACTCCTCAAGAAAAAAAAAAAAAAAAGAAAGAAAGAAAAAAGAAAGTTAAGTAGGAAGATGCTCTAAATGCAGATTGAGGTACTGAATAGTTTTGCTTATAGCCCAATGGATGACAACTACCTGATGGCCCTTAAAATTATCTTATGATCTTACGAGGCTTTGGCTCAGAGCCTGATACAAAATAAATCCTTAGAACATTGTTGAATAAATGACTGGTGACCTTGGTTATAGTTAGCATCCTTAGCAAAGATTAAGCCTTGTGGAGCCACCCTTCTGAGAAGGTTGTAACACACATAATATTCCACTCTGGGCACCAGAAAGTTGACTGTAATTATTATTGCACACTGTCCCACCTCATTCCCCATGCCTTGTCCAATTTTCTGTCTTCAAAACCATCTGCCAGGGTCTGTCTACTTGTAACTTTATAAAAACAGTGAAATGCTTCCTCGAGAATGATGGAATTTATATTGTGAAATATCTGGTTAACTTACACAATTACATATATGACAAAATAAAAATACAATACAGTGTGGTTCTGATATTTATTTCCATTTGTTCTCTAGAAAGGTGGTGAGGGCGTAAGCCAGGGGTGACTATGGGAACTCTCTTTTCCTGGACCCACCTGTCCTCAGTCCTGTTTTGTCAGCTTGGTTCTCTTACTTACCTCCTCTGTCCTTTGGTTTCTCATAGCTTGAAATCTGAATGACTGTATTTATGTTAATCACAAAGAATGCTCTATTATCTTCTTTGTAGTTGTTCTAAATTTAGATTTTATTAAATTGCTCTTTTTTTAACAACTAAGAAAATTTTGCCCTCATAGTTCTAAATCCCTCTATCTGTCCTATCCTACATGGAATTTCTATAGGAACAAGAGTCAGAAGTTTTCACAAGAGGTAAAAGAGGGTGAGTAGGCATAGAATTCACACAGTAAAACTGATGGATGAAAATGACAAATCAGGATGGTATTTGGGAATTTTGACAGTGGAGCGGGGCTACAGCCCAGAGGAGAGAGTTGGGTTTGGAGTAGGAATCTAGAACCAAAAAGATAAAACCAAGGACAAGTGAATGTGGGCAGAGGTGGAGGATGGATGGGCCTGAAGACAAGTGATTGTCTAGATCTGTGTGGTCTACCAGAGGAGCTGCGGGCCCCATATGGCTACCTAGCACTTCAAATGCTAGTTTCAATGGACATGTGCTGGAAGTATAAAGGCACACCACACTTCACAGACTTAGTAAGAAAAAAATGTAAAATATCCCATTAATAATTTTTACATTGATTATCTATGGAAATGATAATATTTTGGGTATATTCATTGAAACAAAATATATTTCTGAAACTAATTCTTTATGTTTCATTTTTTTTTTAGTGTAGCTAATAGAAAATTGAAAATTATATATACTTTGATTCTCTGTGGGATAGCACTGGCCTAGAACCAGCACTGTGCTCCTGGCTTGACCCCATGCCAGAGGAGGTAGAAGGATGAGTGACTGGTGAGGCATGAGTGGCATATGCTGTAGATGCAGCACTCTCTGCAGCCTCTGTCTGCCTCTGGTTTGAGTGGCCTCTTCTAATCTGCCATGTTGTGTTTTGCTCAGCTGATTCTGAGTGGTGGGAAGATTTTATTGCACTCTGCCTTAGAATTGTGCCAGTTTAGAATTTGATTCTCATCTGGAAAAAAAAAGAAAAAGAAAAGAAAATATTCTTCAAGACTCAAGACCATAGGTGCTTATGATACTTCTTGTAAATTACCACTCAAAGTTGTACTGTGAATAGAGCCATGAGGGGCCTTAAGAATTTATCTCAGCTAGGTAGTCAAACCTGAATGTGCCTCAAAAATACTAGGGAATCATGTTAAAGTATAAGTTCTGAAGTCCAGATGCCCAGAGGTTCTGCTTCCATGTTTTTTGTAGACTTGCATTTGAAAAGTGACAGAATAGATTTTATGTATAACCTGTCCTGTCCGAAAAGTGTCATTTGCTTCCGGATTTTCTCTTCTGTTTCTATAAGTATCTTCAGAAATGTGATCCTTTGACCTCCACTCTTGTACATCTGGGATTAAGGATAAAAACAAAAGCCAAAGTTAAGTATGGCTTCTGCATAGGGCTGGAGCCTGCAGGAGAAATATCATTTCCACTACCACAGCCATGCTTTGCTGCCTAGTAATTGGTTTTGTCTTACCAGTTTGAAAGAGATAGAGCATAAAGCAGTCTATACTTGATGGAAGAAGTATTGCCTTTATCACATTGAAAATGGTTGTCTTTCAAATCGAGAAAGGAGATAACACAGGATTTGCAGTGAAAGGATATAAAGGCTCCCTCTCAGCATCACATTTTTTGATGAGATTTGGTACTGGATAAACAACTAGAATAGATTTGCTTAAGCGGTAGGTCTGTTTTTGCTGTTAAGAAATATAGGCAAAGGTTTCTATTACTTTGTAGGAAAAGGTGAAGATAGGAAATAACAAGATGAAACTAGCACGCAATATCTTCCACGTTCTAAAGAAGCTTCTTTCTCATCTTTCCATTTTGGTTGATGGTTTCAAAGAGACACAAAACCTTAGATCTTGGTTGTTACAGCCTAGAACTCTGTGTCTTCCTTGTAGTTGCATCCCTTATAGCCCCGAACATGGGGCTATCTCATAATAACCTCAGAACATTGAATTAAAATGTTTCTTTTGTAAAATAATATATGGTGTGTTTAAAGAGAGCTGTGCAAAATGAACTGCTCTTTTCTTGACTGAGCATCTAACAAAACCTTTGAAACATGTCTACAGGGGCTCTTAAAACATGTTTTTTGGGGCTGGGGGTGGTGGCTCATGCCTGTAATCCTAGCACTTTGGGAGGCTGAAGCGGGTGGATTGCCTGAGGTCAGGAGTTTGAGACCAGCATAACAAATATGGTGAAACCCCATCTCTACTAAAAATACAAAAATTAGCCTGGCGTGGTGGTATGCGCCTGTAGTCCCAGCTACTTGGGAGGCTGGGGCAGAATTGCTTGAACCCGGGAGGTGGAAGTTGCAGTGAGCTGAAATTGCGCCACTGCACTCTAGCCTGGGTGACAGAGCGACACTCTGTCTCAAAAAGAAACATGTGTTTTCGAAATGAAGCTGAAGCTGTTCTGTATTTTAGAGCTGTGATGACCAGACCTGAGTGAATATGAGAATCAATCAAGGAAACATGTTTAATATAAAGATTCTCTGATTCATCTCACAGAAATTCTGATTGGGTAGGTTACAAGATTGGATGACAGAATCTTTGTATCAAACAACGGCCTACATGACTTGGGGAAGTCACCTGTTTTGAGAACCCTGGGCAAAAACTGTGTCCTCTGTAGCTGAAGAGTTCTCTGTCTGGGATACTGCCCCCATTATGTCTTCATATTATAATATGTTCATAGAAAAATAGCTTCTTGAGGATGAAAGAAGTTATCAAGGTCAATGAGCATAGTTTTCCAAACCAGAATGAAACTATGTGGTCATAATTTATTTAGTTTGTCACAAGAAAAGGGAGAGAAGAGGGAGTCACATGAGGGAGCTTGTGGCAGTAGAAATTTCACCTGGGGACTAGGGATGGGGTGCTGAAAAATGCAGATCGGGATCACTTACTGACATATTATTTGTTGAAGAAAACTGTCTCATCCTTGAAATCTACATATTGTATTTCCATTACAATCTTAAATCCCAGAGAAGCTGATGAAAGTTAAAGAAACACTTCTTTTATTTTCTGCTAACATTGAAACATAAAGGCCAATATTGCTTTTCACACTGAAAAAAATGCCAAGCCTGAGCTTTTACTTAAGGATTCTATTTCTTGATCCTCTAACAAACATTTTCAGCAGTGCAATCAGTTTGATGTGTCGTTAGAGAAGATTATATATGGATTTTTAGTTTACGTCAGCCTTGCTAGGGCTACGTGAAAGCTCCAGTTCTTCTGGGCTTCACTGATGAAGGAGTGAGTCAGGGTCTCAGGCGGGTGCTTCTCCATGAGACACCAATATTTCACCCACCATATTTCCTTTCACTTCTCCACATTAATAAAGAAATGCTAATGGGAGACCATTTGATGCCATGGACAATTGTATTTGGAGCCAGAAAACTATGTCATGTGTGTGCAAACTCTGCTATATGCTTGCAGTGGGAACTGCATAAATTACAGCCTCTTTAAGGCAATTTTCTTTGCTGCAAGAATGAGTGTAATGCCCACTTCATAGAGATTTTGCTGTCAAATAATCCTTATACACAAATGCTTTGTAAACTAGGAAATGTCGTACATGCTAGTGGTATTTTTAATATTGTATGCGTTTCATTAATAGACCAACAGGATTCTTGTATAGAGACCTGGAAACTTGAGCCTGATGCATTGTCAGCAGTCAGTTCATGCCTCCTCAATGAATGTTGAACCTGTGCTTAATGAGAGAAAGTATATTGGTTTGAAATAAACATGTTAAATCCTTTATAGAGAGAAAGACACCTTAGGCAAAAAAATGAACCCAGTATTTACTTTGCAGAAACTGTATTTGCTTTTTTGCAGATATGTGGGTAAGAAGTTGCTAACATTCTCAGACATTGAAATCCGTTTTCTCTACTCTGATGAAGCTCTCTATTAATAAGATTACTGTATTAATGGCACATGTAAAAGGTCAGAAAGACTTAATGACATTTCGGATTCACTTTATAGTTTATCCATGGTAACAAAAATTCTCATTTTAACTACATTCATTGTAGTTTAATGCAAAATAAGAAAAAATAAGCCTGGCATAGCTTTAGGAGGATATTTCAGTGTGAAGGGAGTGCCTGTAACACTGGGTGCTGAAGAGGGCTACAAAAAGGCAGAATCTTCCATCTGTGCCTCTCAACTACATGCCTGGACAACTGCAAGCCTAGCAGATATCTTTTATTGGGTTGTAGAAAAGTATATGTTTGCCCCAGGCTGAAATAAAAGTATAAACTCAAGTATTTCCAGATTCTAAGGCATTATTTTATTATCAGGCTGATTTCTTAAAACCTATAGAATCCATTTATTTTAAGACCTGGGTGCTAGGGAAATAATTATAGGCAGACACAGTCACTGCTCCTGAGGAGCTTGTGTTTTAGTGGGGAGGACGGGCACATTCATGGACAGTTACAGGGCAGTGTGCCAAGCCCCAGTGTGATGGGACACCCGCCTGTCCTGGGGAGGGATGATATGGAAGGCTTGTCATAGTGAATGGTGTCTGCTCTGGGACCTGAAGCATCCAGAGGTGTTGGAGTTCAAGGACCTGTAAGAGTTGATTCCAGAAGATGAGGTGAGCTAGTCAGGTGCTGCTGTCAGAAATGTGAAACTTGAGGGTGAGGCAACTGGTGTGAAGATGACAGAAAAGGAGATGCTGGGAACGGAACTCCTAACTACGCTCAGCCTCCATTATGAACAAGCACAAGAAGCCCCTGAGCAGAGAGTGAAGGTGGAGCAAATGCTAAGAGAAGCAGAGCAGCCAGGAGAAAGGCGTGTAGCCTTCATGGAAGGGTGGGTGCTGCCTTTCTTTCTTGTTGTTGTTTAGTTTTGGTTCCCTAAGAATCTTAGTTCTACTCTGAGTTTTCTGTCTTTGAATTCTGGGAATTTTTTTTTAAAATATCCATAAGTTATTGGGGTACAGGTGGTATTTGGTTACATGAGTAAGTTCTTTAGTGGTGATTTGTGAGATTTTGGTGCACCCATTATCTGAGCAGTATACACTGCACCATATTTGTAGTCTTCTATCCCTCGCCCCCCTCACACTTTTTCCCCAAGTCCCCAGAGTCTGTTGTGTCATTTTTATGCCTTTGCATCCTCACAGCTTAGCTCCCACATATCAGTGAGAACATATGATGTTTGGTTTTCCATTCCTGAGTTGCTTCACTTAGTCTCCAGTCTCATCCAGGTCACTGTTAATTCATTCCTTTTTATGGCTATATAGTATTCCATCATATGTATATACATTTTTTTTTCTTTTTCTTTTTTCCTTATCCACTTGTTGATTGATGGACATTTGGTTGGGTTGGTGCCACGATTTTGCTGTTGTGAATTGTGCTGCTATAAACATGCGTGTGCAAGTATCTTTTTTGAACAATGACTTATTTTCTTCTGGGTAGATACCCAGTAGTGGGATTGCTGGGTCAAATGGTAGTTCTACTTTTAGTTCTTTAAGGAATCTCCACACTGTTTTCCATAGCGGCTGTACTAGTTTACATTCCCACCAGCAGTGTAGAAGTGTTCCCTGTTCACTGCATCCACACTAACATCTACTGTTTTTTGATTTTTTGATTATGGCCATTCTTGCGGGAATGAGGTGGTATCGCATTATGGGTTTTGATTTGCATTTCCCTGATCTTTAGTGATGTTGAGCATTTTTTCACATGTTTGTTGGCTATTTGTATATCTTTTGAGAATTGTCTATTGATGTCCTTAACCCACTTTTTGATGGGATTTTGTCTTACTGATTTGTTTGAGGATGGGTTTCAAGATTTAAAGCTCCTTTTAGCAGTTCTTGTAGTGATGGCTTGGTAATTGCAAATTCTCTCAGCATTTGTTTGTCTGAAAAAGACTATTTTTCCTTCATATAAGATGCTTAGTTTTGCTGGATACAATATTCTTTGCTGATAATTGTTTTGTTTGAGGAGGCTGAAGATAGGGCCCCAATCCCTCCTAGCTCGTAGGGTTTCTGCTAAGAAATCTGCCAGTAATCTGATCGGTTTTTCCTTAAAGGTTACCTGGTGCTTCTGTCTCACAGCTCCTAAGATTCTTTCGCCTTAACTTTGGATAACCTGATGACAATGTGCCTAGGCAAAGATCTTTTTGCGATGAATTTCCCAGTGTTCTTTGTGCTTCTTGTGTTTGGATGTCTAGATCTCTAGCAAGGACATGGAAGTTTTCCTTGATTGCTCCCCCAAATACATTTTCTAAGTTTTTGGAATCCTCTTCTTCCTCAGGAACACTGATTATTCTTAGGTTTGGTCATTTAACATAATCCCAGACTTCTTGGAGGCTTTGTTCATATTTTCTTATACTTTTTTCTTTGTCTTTGTTGGATTGGGTTAATTCAAAGACCTTGTCTTCAAGCTCTGAATTTCTTCTTCTACTTGTTCAATTCTATTGCTGAGACCTTCCAGAGCATTTCACATTTCTAAAAGTGTATCCAAAGTTTCCCAAAGTTTTGATTGTTTTTAGTTTAAGCGATCCATTTCCTTGAATATTTCTCCCTTCACTTCTTGCATCATATTTTGGATTTCCTTGCACTGGGCTTCACCTTTTTCTAGTCCTTCCCTGATTAGCTTAATAACTAACCTCCTGAATTCTTTTCCAGGAAAATCAGGGATTTCTTCTTGGTTTGGATCCATTGCTGGTGAACTAGTGTGGTTTTTTTTTAGGGGGGGGTGTTGAAGAGCCTTGTTTTGTCATATTATCAGGGTTGGTTTTCTGGTTCCTTTCTCATTTGAGTAGGCTCCATCAGAGGGAAAATCTAGGACTGAAGGCTGTTGTTCAGATTCTTTTGTCCCACGGTGTATTCCCTTGGTGTAGTACTCTCACCGTTTTCCTATGGATGTGGCTTCCTGTGAGCCAAACTGCAGTGATTATTGTCTGTCTTCTGGATCTAGCCACCCAGTGAATCTACTAGGCTCTGGGCCGATACCAGGGGTTGTCTACACAGAGTCCTGTGATATGAGCCATCTGTGGGTCTCTCAACCATGGATACCAGTATCTGTTCTGGTGGAGGTGACTGGGGTGTGCAATGGGCTCCATGAGGGTTCTTAGCTTTGGTGGTTTAATGCTCTATTTTTGTGCTGGTTGGCCTCCTGCCAGGTGGTGGCACTTTCCAGAGAGCATCATCTGTGGTAGTATAGGGAGGGACCGACAGTGGGCAGGACCCTAGAACTCCCAAGAGTATATGCCCTTTGTCTTTTGCTGCCAGAATAGGTAGGGAAGGACCAGCTGGTGGGGGCGGGGCTAGGTGTGTCTAAGCTCAGACTCTCCTTGGGTGGGTCTTGCTGAGGCTGCTGTGGGGGCTGGGGGTGAGATTCCTAGGTCACTGGAGTTGTGTACCTAGGAGGATTATGGCCACCTTTGCTGAGTCATGCAGGCTGTCAGGGAAGTTGGGAAAGCCCGCAGTTACAGGCCTCACCCAGCTCCCACACAAACCGAAGGCAGGTCTCTCTCCCACCGTGCTCCCCTCAACAACCCTCAGACCGTTTCCAGGCTAAGAGTGATACAAGGCTATCTGCCTCCCAGCTGCGTGAGAAGAGGGCTTGGTTCTTCTCCAGCCTGTGGAGTCTGTACATCGGATTCACACCCTCCCCCGAGTTCTGGCAAGGAGGCTTCTCACCCCATTCAAATTGTTACAGATTTCAGCTAGAGATTTCCTTCTCTGTGTGTAGTTTTACCTCCTGCTTCTCTCCCGTTGGATCCCTGTGGTGCCAGACAGGAATGGCCTGCCAGGGGACCCCGTGAACTCCCAGGGCCCTTCTGTTGCTTCCTCTACCCCAGTATTTCTCTTGGCTCTGCAAATTGACTCAGCTCTGGGTAAGTCAGAAACTTCTCCCACAAACAGACCTTCAGCTTCTCCTGTTGGGGGGATGTGTTTGCGAGAGGAGGGTCTTCCTTTCCCACTTCCACTGTTGGGGCACTCACAGTTTTGTGGGGGGTCTCCCGGGTCCTAAAGTAGCAGTCTTCTTTCTTAAGAGGGTCTGTGGGTCCTCTTGGGATTGCTGATTTGTTCTTGCAATCAATCTGGAGCTAAAATTCACAATGTGAGCCCCCCTCGCTGCTCTGTCCGCAGCCACATCTAGTCCTGCCTCCTGTCTGCCATGATCTCGCCATACATCTCTTCTGGGAATTTTCAAAATAGTCTCTACCTTTAATTGAGCTGGATTAATTGGACCACTCATCCTTATAAGCCAGAAGAACTCCAACAGAACACAATGAGAAGCTGGTCAGAATTGCTTGGCTCTGTTTTCTTCTTTCGTTGGGTATTTGGAAATAGTCTCACTATCTCTATGGGTCCCAGGTGCTAAGCAGCAAGTGTTCAGTACTACTGATGGGTCTCGGCCCTTGAATGCCCCATGGGGGGCACAGCACTTATCTGGCATCTTCTACTTTGCTTGCTTTTACACGATCCATTCCACTGGGGACTGACTGTCTGTGGCTTTCTAGTGCCAGCCTTGTTTCCTGGGGCTCAGGTCCTGCTTCCAGTCATATATCCTTGTCTGTAGATGGTTTTTCTTGATTTCCTTTTCTTTTGTGTCTTCTCTGCTTGTTCCACATTACCATTATGAGGTTCCTCTGTGTTGTTGCATTCATTCTCATTGCTGAATTGATTTCTATCACATGGATATTCCATAATGTATGTATGCATTCTATCGTAGATGGATATGTGAGTTGTATCCAGTTTGGCGCTATTAAGAAAAGTCCTGCTATGAACAATCTTCTAAATGTTTTTTGGTAAACACATGTGTCCAATGCTGTTTGTGTGGAATTACTTAGGAGTGGAATTGCTAGTTCATGAAATATGCATTTATTTTGCTTTCATGAAACTGCCTATGGTTCTGCAAGGTGGTTTAATCAATTTACAGTAGTGTTTCAAAGTTCTAGTTGCTCCACATCCTCACTGATACTTGACATGATATTTTTTTATTTTAGATTTTCTACTGGTAGTAATTTTTATCATTTTTATAGTATACAATTTCTAATCCTGTACTCATAACTGTTCTTTAAAAATGACATGTTTATTTACAATTTGAAGCTATTACTCTTGGGTGGCCCTGTCTGGACTATCTCCCATCTCTCCACATACTTAATTAAATTCTGTGGAGATTCTAGGATGTCTTCCCTTCATCTTCCACTTCTCATTAATCTATCATTTCTTAGAACTCCATCGCAATTTGATATTTATATTACACTGTTGTCAACCATGTAACGTGTGTGTTCTCACCAGCAATGCAGTGAAAATGCTCTTGTGGAAGGCAGAGGCTAGATCATACTACCCTTTAGCACCTAGAAAGGCGCACAGAATAATTACTCAATGTTTGATGAATTCAAGTGAAGTTTCCCTGTGCATTGAGGACGGTAGTGCAGGAAGTAGCTTTCTTTGGATAGTTCTGGAGAAGGTTATGGGCAGGGGAAGAAGATGCTAAAGACAGTAATTACCAGGTAATGCCTGTGTAGGCCTGTCATTACTAGGGCACAGTGAGGCGGAGACCCTTTGAAACATCAATAGTAATTCAGGAGTTATGAGGATGAAAACAGGCAAGAGTCTGGGAGGGAGCAGGACAGATCACCAAAACCTATCTGTGAAATGGGAGGAGTTCCCTTATCCCCCTCACAGGGTGTGTGATAGGGGGAGTGGCTCGCTTCTTAGGTGCCCCGCTGCTCAAACCCTTAGCAGAAGCATGCAGACCAGCAGGTCATGGGGAGCATTTTTGGCACCAACCCCATGGCAGCATCTAAGGTTGAGTGTATACAGCTGCTGAAGCCCTGGTGGGTGTGTGTTACCGTGTGCTCTTTCAGCTTTGCCGTCTGCAGGCGGCTTATGTTAATCAGCTCAATTAGACTCTCCGCCTTATCGCCAGGACAGAGGGCTTTCTGTATCCTGGGTTCTTGCCCTAGTGTACCAGAAAAATCAGATCACATGTGGGCTTGGAGGATGGGTTGAAAGGTTTTATTGAGTGGTAGAAGTAGCTCTCAGTGAGATGGATGGGGATCCAGAAGGGAGATGGAGTGGGAAGGTGGTCTTCCCCTAGAGTCTGGCCGATCGCCCCCAGCTGAATTCCGTGTCATTCCGCCATCGAAGTCCTGCCAGTGTCTGCTGGGGTCTGTTGGTGTGCTCTTCTGCTCCTCTCGATGTCCAGCCATTTGTATCTGTGCTCGCTAGGGTCTCGGGGTTTTATGGGCACAAGATAGGGATCATGGTGGGCCAGAGTGGTTTTGGAGAATGCAACATTTTGGCACAAAAACAGGAGTGCCTGTTCTCACTTAGGTCCATGAGCACAAGCCTGAGGGTGGAGCCCTAGCTAGGGACCCTGCCCTTCTCTACCCAGCACTTCCCTGCCCGCCTCCCGTGTCAGCGGTATCAGTAGAGTCTGGGCTGGGTGGGGTGCTCCTCACCAGTGGTATATTGACAGTTGGCAAATGCCCTTCCTAAGAGGAGATGAGTGTGTACAGTGGACCCAATGTCCTGTATTTATAAAATGATAAAAGATTTTGTAGGCGAAAGTAAAAGAAAGATCCTATGAGCAATAACATTTTTATGTAAAGCAAGCAAGAACTGTATATTTCTGCTTGCAGTACCTGATTTTTCATATGTACCTATCACAGACGTCTTTCTAGGGCAAAGAAATATGTTAGGTTCATGTTATCTCTTAGCCAGATAGGTTTTTGCTGAGGCAAAGAACAGAATTTATGTATATGCTTGCACTTAAAACACTTTGATTTTTTTCTCGATAAAAATGAGGATTTAGATGTGAAGAGCCACACAGTTTTGTTACGTGCAATTTGATGAATGCCATTTTCCCCACAGTCTCAGCTTCAGCTTGCCTTTCCCTTTCATGTTTTTCGGCCACAAAACCTCTTTACTCTTTTCTGGCTTATCAATGAAAATGCATGACTAAATTGTTTAAGCTGAATTCCTGGCTTTCTGTGCTGTATATTCCATTTTGTTGGCAAGATATTCTTGTGACTTTCCTTCTGTTCACAGAATTTGTGGTAGAAAATTGGTAAATTCATTTTGGTTTTGCACTTGCTTTAAAAAAGATAACACAGCAGGGCAGAGATATTCGACAGATTATTTTGCTTCTGAAATTATAGCAGAAATAAGATGATTTGCTTCAATGTAATTCACCGTGAAAGAATTAAAAAGAAATACTGTAGCCGTTGGACAGCTAGCTGAACTATCCCCTCCACCCCCTACCTCCAGTGTAATTAGCTTTTGGAGTGATTCCAAATGGCTTCTTTGTTTGTCGTCGTTGTTCTTTTGTGGGTTTTTTTTTTTTTTTCTCTCTCTCTCTCATTTTGTTTTGTTTCATTTTGAAACAGGATCTTGCTCTGTTGCTCCAGGCTGCAATGCAGTGGCACAATCACTGCTCACTCCAGCCTTGACCTCCCTGGCTAAAGTGATCCATCCTCTCATCTCAGCCTCTGGAGTAGCTGGGACTACAGGTGTGTGCCACCACACCCAGCTAAGCTTTCTTTAAAAAATTTTTTTGTAGAGATGAGGCCTTGGTGTGTTGCCTAGGCTTATCTCAAACTCTGGGGCTCAAGCAGTCCTCCCAGCTAGGGCTCCCAAGGTGCTGAGATTACAGGCATGAGGTACCATGCCCAGCTCACTGCACCCTCCGCCTCCCAGGTTCAAGTGATTCTCCTGCCTCATCCTCCCAAATAGCTGGGAATACAAGTGCGCACCACCACACCCGCCTAATTTTTGTATTTTTAGTAGAGAAGGGGTTTCACCATGTTGGCCAGCATGGTCTTGATCTCTTGACCTCGTGATCCACCCACCTTGGCCTCCCGAAGTGCTGGGATTACAGGTGTGAACCACCGTGAAAGCATTTTTCTTTTGGTAATGTGTAAATAACTATGTTGAGATTATAACTTAAAAAATTTTTGTTATATTTGTTTTTTGTCAATACAGTATTGCACATCTAGAAGACATAAAGAACTGAAGTCAACTTGCAGAGCAAGGCCAAAACGTAAACTCAAAATTAAATAATACATTCTGCATAGCAGTTCCGAATGTTCCATAGTCAAGCCATAGGGTGGAAATAAGATAAGAAAGTGTTACTATTACAATTCTATTGCCTTTTGCCCTAGTTAAAAAGTAGAGAAAGTGGCATGAAGTACCCCACATGCATGCCATCTTCTAGTCACAATAATGATAACTCCTGGTCATCTTGTTTCATCCATATCCCATCTACTTATTTTCCCTTCCTCTTAGTCAATTATTTTAAAGCAAATCCCAGACATCATTTTATTTCGTGTGTGTGTATGTTAGTATATATTTCTAAAATACAAATACTCTTAAAAAAATTACCACAATACTATTATCACACTTTAACAGTGATTGTCCCCAGCCAATTCTCTCTCTATCCAATCAGTATTTCAGTTTATTCTGATTGTGTCCTAAGTGGTTATTTTTAATAGAGGTTTGTTTGGATTAGCATCTAAACAAAATCTGCACTTTGCTTGATGTGTCTCTGAAGTTTCTTTTAATTTGCAGATGTCCTTTCCCTCCTTCTCCTCCCATAATTACAATGTACTTGTTTAAGAATCTGGGCCCTTTGTTTCCCACAGTCTGGATTTTGCACACTGCATCCCTGTGGTGTGATGCGGCATATTCTGTTGTTTCCTGTCTTTGATATAAACTGATAATTAGATTTAGGACTTGATTAGTTCAGGTTTGATTTTGTTTTTTCTTTTGACTTCGTAAGCATGGTGTGTATTTCCATAAGGAGGACATCAGGCTGTTCATTTCCCTTTCAGTAATGTTAAAGTTGATTTGTCAGTTCCAGGCACCTGAATTAGCCTGATTTAACTATCATAAATAGAGGACCTCACTGGCTTTTCACCTAATAAGTTAAGCAGTCATTGATGACCATTGCCATTGATGATCATGCCTAGATCTATTATTTCCTCAAAAAGGGGATAATAGTTTTAAAGTCATTTTAAGAGCTGGGATGTGACTGAGAGACAGAGCTACCCAACTTTTTCTTCTAAGGTTGATGGTTCACTACTTACCTAAAAGCTAAGTCATAGAGAACCTTTAGTGGCCTGAAAAGTAGATGACATCAGCCTGAAAGCTCTGTGAAAAAAGAAGCCCAAAATGATTCAATCACTTTTCTATGGAGATGGCATTCTCGGGCAACAATTTCACAGGTCCAAGCCTAAAAGATAAACAGCATTTTTTTTTTTTTTTTGGCCATTTTTTTTTGTTGCTGTTAAATAGCAAAGCCTGAACTTTATCAAACTTTCAGTGTATACTATTCTATTTGTATATTACCTTTTAGTTAAAAATTAACAGAGGGGAAAGGGTTGAGCATGATTGAAATAGCCATGCCTCTTTCAACCCATGTCTTTGTTGGGGTTTGAGAGTCTGAGCAGTAAATAATCTGCCTCCTGCTCTGCAGCCTGATGGCTGTGGATGATTTTCCTTTCCACCACTGATCTTCAAACAGTAAGAGGGGAGGGGAGGAGAGAACTGAGGTGTTTTAAACCAGTAGCTATTTGTTGACAGGAATCAGGGTCAACTGATGCTTTGCACTAGAAAGTAACTTGGAAATTATCTCATCTAATGTCTTCGCCAATCCAAGATTCCCTCTAAAAAAGCCTGACAAATGAGGGAGAACCTCTCTTCACACTCTGTACTCTGATGGTGTTCATCTGTTTCCTTCTGCCTGTTTAATTCAGTGTGTCCTATTTTCACTATTGGATTATACATTCCTTGAGGACAAGGAATTCATCTAATTCTTCTGTTTAATTCCAAGTAAGTTGACAAACACAGTCAGATATGAGCTGAAGTGGTGAACACAGATTTCACTCCATCACTACTGACAGTAGGGGAAGGAGCAGAGCTTCATTCTGATTTGTGCAGAGGTGACTGGGCCTTTCAAAGGGAGGGTGAGGGAGTGGGTGGAGTGTGGGGCTCAGTAGAGTCAGAGAGGTGAAGACTTATAGAGCGTTGATCCCTGTAGATGCGATGAGGCCAGCTGTGTCCACTGGCTGACAGTTACCAAAGTTAAAATTCTGTGCTCCCAGAGATTGGGAGACAGAGGCCTGTCCTTCCTGATGATTACATTTCATAGGAATGGCTCTCGGGTCCTTGACGGAGATGCTTCTGTGTTGTAAGAGGTAAGTATCCACAGTCGTAAGCACATTTTTGTAAATGCTGTAAGAAAAGGATGTTGGGGGCCTGTTGTTAGGTGTTGACTAGAGCAAAGAATAAATTCTCCTGACAGCATTTCTCAGGTCAGCATTTTAATGAGGGGCTGGGGTCATCCCAGGGACACAGCCTTATGCTGAGGCAATGCTAGGGTTTGATCATCTCCTAGATTCAACAAAGTTGCTATGTGCAGTTCTCAAGGGTCTAGAACACTGCTTAATGAATGAATTTAAATAAATTCAATTTTCTCTACCCCCAAAATGAGGCGAACAAGTAGAATGCCTTCCACTTTACCTTAGTGCCTAGTTGCAGCCAGGAAACAGGCATAACACCTCCTCCATCCATTGTCCCTCTGTCCACCTGGCTCTCCTTGTCATCAAGGACACCTGCAGTTTCCCTCCTACCAAGTCCTGGCCCCTCAGTGTGTGAGTAAGAGATATTAGCTCCATACCACAAATACTTTGATTTTTTGAAATAACTCAATATAGGTCAGTGTATTATAAAAATGATGAAATATTTTCAAATCTACTGTGGGATTCTGGGCACTATTAAGAAGGGACAGTTCAAATGTCTCTTATCCAAGGAATCATGTCTGAAACGGTGACATTTCTGTGATGTGCTTTTGTCAGACATTTCCTTCATAGCATTTATTTCTGGTTGCAATATATTTATTTGTATGATAATTTTAAAATATATGTCATGGAAACTGTATCTATATTTGTTCACCATTAAAAGGTCAGTACCTCAGAGTGGCTAGAACCTATTAGATATATCCCAAATCTATCAATTTAATAAGTAAATGAGTGAATGGCTTTCCATCTTCCATTGTCTTCTCCTCCAAGATAGCATTGACTGGGTAAAAATGCTATTTAATAAAATTATGGTGACTGAATGCTTACAGAATATCATGGTTCTTGAGCAGTGTTTCAGTGATTCTTCTTCTCTTTATAGATTCCTCACCTATTCCTACCTCTTAGCGTTCAACGTGTGGCTTCTGCTTGCACCTGTGACCCTGTGCTACGACTGGCAGGTCGGCAGTATTCCTTTGGTGGAGACCATATGGGACATGCGGAACTTAGCCACCATCCTTCTGGCAGTTGTGATGGCCTTATTGAGCCTGCATTGCTTAGCAGCCTTTAAGGTAATTTTTTCGAAAATAGAATGAACTCTGCATTTGAAGACAGATATTCTATGCCCATAATGTTCTTTTTTGTGCAGGTGGTCTGGGTGTAAATTGAATCTCCTCTCTTTGTGTATTTAAATGTTTTGTAGCTGGTAATAATATACCATGGCCACTTTATAGATTTTTTGACTGTTTCTACTAACCCTGTATTGATCTGAAGCTTGATGTTTGTAAATGAGAAGTTACTGCTGTGGTTGGCTAATTTTCAAAGTAATTTATTTGATTTAATATAATGATAAATGAAATTGTGGTAAATAACCTATTTATAAATCCTTAAAATGTGGTTAAGACTCTACTTTCATAAATGAATGCCAGAGGTAGTTGGGTCATTTCTCCCACTACCTCCCCCAAAAGTATAAAACTACAAAATTATTAAATACAACTATTTTAAAAATGACCAAAGACCAAAGGCAAATATTCTAGTTCATTCTCATGCTGCTATAAGGACATACCTGAGACTGAATAATTTATAAAGGAAAGAGGTTTAGTTAGCTCACAGTTATGCAGGGCTGGGGAGGCCTTAGGAAACTTACAGTCGGGGCAGAAGGGGAAGCAAACATGTCCTTCTTCACAAGGTGGCAGGAGAGAGAATAATGAGTGTCCAGTGAAGGGGAAAGTCCCTTATAAAACCATCATATCTAGTGAGAACTACCTCACTATCACAAAGAGCAGAATGGGGGAAACTGCCCCCATGATTTAATTATCTCCACTTGGTCCGCATAACATGTGGGAATTATGGGAACTACAATTCAAGATGAGATTTGGGTGGTGACACAGACAAATCATTTCAGCAAAAAACTTGAAAATGTTTACTTATGAAAAACTGCTACTCCATTGGATAAGATGCTTTTACCTGAAGGTAAGTTCTCTCCATCCTGTCAG
Organism: Chlorocebus sabaeus; assembly: GCF_047675955.1. Taxonomy (NCBI): domain Eukaryota; kingdom Metazoa; phylum Chordata; class Mammalia; order Primates; family Cercopithecidae; genus Chlorocebus; species Chlorocebus sabaeus. The sequence continues at coordinate 30,408,517 of NC_132914.1, read as the reverse complement.
ATCTAGCAGTAAAAATCCATAAGTTTACTGGTTGGAATTGGCTGGTAAACTTTGGGAAGTTTTACAATTTTGGAAAAATTTGATTTGGGAAAGAAACAGGGCAGCAAAAATTTAAGGGAAAGTTTTGGAAGCAAGAGAAATATAGAAGAGCAGAGGTAATATACTCTCCATGCATTCATGGCTGTTAAATGACATATGCACAAGCAAAATTAAAAGCTCTGGGAGACTTATTTGCTGCAAGTTTGTATGCATTCTTCAGCACATACACGAGTTGAGCAACAGAGATTGGGAAATTCACTGGCGTGAGTTATCCATGTATAACCTCTGCCCAAATCATTGACTGATCACAAAGTCATGTTGGCACAAGAGAGATCCCCAGAAATCCAGGCAAAAGAAGAAAAGAACTGAGTAATAATTTCAGCATTCTGCAGAGAAACAGATTTTCCAGTTTGAGTCTATGGAAGCTCATCAAATGTATTCAAACAGGAAAACCAAGAATTTCAGAAGAACAAAATAGAATCCAGGGTCCCTACAATGTATGACATGCAACACCCAGTTTAACCAAAGATTACTAGATGTGTGAAGAAACAGGAGTGTGTGACCAAACTCAGTTTTTTTTTTTAAAAAATGTCAATAGGAAATGGAATAGAATTGAGAATTCAGGGCTAAATCCACACTAATGGGATCAACTGATTTTTGACATAGTTATCAAAGCAATTCAATGGAGAAACAATGGTCTTTTAAAAATGTAACTGAATATCTGTAAGGAAAAAATATGAATCTTAATCCTTACATTATACAGTATACAGAAATTAATTCTAAGTGGATCATAGCCCTAAACGAAAAAGTAAATTACACCAAAATTTCTAAAAGAAAAGGAGAAAATCTTTGTGAATTGGACTTAAGCAAATATTTCTTAGAACATTTAATGTGAAAACTGTAAAAGAAAAAGTTGATAAATTGGATATCTTCAAAATTAAATATTCTTTTCATCAAAAGATAATGTGAATTAAATGAAGAGGCAAGCCACAAATTGGGAGAAAATATTTATAAAACATAAATCTACAAAGGCCTTGTATCTGGAATATTTAAAGTGCTCTTAAAACGCAATAATAAGAAGACAAAAACTAAAATGGAGAAAAGATTCAAGTGGACACTTCACAGAAGAAGATATGCAAAATTTTTTAACAAATACATGAAAAGATGCTCAGCATCATTAGTCATTAGGGAACTTCAAATTAAATCCACAAAGAGATACCATTATGCTCTCACTATAATGACTATCATTGAAAAGATTCCCAACACTGAGTATTGGCCAGTGTGGAGCAACTGGAATCCTCATACATTACTGATGGGAATAAAAAATGATACAGACACTTTGGAAAAATTTGGAAGTTTCTTAAAAAGTTAAACGTAAAATTAAACAGTTCTATCCATTTCCACCTACTGAAAAGAAATGAAAACATGTCCACATGAATATCTTGTCCGTGAATATTCATACAGCTTTATTTATAATAGCAGACAAATTGAGAAAAATCTAATGACCTAACATGCAATTGGACAAACTCAGTGTCATCAATTATTCAGAAATTTTAAGGAACAAACTACGAATACATAAAACAATGTAGACGGACATGGATGAACATGGTGCTAAGTGAAAGAAACCAGACATATAAGAGTGTATGCTATATGATATGGTTTGGCTGTGTCCCCACCCAAATCTCATCTTGCATTATAGTCCCCATAATCCTCACATGTCATGGGAGGGACCCTGTGAGAGATAATTGACTCATGGGGGCAGTTACCCACATGCTGTTCTTGTGATAGTGAGAGAGTTCTCATGAGATCTTTTGGTTTTATAAGGGGTTTTTCTCCCTTTGCTCAGCACTCATTCTGTCTCCTGCTGCCCAAGGTCCCTGCTTCCTCTTTACCTTCCACTATGATTATGAATTTCCCGAGACCTCCCCAGCCATGCAGAACTGTGAGTCAATTAAACCTGTTTTCTTTATAAATTACCTAGTCTTGGGTATTTCTTCATAGCAGCATAAAAACAAACTAAATACCCTATATGATTCCATTCATGTGAAATTCTAAAAAAGGCGTAATGACAGAAAACATGTGGGGTTGGAGGTTGACTATAACTTGAAATAACATTTTGAGGTGTTTTATGCTTTTTAAAATATGACTGTGGTAGTGAAACTCACCAAAATACATACTTAAAATGGGTGAATTTGTTGTATGGTAACTTTACCTCAATAAAGTATAAAAAATGATGAAATATTCCAAATAGGTAAAAGTCTGGAACGAATACAGAACTGAAATTTAAACATAAAACATAAGGACAGTCCTGAAAATTGAATGAAAAAAATTTGCATGATTAAAACACCTTTTAAAAATTGAAGTGAAAGTTATATAACATACAATTAACTATTTTAAAGAGTACAATTTAGTGGCATTTAGTGTATTTACAATGTTATACAACTGCCAGCACTTTCTAGTTTCAAAGCTTTTTCATTACCCCATAAAACAACCGCATACTTATTAAGTAATCACTCTCAGCTTTCCCCTCCTCCATCCCCTGATAACCTTTAATTTGCTTTCTGTCTCTATTAATTTGCCTATTCTGGGTATAGAATATAAAAGGAGGGTGACCCCAAAATGTCTGAGACTGGCCTTAGCCAATTTAGAAAGTTTATTTTGCCAAGGTGAAGGACACACCTGTGACACAGCCTCAGGAGGTCCTGACTACAAGTGTCCTATGTGGTAGGGGTACAGTTTGCTTTTGTACATTTTAGGGAGACCTGAGACATAAATCATACTTATAAAACATACATGGGCTCGATATGGAAGGGCAGAACAACTTGAAGGGTGGAGGCACGTCCAGGTCATAGGTAGCTTTAAAAATTTTCTGATTGGCAATTTGTTGAAAGCGTTATTATCAATAGAAAGGAATGCCTGAGGCCAGGCACGGTCCCTGATGCCTGTAACCCCAGCACTTTGGGGTTACACTTTGGGAGGCCGAGGCGAGCAGAAAACTTGAGGCCAGGAGTTCAAGACCAGCCTGGCCAACATGGCAAAACCCCATCTCTACTAAAAAAACAAAAATTAGCTGGGCATGGTGGTATGCGCCTGTAGTTCTAGCTACTTGTCACGCTAAGGTGGAAGAATCTCTTGAACCCAGGAGGTGGAGGTTGCAGTGAGCCGAGATCACACCACTGGACTCCAGCCTGGGTGACAGAACGAAGTCTGTCTCAAAATAATAATAATAATAATAATAATAATAATAATAATAAAATGTAAAAAGAAAGGAATACCTGGGTTACAACAGAGGGTTGTAGAGACCTTGTTTTTACCATGCAGATGAAGCCTCCAAGTAGCAGGCTTTAGAAAGAATAGACTGTAAATGTTTCTTATGAAGTCTATGTTGATGTTAGTGCTGGTGGGGTATAATGAGGTATGTCCAACCCGCTCTTTCATCATGGCCTGAACTAGATTTTTAGGTAACTCTGGAAACCCCTTGAGCAAGAGGAGGGGTCCGTTCAGATGGCCGAAGGCCTTAGAATTTTATTTTTTGTTTACAGGAGTAATAAAACATGTGATCTTCTATGTCTGGCTTCTTTCACTTAGCACCATATTCTTGACATTCACTGAAGTTGTAGCACGTTGTTCCTTCTCATGGCTGAGTCATATTCCATTGTATGTAATGTAGGGGCAGAAAAACTCCACCTCCATCCACTTAGGGTCCCGTGTATGTTCAATAATTAAATTGACATAAGACAAATGGGCAAAAACATACACAATTATTTAATACAAGTTTTACATGTCACAGGTGCCCTCATAAAGAATTAAAGAGTCAAAGAAGCAGTTGAAGTCTGTTACTTATAAATTGGATTGGACAAAGAATAGTAAATAGTGAAGGTATAACTAAATTATGTGGGGAAGCTTAGAAGATAAGAGTTACTTTAACAAGGTCTGTACATGATTCTCTCTGGTTATATTCCTCATCTTTGAGTATAAGGAAGCTGTGTCTTTTTGGTATGGGGAGGGCATCTTTCATATGAGAATCGTATTTTCTGCTTTAAGAAATAACAAGAAGGTTAAAGTGATCTTTTTGCATCTGCTGTTTTTCAAATGTTATTAACTTATATTCAAGTAATTTAAGTAAATATACCAGAATATTTAATACCTTTAGATATACCACAATTTGCTTATCCATTTATTCATAGATGGACATTCAATGTTTTCCTACTTTCAATGGTTTTTTTTTTTTCTTTTTGGACTACTAAAAATAACACTACTGTACATATTTGTGTACAAGTTTCTTTGTGGATATATATTTTCATTTCTCTAGAGCATATAACTAGGAGTGGAATTACTGAGTCATAAAGTAATTCAACTTTTAACTTTTTGAAGAAATGACAAACTTCCATAGTGGCTGCACCATGTTGCATTCCCTCCAGCAATGTACAAGAGCTCATATTTCTCTGCATCCCAACCAACACTTGTTATTTATCTTTTGTTATTTTAATTAAAGCTATCCTACTGAGTCTGAAGAGGTAACTTATTGTTGTTGTGATTTGCATTTCCTTAATGATCAATGAAGTTGAGCATCCTTTCACATGTTTATTGGTCATCCTCATTATATCTTCTCTGGAGAAATGTCTATTTAGGTCCTTTGCCCACTTTTTAATTGGGTTGTCTTTTTGTTGTTGAGTTGTAAGAGTTATTTATATATTCAGGATATAAAATCCCTAAAAGATATTTGATTTGCAAATACTGTCTATCATTCTATAGCTTGGCCTTTTACATTCTTGATAATGTCTTTTGATGCACAAAAGTTTTTTATTTATTATTATTATTTTTTGAGATGGAGTTTCGCTCTTGTTGCCTAGACTGGAGTGCAATGGCATGATCTCAGTTCACTGCAATGTCTGCCTCTCAGGTTCAAGCGATTCTTCTGCCTCAGCCTCCTGAGTAGCTGAGATTACAGGCACCAAGCTCAGCTCATTTTTTATATTTTTAGTAGAGACAGGGTTTTGCTATGTTGGCCAAGCTGGTCTTGAACTCCAGACCTCAGGTGACCCACCTGCCATGGCCTCCCAAAGTGCTGGGATTACAGGCATGAGCCACCGTGCCTGACCAAAAGTTTTTAATTTTTGTGAAATCCAGTTTAGCAATGCTTTTCTTTTTCTATCATGCTTTTACTGTCAAATCTAAAAATGCATGGCCAAATTCAAGGTCATCAAGATTTATGACTGTTTTCTTCTAAGAGTTTTGTGGTGTTAGCTCTTATATTTAGGTCATTGATTCATTTTGAGTTAATCTTTGGGTGTGCAGTGAAGTAGGGATCCAACTTCATTCTTTTGCATGTGCTTATCCAGTTTTCTCTGCATCATTTTTTGAAGAGGGTATTCTTTCCCCCCAAACACCTTATTTTAAAGTAACCATCTGATACATCTTGTTGTAAATGAATTTTATAAAGCAAGGATCATGTAAATAACCATCCTCAAGAAACTCTGGCATGCCAATTAGTTACATAAACTTGAGCTCAAATTTCACCTTGTTAGTAAGGCCTACTTTAACCATCCTATTTAAAAGGTAGTCATATACTCTCTACTCCTTTCTTTATCTTCCTTTTACTTTTTAACTCCCTTCACTTAAACTTCAAGTTCTAAAATACTATATAGTTTGGTTATTTTACTTAATGCCTATTTCTGCCAACCAGAGCATGAGCCCCATGAGGAAAAATTTTTTTGTGTGTCTTGTTCACTGCCATACTTCTATCACTAGGAACTTGCCCCACTCAATATTTATTACCTAAATTTTATTTATTTATTGTCTAAATTTGCCACTCAATATCTATTATCTAAATGAATAAAACTGCAAAAAGTTAGCAATTCCGTTTAATCAGATTTTAGTCTAGAAAATCTTTTCTTGTAAGACGTATATCTAAAGACTTGAAAAGCACCATGCTCAACAGCCGCATGAAATATTTGGAGTTGAGTATGAGGTTTGTTTTACTATTATCTGACCTTAGCTCATGGTTTGGTGTGCCTGCTGTATTGTAACTGATCTGCAGGAGCACATATAGTGGAGCCTGAATGGGTATGTCGGAAAGGGTTTTTCTTGACTTTTTCCCAGCTAATTAAGGGGACTGGGGATTCCCCACAGACTGTCATCTCGGTCAAGTGTGTTAAACATAACCTCTCATGATGGCAGTAGGCCTCGCACACAGGCAAGTCTTGGCCCTCCCCAGAGTGTCATTGATAACATGATGAATGAATGGAAACTTCCTCTGTGAAAGGCTGTTAATCCTTTTCTTTCAGGGAGTTTGTTTCATAATCACTTTAATGCATCCTTAAAAATTAGCAGAGCATTCCAGCTGTGGGGATAGTTAAGATTGAACCCTTCTGTGGTGGCTTTCATCTTGAAAATTCTTGCAATCGATTAACTAGAGCCTCTGACAATTCTTGTCCACTTACACTCTCCACATGTTCTTCTTTCAGAGGTTGGAGACAGAGCTTTGCTCATGTTTTTGTGGCCTGGTTTCACTTTTCTTGATCTGCTTCCACACCAGAAGGGAGATAGGAATCAGGCCTTAGAGTCAGGTTCTCCAACTAGTTAGTAACCTCTCGAAGTGGGAATAATCCTGTTTTGTGTGTGTGTGATGATGAGTTACTAAGGACATGATGGTAAGGGCTTTGACTCTGAGGCAGTAAACAGGAGGATTACACTTTTATGAACATAGGTGTCGTGCTTTATGGACATTGTTCTGTGTTAAAAAGAAACAATAGATGGAATGTTTATAATAATGTCAGCAGAATAAGCACAAGTCTGTCCACCTGAAATATTTCCAAATGAGTTGTGTACTGAATCAGCAAGTATCGAGCTGAAATTATTTTATAATCCCTGATTATATCCATAAATCTTGAGATAGTGAAGCTATATATTACCAACAAAAAAATACCGGATGAACAAGCGTATGCAGTGAGTCCAGAGAGTCATGGGAAATCTTTCTTTTATTTTCACCTTTGATTGATTCTCAATCATAAAAAACAACCTTGGCTTATATTGAAGGGAGAATATGTTCTTTGTAGCATCACTACTTTTTCCTCTGTCCTTGTCTTAGTATTGATTGAGTGCCTTTTGGTTGCTATGATTAGCACAGTGAACAAAATGAAAGTCCCACCTGCATGGAGCTTACACTTAAACACTTAAAATATGTCTTGATATGTCAAATATTAGGTGATGTGAAGAGGTCTCACATCACCTCACAGATAAGGTGACCTTGGAGCAGAGACATAAAGGAAGTGAAAGGGTGAGTCATGTGGCTGTTTGGGGAAGAGCATTCCAAGAGCAGGGAAAGCCAGTGCTGAGGCCCTGGGGCAGGAAAGTACTGGACCCGTCACAGACAGTAAGGAGGCTGAGATGACTGGAGCCAAGTGGGCAGGGTACAGCCATATGAGTTGATATCAGTGCGATTAAGGAGTGAGTGTGTGCGATACGGTGTGTGATACCATGCACCCAAACAGTATCAAACTTCTATCTTTTTAAGCCTTCGCCTACTGTCCTTTCCCTTGCCATACTTCTTCCAGTTGGCTTCTTGCTCTGTTTTGTTTAGTTTTCTTCTTGGTGGGCCCAGACCAGGGGAGGAAATAAGACTAGAGGAAGGAATTCAGGTCCTTGCCGGGCACAGTGGCTCACGCTTGTAATCCCAGCACTTTGGGAGGCCAAGGCGAGTGGATCACCTGAAGTCAGGAGTTTGAGACCAGCCTGGGCAACATGGTGAAACCCCGTCTTTACTAAAAATATAAAAAGTAGCTGGGCATGATGGTGGGTGCCTGTAATCCCAGCTGCTGAGACAGCTGAGGCATGAGAATCACTGGAACCTGGAAGGTAGAAGTTGCAGTGAGCCGAGATTATGTCACTGCACTCCAGCCAGGGCAACAGAGACTCCGTCTCAAAAAAAAAAAAAAAAAAAAAAAAAAAAAATGGAGAATTCAGGTCCTTTAGCTGCTTTTGTGTGTGTCCATGGAGCGTGGAGCGTAGGAGGTGGGGACTGAAGGAAAAGAACAGCCTTAGAGTCACTAGAGATTTGTAAGACATGCATATCTTGCTTTTATTTTATTTTATTTTATTTTATTTTGTTTTATTTATTTATTTTTTGAGCCAGAGTCTTGCTCTGTCACCCAGGCTAGAGTGTAGTGGCACGATCTCGGCTCCCTGTAACCTCCATCTCCCAGGTTCAAGCAATTCTCCTGCCTCGGCCTCCCGAGTAGATGGAATTACAGGCAACCGCCAATGCGCCTGGTTAATTTTTGTATTTTCAGTAGAGACAAAGTTTCGCCAAGTTGGCCAGGCTTGTCTCAGACTCCTGACCTCATGACCCACCTGCCTCAGCCTCTCAACGTGTTGGGATTACAGGCATGAGCCTCAGCGCCCATCCTCTTTTACTAATATTAACCAGCTTTTGTTACGTCATTTTGGCCAACATATATGCTTATAATCTTTGTTTCTTCTCCAATTTACCAAAAACCTTCTTCTTGCTTCCTATTTTATCGTCAACCAGGACACCTGATAGGTGGAGGTGGGAGCATACTCTTTCCTAATACATTTGTATTTTACTTATTTGCATTTTATTAACATTTCAATAATTAACTTTATAAAACTACAAATTAAGTCATATAAGACAAATTAAGTCATGTAAAACAGCAGGTGTGTCATCTGCCAAAACCAACCCCCACAACCTGCTTTTCATAGGCCTCTGTTGAATACCTGTTCCTCTACATTTTTATAATTATGGAAAACAAAAACGAATTCTTTCTTTTTTAGAAGTAAGTTATGTTAGACACCATTACATACTGCAGACTATTCCGGGCCACTTCCATGTCTAGTTGAACTGTTTCTGTGGGTAAGCAACTCAAAGAGTAGATGTTTTACTTTTGACAAGATCTTGTCCAGAATTGAGTGGGAGAGGCAGAATACAGAATCTAAATGTTCCTTTCTCTAGAAATAACCACACAATGAATTTAGAGATTGTTTCTAGTTTGTCCTGTTTTCAGGGCATACGAAATTTAAGACCTTGTGGAGTAGTTTATTATTTATCACGGAAGAGCTCAGTTGGCATCTTTGAGAATTTAAGAGTAGAATTTATCTCATTCTGTGCCTCTCCTTGGTCTCCTCCTTCTATTCACACACCATTCATTCTCTAGAAAGTCATTTGAACTTATATTACATAATGTAGAGAATAATCTAGAAATTTCTTATTGGCCCGAGTTGTTTTTAACCAGGAATTTTAAAGTGAACTAATTTGCTCTGACCCTTCGTGATGAGGGTAATCACTCTGTGGGAATGTATGTACGGTAAGAGATAAAGGATATTTAAGCCACAAAGGCTGAATATTCCATTATTTGCTATGAATAGTGAGTGTGTATGCCCCAGGAGAACCATGGCTGAAAATGCACTTGGGTTTTTCTTTATGACTCTTACAGACTTTATGTCAGACTGTTGACTTGCAATAAAAAGTGACATATATCAGGAAAGCAGCCAGTCTAATTTGGGTTATTTAGAGGAGTTAATACCATTAGTCAGTCCTATTCTTTATAGTTCCCAATTTCCCATGTTCTCTAATGTGGTTTCCCTGCATTACAGAGGAAACACCATTAAATTATATTTAAGAGTAATTTATTTGGTATTGGTTCTTTATTACATTCTCACAGAGTGTCTTGAGATTTTAAGGTATTTTTATACCTTTCGTAATCTTGTAGGATACTTGTAAAAGGAAAACATGAGAGAAAAAGAAGGGGGCTACTGATACCTGACTTTCTTAGTAATCGCCTCAATCATGAGATGTCTTTTCAGAATGAACATTGGGCGGTGGAAGTCCTGTCTCTCCCCTCCCCTCACCTCACAGGTATACGTTTGAGGGTTTTGGTTTTTATTTGTTTTTTAAATTTTTAGTAGGGTGGTAGTTTTGCAACCAACACAAATCACAGGCTGCAGCACCGAGCCGTGGGAAACAAGCCAAATTTTCATGTCCATGTGGGGAAAAATCTGCAGCCGGACTGGTAGAGGTGACTACTCGCAACAATTTGGTGGAAATGGAGGGTGGGGGTGGGGTAGGGCTAATGCCGCTCCGCACTCAGGGAGGGCCTTCGTCATCTCAGGGATCTCCCTTCATGCCTGTTCTGAGCCTCGCTCTGGATTTACCTCCGTGCTGGTCCATGTCACAGCCCCCATCAACCTACTCACCACAACACCACACAGAGCTGATAAGCAGAGACTGCCAGCCTGTGATCTCTCTTTAAATAAAATTCCCACACAACAAGTGGGAACTGTCCTTCTTACAACAAGAAGGTAAGATCAAAACAAGAGCCACTACTGGAAAGTGATTATTTGCTTGTTGGCATCCTCGCCTCATTCTAAAAGGGACTTGGAGCAGCTTATGGGAATAAACACAATACAATAGGATAGACCAAGAAATGGCAAACTTTTTTAAAAGAAAGAACAAGGTAGTAAATATTTAGAGCTTTGCTGCCCATGCAGTCTTTCACAGCTATTCAGTTTCATCATTGTCACATACATTTTTCAATCCCTGGGGTACAACATTGTACTACCATAGATCCATATGATTGAACTGAACACACTTGCTGATTGCTGGAAATTATTTGCATTTAGCTCAGCCAAATAATAGGTTATGGTATTATGGCACAAGGATCACTAAATTCCAGAATAGCAGTTATGAAACCTGGTAAAATAAGCATCATGTTTTAATATACTGAATGGTAAAATAAAATTGAACTTGGGGAATGAAGATTGCGTTTAATAGTGAATGGCTTTATGCCAACACGGATTTTTCTTTTTTCCTCAGGCCTACATTCTTCTTTTCAGTTCCCATTCTCTACAAACAGCACATTCTCTATTCTTTTTGTAACCTCAATTCATGAAAATCCTCTTCATGCTCTTATACGTCCAATCTTTCTAGCCCATTTACAACCCATCCAGCTTGTTCTGCTTTCAGACCACCGCAGTATTCGATAAATGGACCCTGATGATGCCTTGCCATGGTCCTTCTCACCCCGACCACTAGTGCCATGAGAGTAGCCATCGTATGAGATGCTGTTCTGTCTGAGACTTGACCAGCCTCTTCTTTCTGCTCTCAGCTGGGTTCTCCACCTGCCACCTTTCTCCTGTGCTGATAATGTTCTGCTCTGTGGGTCGCAGTTTTCCAGCTCAGTAGTTTTAGACAACTCAGGCCCATCGGCCATGCTCCAAAGCTGAGATTTTCCTTCGTATCATCTTTCTGATGAGAGTTTGAAAATGAGCTCACCACTTCATTTGATGCAGTGTTAGAAAATAGAGAAGTTGGATCTGTACTTCATTTTAAACTGGAACATATTCAAATATCCATTGTACTGACCTTCCCACATACTTTTATGTCATTGCTTTGCCATATGTGATACATACTGTATCAGACTTGTGATTGTCTTGATTTCATTTGGTAGTCTCACATTAAATTCAATAATTCGTTTAGTTCACTTCAAATTTACTACCAACCTCAAGTGGAAGTCAGTCCCCACTGTGCTGGGGGTGGCCCCTGCATTCATGTTGGGTTGTGTTGCCCAGATTCCAGAATGATAGTCCCGAGGCTGGGAGGAAGGGAGGTTGTGGAGGGGAGTGATTAGCGCTGACCTGAGTCTGAGGCCAGACTCTGCCACTGCACAGCTGTGTGAGCCCCCTCTCTGATCTTCCCTGCACCAACTGTGGTTGGACCAGGGCAAGCCACAGGAAACACTCAGTATGGGGGCCAGCACATGAGGAGCCCTGTGTTGTTTCAGCATCATGAAATTGTCACAGCTTAAACCCAGGAGTACAATGAGGGATCCTGTCTCCATTTTGTAGAAATATCGGCCTTTATAAAAAGAACTCCAGTTGACTGCCTTTTCTTGAGTCGATATATATCAAAGTCCAGCCATGCTTCCATGACCAGAATCTATGTTTGATATTACTGTTGCTTATAAAAGTTAATGCTCTTCTCCCCACCTCCCTTCATCCTCTACCTTGAGTGACAGGGAGCTTCTTTAACTTCTTGACATAAGAGGTAATAGTAGTAACACGTTTTTAAATGCAGAGTTTAAGTGCAGAAGCATAGTTTGGGAAGTTAGTATGTTCAAATGTAACAGAAGGGCAGAATATAACATAAAATCACTCTGTTAAAACTGAACATTTAGCAAGGGGAAGGAAGAATGGGAAATGTAGTGACTTATTTACAAATGGCTATTGCAGCTATCACCTAAAGCTCCAGACTTTAGAAAGATGATGGATGTCTTTAGTGGTATTTAAAAATTTTGCAAAAATAGGCAGGATTTAAGAAAAAAATAATTTTTGTTGTTGCTGTTCATAAAACATTATGCTACGATTGCTGGATTTCTCCATTCCCCTCAGTGTCAGGGATTAGAACAAAGTAGACACTAGAAATGCAACCCTTTGTTCAGCAGCTACCTGAAAATCAGTGGCCCTTGAGCAGTCTTACCAAGACCTGCCTTTTTGTCAATTATTAATATGGCATCTGTAAAAGTATTCTCCTTGTTCTGGAGCTGAAACTTTTACAAATCCTCTTTCCTCATGTCATGTGTAATATACCATTCAGTTGTACCTGGAGTGCTCTGCTTGGCTTTTGATCTAGGCCAGGCAAAAGTTTTACGCATCACTAAATCATTCGTCTTTTCCTTTGCCTTCACAGGGCAATTACGTTTTTACATATTTAATAAGAAAATGACTTACCTACCCCTGTTTTATTTACTCCTCAGTTGGAAGACTCACTGAGTTTATTAGTGAGTCTTAGATATATGTATAATGGAAGAAGAAGCTATCAGACATCACTAACAGCTTTAGTTTATTTTCCCTGATTTGGATGCTTTGTGATTCTCAGTGAGATTTCATAGTCTATATTATTATTTGCCTTTACTCAGAGCAAATGCCACCTTTTGAGAAGGAATCTTAATTTTTATACTTGTTATTTCTCATAGTGATTCATATTTTCATAAAAACAGCTCATTAACACTTAGCAGACAATGCTTCTGATTGCTTTTAAACTGTTACAAAGGTCAGAAGATATTTTTGTAACATCTAGAAGCATTCTGTCCTTTCCATTTCCATCCAGAACATAACTTTTCTATTTAAAGGAGCACACGTTTTTCCATCTTGTTCTGAGAAAACCCTGAAATATGCAGTTAGGAGTCCCAGAGATAAAAGCAGTTACAACAAGTCCCTTTAGACAAAAAGCCTACTGGAAAGTGTTTACTGAGTTGGAAAACACAGGGGAGACTATAATAATTGATTGTCAGATTCTTTAGGTTAAGATTAGCTTAAGTGCAATGCCCGAGGAGCCTATAAAGGGAGTGCAAGGGTGATAAATACAACCCTGGGAAGAATCATCCCTCCATAAAAAAAAAAAAAAAGTCTAAAATTCCTTATTTTTACATGTGCATTGGCTAAGGAGGAAGCATAGAGTATTAGAAAGAAAACGTTTGTAATATGAGCTTTAATGTTTATATGTCTACATTATTACATAGCAAAAACATTGATGAGTATTACAAATTATTTTTCACCTGTAATATAATAAAAATAAGTGAAATCATATATGTAGGACCTAGGGTTGTTCAAGAAGGAAAGTGTCATCTATATACATGCATCTCCATACTATTATCTCAAATTCAACATTCTGAAATTAACTTCTGACTTTACCCATTCAGTGTGTTGCCTCAATAGCATTTTTCATCTCAGTGCATTCTGCTAGTTACCTCAGCCAGAATTTTGGGGGTTTCCTTTTTTCTCTTTCTATGAAAATAGAATTTCACAGAAATATGAAAATAGAATTTCATATTTCATCCATCAAGAAAATTCTGTCAACCATATTTTCAAAATGCATCTAGACACTGATGGCTTCTCAACACCTTCACTGCTTTTTACCCTGTCCAAGCCACTGTCATCTCTCATTTGGATTATTGCCATAGCCTTCTAACCATTTTTCCTGCTTCTACCCTTGCGCCAGGGTCCAGTCTATTCCTCAACACAGTGGCCAGGGTGATTACTTTAAAATGTAAGTCAGATCATGCCCTTCTTGTGTTTAAAATCTTCTGATGGCTCCTTATTTCTCTGACAGTAATAATAGTCATCACCTTTATAGTGACCTGACAAGTTCTACATGTGCTGGTCCCATCCAGCACCCACTCCATTATCTCCCTTGCTACTTCCTAACTCATTTTCTACTGTGAAATGAGGGTTGTGGCCGACTCCTTCATCTTCTCCAAGACTTGCTTGATTGCCACCTTCTCAGTGCATCCTACCATTGTGTTTAGAATTGCACTCCGTTTCTTGCCCACAATCTGTGTATAACAGATACCCCTTACCAGGCTCGCTGACTCACTCTCTCGTGGTCTCTTTCTCTCTTTTCCTCTCTGGAAAGGCAGGATTTTCTCCCTCTCTCATCTGTTTTGTTTACTGATGTTTTCCCAAGAGCCTAGACTAGTACCTGGAAAATACAAAAGAGATGGGAGTGATTGATTGCTAAATTCTTTAAGTGTTTGCCTCTAAGTAAGTACAGTGCCCAAAGAGACTATCTTTTAAGATGGCAATGAAACATATCTGTTGAACGAATGAATAATCAGTGACCAGGTTTTTCCAAGAGAACCACAATGAGGATGGGAAAATTTTCAAGAGTGCTTTGACAAAGCACGTGAATTGGGGTGGAAGTGTCTGATGGTTCCCTTCATCATCTGCCTGCTCCTGGTACTTTGTGTCTCTTGTAGGCAGAGGCATGACTAATTGCATGACTAACTGGAGTGAGCCGCCACATATCCCGTGGTGTGATGGAAATGGAAAATGATCTTAAAAACTGACAGACATTTTTGAAACAAGCAGAAGAAATATGTAGGGAATATGTAAGTAAAGGACAGTGCATTTGGAGAGGAAAAACATAGTGGTAAACAGTAAGATAAAACATTAGAGATTTAATTGAACACTCATTGGTTCAAACAATATTAAGAGTATAGAGAATAAAGATATAAGACGACCTGGGTTGCCTTGACGAGCTTAGTTTTCTCCACTTCCATTGCATCCCCCTTACCCATGAGAATATTATCCTTATAAACACTGATATGGTTTAACGATGCCAAGAAACCTTCCTGTGCTCAGGATTTATCTCAGCTAGAGTCAAGACTATGCAGATAGATGGCTTGACAAAGTTCTCTAAATGTATAGTGATTTTTAATGTAGAAAATGACCATCAGCTATTCGTCATCTCTACAAAGGGCTGAGCAGCAGAAAATGTTTTTGTTTGTTTGTTTGTTTTGTTTTTGAGACCAAGTTTCACTCTTGTTGCCCAGGCTGGAGTTTAGTGGTGCGATCTCGGCTCACCGCAACCTCTGTCTCCCAGGTTCAAGCGATTCTCGTGCCTCAGTCTCCCAAGTAGCTGGGATAACAGGTGCCTGCCATCATGCCCAGCTAATTTTTTTATTTTTAGTAGAGATGGAGTTTCACCATGTTGGTCAGGCTGGTCTTGAACTCCTGACCTAAGGTAATCCACCTGCCTCAGCCTCCCAAAGTGCTGGGATTACAGGTGTGAGCCACCGAGCCTGGCCCCAGAAAATGTATTTCAACTGTAGCATGATGACTATAGTTGAGATCAGTGAAATTGTGTTTGCCAGACAGTGGGTTGATTTTTGGGGGGTAGGTTATAGAAACTCCTAAAGTGAAAACCTTTCTTAACTTCATTCTGCTAGAGCAGTTTGTACCGGCATTTCTCAAAATATGTCACAGCATCATACAGACCATTAAGTAAGGTTACTCTAAATAAAGATTCTGCAGTTCTGCATTTCACAAGCACTAGGTTTCAAAAAGTTAAACATATTTCTTTACTGGGGGGCTTCACAAAGCTTTTATGTTGCTCTAAGCCTTGTGAGTTTCCAAAAGGGGTGTATCATGAATGGCATTCCTCAAACTTATTTGAATTTGGAAAACTTGTGGGTAAGTGTTCTTGCAACGTACTTTGGGAAGCATCAACTTTGATATACAAAGGTGCCTGGGTCACTGGACCTTGAGAGTTCATTTTTGGGCAATGTTTACACATTTCCTTGTTTGCCTTCTTTGTACCTCCAAAAACAACCGCCACCACAGCATCAACAGAAACATTTTCATATTATTACCTTTTTAGCAATACCACCTGAAAAAGCATTCCTTTGAAACCATTCCTTTTAAAGTTATAGTTTCCAACAAGGCAACAGTAACCTAAGAACTTGAAACCAATTGTATTTTTCATTCTATGGAGGCTGTAATTAGAAATGCCTATATAGATGTTTGATACAACAGTGTCTGTGACTGCTGGGAATCGTGATGGATGAGGAACCCTGCAAGGTCATTCATGAAATGTTACAGTTTGGGGAGGCAAGTTTCACCTAGAAGAACTCCTTCATTGGTATATTATTAATAAGTGGCAGCTTCCAAAGCAAGACCAAAGTAGCACCATATATATCTCTCCACATGTATTTTTTCTTTTAACTGAAATAAGTTAAAAACTTATGTCTTCACCTGCTTAACATGATTTAAAAGAAGGCACTCGATAGAGTTTTCCTGACCTTATCTCAGTAGAAAGTGAGATGTGGCTGCCTCGGGACGGTGTTACATTCACCTCAGCAGGAACCTTTCATGGAAGGTTCTTACAGGAGAGCTGGAGGACAGAGAAAGGACTTCCTGGAGCTTCCTGAGAAGCCAGTGTGTGACTGCTAAAGAAATGGCTGCACTTTTAACAGAACTTCTTCTCAGACTTGCTCTCATTTTTGTATCCCATCTGCTTTCAATTGCCAGAGGCCACCAGTATTTACAGAAGAACCTGGCAACTTTAAATGGCCAAATTGGCCCTGTTAGCTTATAACCCAGGACTCTGGCATTTGGTATGAAAAAGTAATTAATTGGGAAGAACATGTATGAATGGCAGCTTCCCTGGCATTGGTTTGAAAATTCTCTCCATTCCAGTCTACCACAATTCCTTCTGCTTCGGGTGACTTTGGCCAGTGAGCCCTGTTTTTCTGCCTATTATAGATTTTGGTCCTCACAATGACAATGTCTTCACTTGGGGAATAATTTAACGCCAAGGCTTGTTGAAGAAACAAGTTAGTTCTTTGTCTAAAACATTTTATTTTCTACTCCCTTGTGAGACTTTTCCAAGAAAAATATAACTCCCAGCTAGTGACTATTGAATTAAGTTCTTACTTTTATCTGTATGTCAAGCTTCATATAGATCGTGTAAACCTTCTTCTCTTTTATATACACTTGACAAGATCTTTGAGCTGTTGTGATTTGGTGAACATCAGTCTTTTTATGCATGTATCTCCCATGCTCTGAAATGATGAAGACAGGTGTGTGCATGTCTGAACTCAGAATATTACAAGCATTCGATACCATTTCCAAACATAGGGACCTTTGCTTCCATCCTGTGCCACATTTCATTAGTCCATTAAATTTGCCCTTTTAAGCTGTGGCAGGTAGGCTGTTTGAAAACACAGTTCAAAGTGAAGGAAGATAGTTATTCCATCATGTCAGTTATTTGTGAAAAGAGCCTTTTAACCATCTTTGTGGAAACAAAATGATCCATCAGGCTTTTAGGACCATATGTTTCAGAAGCAGGGCTGTGGGTATTGTCCAGTGAGATGCAACATGTTTTGATTATAGAAGATATTTTGATTTTGGATGGGTACATTAACAGATAACAGGAATCAACTCTACCATGAATAGTAATTCCTCTAGAAGTTCAATCATGCAAGTAAATCTCATCTTTTTTTCCTCTTTCTTTTACCTCTTAAGAGAAGACTTACTATACTTCTTGTTACATTCATGTGTAGTATCCTTGAAGTAAACCAAACATATCTCTGTAGTTCGATAAAGTAGGATGGATGATTATCTTTAGGAAGTGCTGCTCTAAAACATTTGGATCTTCTCTAGCAGAGTGAAACTATGTGTACTTTTTTATGGCTCTTTCTCCTTATTAATTTTAGATTATAGAACAAAGGGACTGTCTTCTTTATGACAATTCCAAGTGGATAGATGAATCATGCATTTTGGTGAGTGTGACTTGCTTTGTGAAAAAGTAAAACATTTTGTCACTTTCTTAACAGAAAAGAAGTGATCATCCTGCTTTAGAAGACTTTACCTGAGGGATATCTTCTTAACAGAAACATCTGAGCTATAGTCATAGGTAGAGGACCACTTCTCCCAGGCATGGATATTTCCTAGTTTCCTAGGAACAAAATGATTTATGAAAATGTATCTGATTTATCTTTTTCCTTTCTTTCCTCCATTTCATCAAGGCTAGATTCATTCTTGGCTTTATTGTATGTTTAAATCCATCTTGGTTCTTAATTGAATCCTTAGAGAGGGAATAAAATGATTTAGCGCTCCTACCTCCCTTCCGCACTGGGTCCCCTTATTAAGTTAGAGTTCTTGACCTAGAATTCTGTGGCATTGCCACAGTCATCTCCATTTTGCCAATCAAAGCTGGATGTGGTCTAAGCATGATGCTTCAAAGCCCTGACACCTATGCAGTTGGCTGTCTCTCTCCACCCACTACTCCAGACAGGTTCCCAGTACATGGCTGAGCTTTTGCCCAGATGTTCTCTCTTGGTTCTCACAGTCACCCATCTAGTGCACCTCAGGCCACGGCCTCCCTCTGAAGTCACGGATGTCAGATGGGGGTCCTAGGTACACCTCACTCAAGCCCCCCTTTCTCCCGAGTCACTCCACTCGCTTGGATCTCCATGCACATGGACATACATCTCTTAGAGCAGAATCACTCTTTTGATTTTCCAAATCCATCTGCCTGAGTAAAACTATAACAGATATGTTGCAAGATGAAGTGATGATCACAGTGTTACATTCCTGAAAAATTCATCATAAACAGTGGAGTATTACGGAGAGAAGCTTAGAATGATAACAAGTTAGGAATGTGTGTAGATTTAAAATTTAGAAGGCCTTTGACCCACTTTCCTGTCCACTTAGCTTATTTGTTACAGCCCTGTGGTCATTAGAATGTGGATGCTCCTCACTTTCCTTACTAAGAAGGGCAGTTTCATTGCAGTGTTTGATGTCATATGTCAGAAGTGATTATTGTCCTCCCCTCAAGCTCTCTCAGATATAATATCGACTTACAAGTCAGTGACTAAGATCAGTCAAATAAATTATGTTTTATCCCACTGTGATCAGAGGACATGTATAGGTCCATTCTTTCAGAGGATGGGTGTCAAGATGAGTGGATGAGGCCAGGTGCAGTGGCTCGTGCCTGTAATCCCAGCACTTTGGGAGGCCGAGCCAGGAAGATCACTTGAGGTCAGGAGTTCAAGACCAGCCTGGCCAACATGGTGGAAACATGTCTCTACTACAAAAATAACAGAAATTAGTAGGGCATGATGGCACATGTCTGTAATCCCAACTCGGGAGGCTGAGATGGGAGAATTGCTTGAACCCAGGAGGTGGAGGTTGCAGGGAGCCGAGATTGCACCACTGCACTCCAGCCTGGGCGACAGAGCAAGACCTTATCTCAAAAAAATTTTTGTTTAAAAAAAGGTAAGTGGATGAACCATTTCAAACCACTCACACATGCATTCAGAGTACTTGACAAGAAATACGTCTTCTGTGCCACAGATCCTGTTGCATCCCTATAGAGTGTAGAATGCAATCTTGTGCTTGCATTTATCTGGCAAAGTTAACCAATGGCACCCTCTGTTAGAGGTCCTCAGCGGTGTCTCACTTGGCCACCTCCAGTTGCTGAGACATATCTGTCGTCAGTGTTTCTGCTATGAAATCAGATGGTAGAGAAAGCTGAAACTTCTCCCCACACTTAGCATTAACTTTGGATACCAAAGTCACCTGGACTGTGGGAAGAGGACAGGCTTTGGAGTGACTCAGACCTCAGTTTGAAACCCTTGCTTCTTACTGATTGGATCAACTAAGAGAAATTTCTCATGCTCTCTGGCCCTCAATTTCCTCACCTACAACAATGGGGATAATCATACCTACTTTGTAATATTATCATGAGATTTCAGTGGGCCCGTTTAAGTCAAATGTCTGGCATATGGTATGTGCTGGAAAGATATTTGTTTTTCCTCCATCCTGTACCACTTGCAACTTACTGGGTGGCCCCCCGCCCCATCTGTGTGAAATACACATATAATAATTTATAAGTTAAACTGGACTTTAGAAGATGTCTTGGCTTACAGCTCCCTTCCATCTCTCTAGTCTTCGTCACACTTTTTAAATTCAATGCATAGCTTTCTAATGCCTTTTCCATTTTTTTTCAGAACCACTGAAATGAAGAAAGTTCATTTCTGACTTTTTCTATGTCATCATAAATTCCTGTAATAGTTGCGTTCTAATGAGGAAAATATTTCTTCACTAACATTTTTCTAATTTATTTAATTCCCTTATCTCCTCACTAGTGCTTGCTTAATTTAAAGTGAATAGAAATTTTTGCACTGGACTGATATTTTTCAATAAAGCGCCTTCTAAAAGTTTTTTGCTTTTCTTTTTTAAACACTTAAATACACACTTAAGCAGAATAAAACTTACATTTCCATGTAAAGTTAGGAATTAGTTTATTCTCAATTAGAGTAAAGCAATCAGAGAGCTTCATGATTCTTCCTCACTTAACTCTGAAAGGTAATTGCTGTTGTGAGATAAGACGTTTTAATCTCAGGAACTGGTGTTTGCAAGAAGGATCAGACTGTTGATTAAAAACAAATCAAACAAAAGGCTCTGTGCAAAAAAAAAAAAAAAAAAAAAAAAAAAAAAGAAAAGAAATTCAGAACCAAAGACCAGAAATCTAAAATGTCAGTTTATAAATCCTCTGATTTTAATCGGCCTTCGGTGCTCTGTTCATTAGTGCATCTGGCAGTGCCTCTTGGCAAAGAAGGTTTGGCATGGGAAAAAGCAATGTTTAAATTGGCTTGGGGAAGACATCAAGTATACAAGTCTACTTTTGTCTCTGAGGGCGTATAATTTCTTCATTCATTTCCCCTTTTAAAAATTTACTCCCTGTGCATTTATGAGTAAATTTTAGAGCTCATGAAAGTGAGGAAATGATATCACCAGCCTGAGCCAACTAGAGAGTGTGGGTTGGCAGCTCTACTGTTGAGATCCCGAACCTGAGCCATTTTCTGTCCCAACTCAGTGTATTACATTATTTTCAGACAAGAGGAAAAAAATGTAAATGGCACCTTTCCATGTTTACATTTCAGATGTGGGTTGTGCTCATGTCACAGGAGGACTGTCCCTAAACGTCTCACAGTGTGGCCTTGTAACCACTGGGGCCTGAATCAGGGTCCCTCTCACCAAGGTGTGTGGCTGCTGTAACAGGCTCTGAGAATTGGCTTTAACTTTCCTTATTCTTTTTACCCATAAGACTGCCACAGGATTCCCTTTGTCCCCACATTACAGTCGTGGAGCTCAGATTCTAGATCTTGTTTGAGTCATAAGAAGTGGTCTGTTGCATTTAATCATTGTCATAGCAGTAAACACTCAAAACTTCCTCTTCTCTAGCTACTGAGAGACTGGTTTCAACCCCATTTGCCAGATAACAGAGCTCTCTCAGATTGATGTTGTTCTTTACTATTTCAATATAACATTTAAAAATTTTTATAGCCTCAATGGCCTTAAACAGGGTGCTTCGCTCAAGGGCTGAAACGTAATGCAAAGAGTGTGATGTACAGGACCAAGCCAGGGGTGTGCTGGAGTCGGCTCCTAGCAGCTCACACCAGCCCAAGTTCTGATCCTTTTTTGGAGTCCACAGTTCTCCCCTGTCCCCGTGTTCTCACTCTGCTGGTCAATCCATCAGAGTCCTGGCAGGAAACACGTGGTACGGTCAGTAAGGTGATTGAAGAGAGTTTATGAAAGGACCATGTGCAATGATATGGGTAGTATTAGAGAAACCACATGCAATGGTGACACCTACCAGATGGCTTGAAGGGGTGGAGGAGGGGCACAGCCACCCAGCACCTGCTGAGAGCTGTCGCCATGGAGAGAAATCCAATGGAAGCTGTGCCTGTAGATAGGTGAGCCTGGCCACTGCCAGAGTTGGAGGTGGGAGAGGCTGTTAAAATTTAAATGAAAGCAGACACAGCAGTGAAATCCAGGTAGGCAACAGGGCAGCCTAGGGCTCAGTGCAGCTTCCCAGAGGGAGTGAGATAAAGGCACATTTGTGCAGAGCTCAGGCAGAATCCAGTTGCCCAAAAACAGCCAGGCGCTTTCTGTTCCTCTAGCTTTGCATGGCCTATGCTGGTCTTGAAAGCGTTCTTCTTGGCTTCTGAGTTAGAATGTTGAAGATGAAGTCAGTTTCCCATCCATCAGATGCAGTCTGTGTTATCTTCAACCTTGATAGCCTCAGTAAACATAAGGGCTTTTGTGGATTCAAAGTTCACAATATTTTAAATAAACCTGAGACCTGGATTTGCTCAAATGGAGGCTGACAGTTACATTTCCTGTAGATAGCAGTAGGGGTGTTGTGCCAGGAATCTAGATAAATTTAAATATGCATTGGTGACTACCATCAAGGAATCCAGAGTCTAACAGAGGAAGTAGACCCGAAAACAGATATAAAAAGGAGAGACTAATAAGTATTCAGCCATACTAGCTGTCAGCCCGGCAAATGCCTTAACCCCAGGGCTGAAGAGGGGAGCTTTACTGTCATCAGCTTCCCCGTGGATTGGTAAGTTGGAGGCAGACAGCTAGATCCTAGGGCTGCCAAATAAATCCTTAGGATTGAAATATAGCTGTACAATACTTAGAATCATGTGAACACACTTGTGCCCTAAATGCAATGTACCATTTCTCTGAAATTTGGTTAGAGGTGAGAAAAAAATAGTAATAATGACAATAATTACTATAATAAGCCTATTTTCCACCTCTCTGGAAGGGAACAGCCTGCAGTGTGTATTGTCTGTGTTGAACTGGGCAGGAAGGAACCCTGTTTTTATTAACACCCACACACTGCTGGCCAGGGTGCATACATGTGTATCAAAGTGTGTGTGCACACACGCACACGCGCATGTCTTTGTCTGTGAGCTGCACTTTGAAAGATGAACTGAAAGTATGAAGAGGAGGGGATAAACAAGAAGCTACTAGGCCAGACAGGTTCAGTAGCTGGATTTCCTCTGAGGCAATTTACGGCTCCGAGAAAAGCCCTGCTCTTCACTTAGCTGCTTGGCCTGATGTGTGTTTGTGCCGATGGTGACTGAGCGACCCTCTCAGCAGCCCCGGCTGGGTGTTAAGACAGGATTTTCACCTCCTTTCAGCTCAGGGGGATGCTTTTCTCTCTTCTTCCCAACCAGAAAAGAAAAATCAAACCTAACACCTATAATAGCAAATCGATCACACATTTTTCTTACGGATATAACAGGTATATAGGTATCAGTTCCTTTTCTTTTGTCTAGTTGATCACCAAATTAAAGCTCAGAGAAGTAAATTATTTTGTCTGAAGTTGCAGTTAATAAAATGTCATGTATTATAATGGCTGTATTATTTGCTGTCCTAATTCTCGTATCTCTTCCCTCCCTAATATCTTTGGGAATAAGTGAATTTCCATTTGTTTTTTGTCCTAAAAAGGAATGCCCATGTGTACTTTGGAAAATGCCATGAATTTCCTCTTTTTTCTCCTCATACTTTGTTAGGGTATCATCTGAATCTATTAGGCTAAAAGGAGCTATAAATTATTTAGCCAATTTTGTCACATCAGTGATCCATGGGATACAGAATCGGGTTCCCTCCCAGTCTGTCTCATTCTGGAAAATTTAGCCATGTCCATGAAGCACTTTTTTCCCAACTTTACAACTCTCTGCTTGGCAGATTGACTTGTTATTCAAATAAGTATGTTGTTCTTGAATATTTTTAATCTCTCTCGACTGAATGGGGATGAGGAAAGACAAAGAGTACTGTCATCCATTTAATTTGAAAACAGAAATTTTTTCATGAGTATTAATTTTCTCAAAATGAAATAAAATAATGAAACTTTATTGAGTTTAGGCATGGCGCCACTGTCTTCAATTTCCTGTTTTAAAATGAAGGAAAACACCCCACAAGATTAGCAGGATAGGGTGACAGGCTATGTGTAAGCTCACAGCTCACAACTCCCGAAAAATGGACTTCAGGTTCTCAAGACATCTTTGTAATGACCCAACTGCATTCAATGCTCAGGCATACTTGCCTCCCTTTATAGTTGAGGCACCTTGAGGATGGAAGGGATAATATTGCCTGTCCAAGTACCATTGGTGTGTTGGTGGCAGGGTCACTACCCGAGTCTGGACGTGGACCCTGAACACTCACTCACTTTTCTTTCTATGCATAAGGGACCCTTTAGTCACTGCCTTTAGGCGAAGGTCAGTTCCATAGCAAAATGTGCAAAACGCTCATTATCTGCCACCTGCTGACATGTCCAGTCTTATTCCCTGCTTTGTACATTACATATCTTCTCCCAAGAATGTGTCTAGCTATGACCACCCCTCACTCCCAAATTTGCCTTCCTTGTAAACATTTATTGATATTTCAAGCCCAGATGTCACCTCCACCAAAAAGCCCTCTCTGCCTACTCCCCTTCTTCTACCCAGTTTTTTTCCTCTGTATACTGCCTGATACATTTATTCACTTAATTGATTTATTCAGCAAATACTCACACCGGGAACTGAGCTAAGCACAAGTCGTGCACCAGTGAACACAAGTGACGAGTGCTCTGTGCTCATGGAGCTCACATTCTGGTGAGGCAGACAGACAATAAAGGCAGTAGACACCCAGTTACACACGTAATTACAGCTAGAATGATGTCATGAAGGAAATAAAGACTGTGCTGGTGTCTGAAGAACCTGGTGGAGGAACAGATGAACACGCAGCCCTGTGACTTTTCCATGTGCACATCAGACTTCTGGGGGAGGCTGATTGCTCCTTGACTCTTCCCCCATCTCCACATCCCCCGCAGCGATCAGTGCCATGGGCATCCTGCTCACTACGGGTCTCGGTGAGTGAGGGGGAGGCAGGGAGGTTGGCTGTGCTCCCAACTGACACCCACGACTGAGATGAAGGCACCTCCCAACCTGGTCCAACCTGGGTGAAAGAGCCAGACTCAGTCTCAAAAAAAAAAAAAAAAAAAAAAAAAAAAAGTGAACACACACCATAGTGAGGAAGGTGCGTTGCTTGGAAGGGTAAGAAGGTGTGATGCTGGGGATATAAAGAGAAGCCTCTTTCAGCTCCCCAGTGAGGGCTGTTTCCCAATAACCTTGATGAGGGGCTGTGAGGTGGCTCATTGGGTGAAACGGTATCTAGGAACATGGATAACAGCCTGATCATTGTTCTGTCTATACCTGCACTCTTAATTCTTAGGATGAATTACTAGGGTGTATTACATTCTCTTGAGAAGCTTCTTTGGGAAGACACGTGAATAATTTTGTAAAAGGTATTTTAGCTTTCGAAGCGTCAAAAGAAGTGATCAACGATCTCTATAAAAGTGCACCTATAAAAAGGGAATAGCAACATACTACTCAATAACAAGCTCAGAGTAAATGAGGAACATTTGACAAGACATTGGTTCTTTGGGATCTGTTTTCAATTATAAGAAGAAATACTTGCTCTTGATAGGCAGGATTCTTGTGAAGATTTTTAAAAATTATGTACTTTAAGGTAATGCTTATATAGTGTTGATGGGAATGCAAATTAGTCCAGCCACTGCAGAAATAAGTTTGGGGATTTTTCGTTAAATTAAAAGTAGAACTACCATTCAACCCAGCAATCCCACTACCGGGTATATGCCCAAAGGAAAATCATTCTGCCAAAAAGATGTCTGCACTTACGTGTTTATCACAGCACTTTTCACAATAGCAAAGACATGGAATCAACCTAGATGCTCATCAACAGTGGATTGGATAAGGAAATTGTAATACATATGCGCCATGAAATACTAAGTAGCCATAAAAAAGAACAAAATCATGTCTTTTACTGCAACATGGAGGCCGTTAGAGGCCATTATCCTGAGCAAATTAACATAGAAACAGAAAACCAAATACCACATATTCTCACTTATAAGTGGGAGCTAAACCTTGGGTACAGACAGACATAAAGATGGGAACAATAGACTTTGGAGACTCCAAAAGGAGAGAGGGGAAAGGGAGGCAAGGGCTGAAAAACTTCCTATTGGGTATTATATACACTCTCTGGGTGACAGAAACAATAGAAGCCTAAGCCTCAGCATCACATAATATACCCCTGTAGTAAACCTGCACATGTACCCCAAATTGAAAATAAAAATTTAAATGTAAACAAATAAATAAACTGTACAGTTTAAATTCTCAAATTGAAATGTACTTTCTAAACTCAAAGTATAGTCTAAATTAGAAAGATAGCTTACAGCTTTTAAATAAAATGAATTCATTCTTTTTTTCTTTACCCTTTTTGGTCAGTTTTGGTAGATCATGAGTTGAAGGTTTGTTGCATAATCTATTTTTTTCTTCCTTTAAATTCTGGTTCCTTTAGGTCAAAATGAGATCATTACTTATAGACTCATTAATTATTTAAGGACAACTGTCCAATCATATGGAATCATTCTCAGAAATTATATTACCCTATATGTTTTAGTCTGTAAAACAAAGATTTTAATAACATCAAGGTGACAAGTATCCCAAGATGTTTAAAATCTTTATACTTTGTATAGTTAAACTATTTGTAGCTTTTATTAGGGAATTTTATTTATATTTATGAAATTCTTTTACTTATTCTTTTCCAATTATTAAAAGTAATAGACTTTAAAATGCTTAAAGGGAACATTAGAAGTTGAAATATGGATAGTCTATTTGATTTTTTTCTTAAACTTAAAAAATACATATTCTCCAGTACATTAAGATCTGTTTTAAATATAACTCTCTTCAAATATGTCTATACCGTAAGTACACATGGAAATACAAATGAGTTTTTACAATGTCATTGCAACATATTATCAGTAATAAACAGAAGTTTTTTTACTGTTAATTATAAGTGACAGAACAATCTTTGCAAATAAATATATATAATAACAGAGGAAGTTCTTTGTCAATTTAATGAATTATTATAATGATTTTTTATTCAAAAAAATCGATGGAGTAAATACTTGCTTGCCAGCCTAATTTGAGAGGTGTGAAGGTATGCTTCAATTCAAATGATTCTCTCTCTATTGGCGTCCCAAATTTTATCATTAGTATTTGATTTTCTTGATGTTAAACTTTGCTTCTCCTGGTGAATTTTTTAAAGAGAATACATTATATTTGGGGAAGAAATAATTAAATTCCCTGCAGTGCCTTACTGTGTTTGATTTTAGCCAGCTTCTTTGCTCTTTGAGAATGGGGTGTCTGGAAAGACAGGGTTTCTGAATGGAGCCAGAACTCAGAAGCAGGGTTGCTCCAAAGCCAGCCCTAAACAACAAATAGCGGTCACTGACTGTATTGTGCCAATATCCACGTTTCTGGGTGGCAAATGTGTGTCGGGGTACATGTGTGTGTTTTGACACGCCAGCCATTTTAGCCTGTTGGCTTTCTCTGTTAAATTCAGCACGCCGGTCAATAGGTTTATATTGGTCTAATTTATTCATTTCTTCATTGAGAACCTGAAAATGAAGGAGATGGTTAAATGCTGCCTGATGTGGAATTCAACAGAAGTTAATGTATCGTTCACTATTGTGTGTTTCAGAGACTGGAGCACAAGGAGGTTTTAGTCGGCTTGTTGTTCCTGGTGTTCCCGTTCATTCCAGCCAGCAATCTCTTCTTCAGGGTGGGTTTTGTGGTGGCGGAGAGAGTCCTTTACATGCCTAGGTAACTATTGCACATGATTTCCTCCTATGAGACCTGCCGTCTGTCACCAGCATTGATAGTTCCAGAGAGACAGTCTTTTATGTGCAGACCATTAGATCCGCATGGGACAAGGAATGTTATTACTTCAGCTTTAAAAACAGCCGCACAGAAGGTTGGATGAGAGCAAATGTCCACACATGTACTCTTGTTTACAGTGGTTTACCTTCAGTTGCAGACTTTATAGTTTAAATGTGAAATATTGACTTGAGTATATTCAGGATTTTAGTAGTAATCATTTATCACTGCATCTATGTCTAAATGTGTGTTATTAAACATAATTATAACAATTCTAGAAATGTTTTTTGACTTGCATGAAAGTATGATGTTCAGTAGCATGATTGTAGTTAACTTCTTTCATTTGTTCTTTTTTCTTCAACTTAAAAATGGAAGCAATTTCAAGAAAATTTGTCCTTGGGAAAAGAACGATTTAAAAACTAGAAAGGACATTCAAATCTGTGTGATTACATAATGCCGCTTAGCTCTGAATGTTTGAACTGTTCTGAAGCTTGTCTATTCTCTTGTCTTATTCAAATGTCATTGTTCCAAGGCCACTTTTCTTTTCAGATGCTTGAAAATGTCACTGAATCAGGAGACCAAGTCTTGGTTCTGCCATTTATTGGTTGACTCACCTTGAACAAGACACAAAGCTTTTTTCGCCCCCGGATTTTCTCATTTTTACAGTGGAGATTTTAGTAAACTTGCTAAAATTAACATTTTGGTTTATGATATTGCCTTTTAGGAAAGCTCATTCTTCTTCTATAAGTATGAGCTTTCCTAAAAGGCAGTATCATAAACCAAAATGTTATGAGGAAATGAGTATTTTTTATTTATGATATTGTACTAGAAATTTTAAAAAAAGTATCATTAGAAATGAATTTCATAATCTTTGATTCCTTCAAACCAAATACCTAACAGCTTTCTTAAGACTTTGCAGCATGTGGTTTTGACTCAGTTAAGGGGAAAGCAGCCCTTAATCGTTCACTGTGTCTTCAGCCCAATTTGGGAAGGAGATGAGTGCTTGATAAATACTATTCAGTAAGAACAAAAATACAACACAATTCTTCATATTCTACGTGGTTTAAGATAAGAGTCTTGTGAAGGCTTGCCAATAATAAGGACTATACCTGTAGTATAGAAGGCCAAAAAGTGGCATCAATCTGTGTTCTAGATATGTTTTTGCTTAGACCAGTTGAATGTATCTTAGCTTTTCTTTGTAGTACTGATGATTCCAATGGAATCATTCTTCATTTGATAGATATTCATACAGCCCCTCTTCTGTAAATGCTCTACTAAAATCTAAAGCTATAAAAATAAGTGAATCTCAGTGTCTGCCCTCAAAGAGTTAACTGCCAATTAACAAAATGGAATATCTCACATTAAGCATTTAATAGGTCTTAATATTTTATAAATACTATTGTATTCATTAATGCTATTTTATCATTAATTACATCAAAACTTTTATGCATTTTTATTATATTTCAGTCACTATTCTAAGCACGTTATATTCTTTATGTCAAGTAATTCACAGTGTAGTAGTGGGTCACAGCCTGCCCCTGAAGTCAGAGGGCCTGCATTCAAATTCTGGCTTAAACATGATCATGATTCCTCTAAGCTTGTTTTCTCATCTGTATAAAATGGGAATAGTAATAGCACCCAACTCAATGACATATTGTGATCATCAAATGAAATCATTATAGGGCCGGCTGCAGTAGCTCATGCCCCAGCACTTTGGAAGGCTGATGCCTGTAGATCACTTGAGCCCAGGAATTTGAGGCCAGCCTGGGCAACATGGTGACACCCTGTCTCTACAAAAAATACAAAATATTAGCCAGATGTGGTGGGAGGTGCCTGTGGTCCCAGCTACTTGGGAGACTAAGGTGGGGGATCTCTTGAGCCCAGAAGGTTGAGGATGTAGTGAACCATGATCGTGCCGCTGCACTCCAGCCTGGGTGACAGAACCAGACCCTGTCTCAGAAAAAATAAATTTAAAAAATGAGATCATTATATATAAAACTTTGGGCCGGGCACGGTGGCTCAAGCCTGTAATCCCAGCACTTTGGGAGGCCGAGGTGGGTGGATCACGAGGTCAGGAGATCGAGACCATCCTGGCTAACACGGTGAAACCCCATCTCTACTAAAAATACAAAAAAATTAGCCGGGCGTGGTGGCAGGCGCCTGTAGTCCCAGCTACTCGGGAGGCTGAGGCAGGAGAATGGCGTGAACCCAGGAGGCGGAGCTTGCAGTGAGCCGAGATAGTGCCACTGCACTCCAGCCTGGGCGACAGAGCAAGACTCCGCCTCAAAAAAAAAAAAAAAAAAAAAAAAAAAAAAAACTTTGAAAGTATTTTGCATTATACATAGTCAATAAATACTAAGTATTTTTATTGTTGATATCAGTTCCCTGAGGTAGCTGATAACATTATTGCCGTTTTATAAAAATAAAACTTGGACTCTGAGGAACTTGCCCCAATTGGTATAGCTGATGAGTGGCAGAGCTGGAACGCACATCCCTGTCTACTACAGATCTCTTACCTTCCAGACTATATTGCTTCCCTGATAGGAACATCTTAGTGTTCTTCTCAATTACAAAATAAGAAGAAAATCTAAACATAGTAAAGGACTTTCGACTCAACTCACGTGGTAATCAAGCTTCCATACTTCTAAGGGCCCTAATATCTAGTTCTTCAGGAGCTTGGGGTTCTGGGTGACAAAGATTTGTAAGCTCAGCAAAGTGTCATCTAGTTTAGATACAGGAGAATAATTTGTGAGGAAATAAAGGCAGTGTGAAGGGCTGGAATTTTTTTTTTTTTTTTTTTTTTTTTTTTTTTTTTTTTTTGAGATGGAGTCTCACTCAGTTGCCCAGGCTGGAGTTCAGTGGCACGATCTCGGCTCACTGGGCTCACTGCAAGCTCCGTCTCACAGGTTCACGCCATTCTCCTGCCTCAGCCTCCCAAGTAGCTGGGACTACAGGTGCCCGCCACCACACCTGGCTAATTTTTGGCATTTTTAGTAGAGACGGGGGTTTCACTATGTTAGCCAGGATGGTCTCCATCTCCTGACCTTGTGATCCACCTGCCTCGGCCTCCCAAAGTGCTGGGATTACAAGCGTGAGCCACCACGCCCGGCCAGGGCTGGAATTTTTAAGTAGACATTTAAATTTGATTCTTCTGGAAGAGACCTTAGGTAAATGTTATGGAAGCTCATAGTATTGTCGCCAACCCTTTGTAGGGTATCTTATTGTAAGGGGTTCCTCTTGCCTGCGCAGTATGTCCTCCAATCCCCAGAATCATGCCAGCTCCAGCTCTTCCCAGGCTGCCGTATCTTAAATAGACCTTTCTATGACTCCAGTTTATTTTTTCCTAGGAATAAAATGCCCCTTTTCCTTTAGGAATAAGCTGATTTGGGTTAAAATAAAAGTGCTGAATACAAAGAAAGCATCAATACTACCAACAGCAATTGCCTGCCTCGTGGAACCAATCTTGGTTTTGCTTCATTTGCAAATTCAGTAAAGAGGCACCCAAAATAAATTTCAGTAAACCAGTTTTCATTAAAAAGATGACTGTTCCTACATCTATGCCTTGCAGCATTGTCACTAAGTCACCTTAATCTGAGTGTTTCTCTTTACGGCTTAGTAAATCCTGGACTAACACATACCATTACTGTGCCCAGCCAGGCTACTTTCCCCCTCCAGAGATGCCATCTCAGCAGATGCCAGAGCCACCTACGCAGAGGGTGGAGGTGCTTTCCTGCCCCTTACAGGTGGTCTGGGGACTGATGAAAGGGTCAGGTCACTCAGCCAGGTTTACAGTCCTGACCTCATTTGAGAGTTTAACTTGGATTTCGGGAGACTGACACCAGAGGAATCTTAGGAATATTTGAATGGAATGCTGTACCTCTAATGAATCCATCTTTCTTCACAGTCATCACTGTAACTAAAACTGCAAGGGAGCTGTGTTCCTTTTGGCCCTGGATTCCACTGGTATATAAAATTGTGCAATTGAGGTGGTCCAGGATGAGTTGGAAATTAAAGTCTGGGTAAGGAAACTTCTGTGTTGTGGCTTTAGAGAGTCTCTGATGACTTCATCAAGCCATTTTATAAATATTCAGTTTTCTTTGAAAATGGGGACTAGGAAAAGATTTTACCTACCAGTGATGAGCTGCCCCTATCTCAATGGAGAATGACAAACAGTTGAGCTAAGTTTCTGAAATCTTCCCCAGAGCCACAGAGGATTTTACAGATGCTGTAGGCATTCCGTGGATGTGGCAGAGCACTGGATAATGCCTGTGCCATTTAATAAACCTACATATAGGCATTGAGAATGGTAAGAACATGTCCCAAATCTTTTTTTTTTTTTAAACACAGGAATCATATCTTCGTGAATCTCCTTCCCTCCTGATCTTGACAAGAAACAGCCATTTTTCCACAGTGTTAGTATCCAGGCTCTTTTGAGGGGGGGGGAAATATATATACACACACACACACACACATATATATACACACACACATATACATATACTATACATATATACACACACACATACACATATACATATATATATGGTGTTCTCAATGACATCCTGAAAATACAGATCATCACTTTTATGCAAAAATTCTGTATTGTCTCAGAACCTTTAGTGAACAATGGGAAAATGAAGTCGAAGGTTCAATTGGTAATCTTTCTGAGGAAGGTGAACTTTCTACTTATCAAATGTTTGTTTCAAGCTATTATGAAGCCAAATCCTAGCTTTAGATGCTCACACATAAATTTCACAGAAGTCATGTCCAGCCTCACTGAAGCCCGGGTGAGTCCCTTCGATCCCACAGGGCTGATTTGACCATTTTATAAGAAAAACGCAGAATGAGTCAGACCAACAGTGCTCTCTCTTCCTCCACCTTTATGCCTAACAATGAACAAGCCACCTAAATCTTGTGGCTTCTGTTCCTCCATCTCAACTCAGAAAAGGTCTGAAATATCACCTTCCTCTCATTTGCACTTTGAAATCTGTGGATGAAAGGGACAGAAATAGGCTATCTGCTTATCATTGCATTGCTTCAGGGTCAGAGTTTACCCCCAAAAGAAACTGGAATAATCTTTTCTTCTGGCGACAAAGCCAGTTTTGCGGATCTCCTTTTTGAACAGGCAAGAGAGTTTGAGGCTGAAATCATTCTTTTATAGAAATTTTGATCTTTCATTTTTTTCCCAGCAGAAGCATGTAATTTTATGGCTATCTTTTTTTGTGTTTTATAAAAACCACATTAAACTGCTACAATCAACTAAAATTTCTTAGAATTGATGAAGCAGAAGTAGTTGATGATAGCTCTCAAAGTTACAGAAAGTGACTGAATATTCATTCACATGCCAGATTAAGGATGATTTATTCACATCAGTGCCAAAGAGCAAATTCCTGTGCTACTTTAGGAAGACTTGAATGACTAGAAGGGGGAAAAGAATGAATGGGAATAAGTGAAGGCAGAAACAATATTTTGGGATACAACTGATCAAGAATGACTGAGAAAGAAATAAAAGGCATTCACATTGGAAAGGAAGAAGTTAAATTGTCCTTGTTTGCAGACAACATTAAACTTATGTATATAGGAAACCCTGAAAACTCCACTGAAAAACAGAATAAATGAATTCATTAACATTGCAGGCTACAAAATTAACTTACAAAAATCAGTAGCTATTCTATACAGCAAACTGTCTAAAAAGGAAAACAATCCCATTTGCAGTAGCTACAAAAAAATACTTAGGAATAAATTTAACTAAGGAAGTAAAAGATCTCTACACTGAAAGCTATAAAACATCAATGAAAAAAATAGAAGAAATAAAATTCAATGAAAAAATTCAGTGAGAAATACAACTTTTTTGAGAAATCAAATTCAATTAAATAAAAAATTGGAAAGATATCCTGTGTTCATGGATTGCAGTAATCAATATTGTTAAAATGCCCAGCGTGATCTATAGATTCAGTGCGATCTTTATCAGAATGCCGTCTTGAAATCATACCTCTCAATTCAAAATGGAACTTTCAGTCTAACATGGATTACTATTGAAACAATTCTGTAGGATTTATTTCTCAGAATGCAAAAGGAGAAAAATTACCTCTGAAGTTACACTGCCTCTGTTACCTGATTTTGGGGATCCCTTCTCATGATCCATCTGTGTGTATTTGTATGCTTCTTTGGAGTTGCTAGAAGAGAGTGAGTCAGTTTTGCCAAATATTAATATCAACAGAGAAATCACAGAAACTTGCTTTAGCAAATCCAATAGGAAGAAAGCTGAACTGGGACTCCATGCAGCCCTATCTGTTGCCCACTGGCTAGCCGTCTTGAAAGAATCACTGAATAGGGTCAGATTACTGTTTTTCTATTTGTAAAACCAGAATGTTGGCCTTGTTCTGTAGTTCCCAAATGCTGGTTTTCACTGGTTTGGAGATAAACTATGGGGTGAAAGGAGAAAGAAAGACAATCTGGTGAATTTTGCATAAAGCTAAACGTATGCAGTTTTATCAAACTACGAAATTTTATCTTTCCCATATTTCTGGTATTCTTGTCATGATGGTAAGAGCAGCAGGAGGTAGATGACGCTGCATCACTTCCTTCTTCCCCATTTGCCCCCATTTTCTGGGCGGAAATTTTACTGGTTTTAGAAATAGAACATTTGTATAACCCCTCTGCCACATGATCTCTAAGGTCCCTTGCCACTCCAAATTTTAACTGTTTTCTGATTCAGAATAGCTCTATAAAAAGGGTGCTTTTTTCCTCTTAAGTTTTGCACTGCTTTTCCCCCATCCCCCTAACATTTTATGGCATGTCTGTCTGTGTCTGGTCAGATTCAGTAGGATGGACCAGTGGAGAAGGGAAGATGTGTGCCCTGAAGTGAGGCAGGAAAGGGAGGAAGTCCATCTGCCATGGGACAGGCTTTCTGGAGGGCCCGACAGTGGCCCTAGAAAGTGGTTAGGAAGCTTTAGTATGGAGCCTTCACTGCAGCCACTGTGAGGTTGTGGGCTATCCTCATAAGCAGCAGGAACAGGTGATGCTTAGACGTTCACATGGACTGGCCGGGCATGGTGGCTCACACCTGTCATCCTAGCATTTTGGGAGGCTGAGGCGGGATAATTGCTTGAGCTCAGGAGTTCAAGACCAGCCTGAGCAGTATAGTGAGACCTCATCTCAAAAAAAAAAAAAAAAAAAAAAAAAAAAAAAAAGTAAAAAGTAAAAAGAAAAGAAAAGGAAAAAAGTTCACATGGACAAGCAGCCACTAGGAATGTCAGGAGGAAATGAGGCCCTGGCCACTGAGAAGGGCGATATAAGAAATGTCAGATGGCTCTCTTCAAGAGACGATACTGCGGATGGCTTACCAAGAGAGGCAGCAGTCCCTGAAAACAGGTTACATATTTGTCTGTACACAGAAAGTCATGAGGTGAGACTTGGGGACTGAGCTGAAGCCTAATACCTAAGCAGGGGCCTCAGACCACAGTCAGATTGCCCCAGAGGGTGAGTGGTGCTGAGTCTTTTGTCTAAAGCCATGACTGGTAAGGATGGGACGAAGTTGACCCATAAATAACAAGTCACTTTAGATTTTGTCGAGGCCAAGTCACGAGAATAGTGGAAAGCCTGGGAGCCAGGCAGAGCCCAATATTCAGTCGTTTTGTTTTATGGCTTCATTCTTTGTTTGAAAGTCTCATAGTACAATGCAGTAGAGGGGCAGGAAAAGCAGTGTAGGTTTGCCAATGAGCCACTCAACTCAAAACCTAGGAGAAAGGTTGATGCGCAGTTTTCAGTTAAGAGCTCAATGCACCAGCTTTGTGAGGATGTGTTGCTTATGTATAAGTAGACATATGTGTTGGCTAAGTAACCCAAGTCCACTCAGTTATTCTTTAGTTTCAGCCATGAATCCATTTTTTATGCAGTTTTATTATGGTCATCTTAAAACATGATTCTCTTTTCATAGCAAGAGTGATGAAAGGTGAGGGAGAAAGGCTGTGCATTTTTACACTAGGAAACAATGATGTGAGATCACCATGTGATCTGAAGACAAAGAGAGAAATAAAACTTAATGATACCATTGGAAGGGCATCTGTGGCAAAATCCAAAGTTTGGGTAACGAAAAGTGAAGTCAGCCGGTCATGGCGGCTCACGCCTGTAATCCCAGCACTTTGAGAGGCTGAGCAGGGTGGACCACTTGAGGTCAGGAGTTCAAGACCAGCCTGGTCAACATGGTGAAACCCTGTCTCTACTAAAAATACAAAAATTATCCAGGTGTGGTGGCACATGCCTGTAATCCCAGCTACTTGGGAGGTTGGGGCAGGAGAATTGCTTGAACCTAGGAGGTAGAGGTTGCAGTGAGCTGAGATGGTGCCACTGCACTCCAGCCTGGGTGACGCAGTGAGACTCTATCTCAAAAAAAAAAAAAGAAAAGAAAAAAAATACAGAAAAGTAAACTAAAGAAGTCCTTTTTTAATCTCAGTGAAGTGTTCTAACGTTCTTAAATATGGTATCTTCCATGTTACTCGCCACAGTGTAAAAGAAAGCTGAGTCTGTCAGGCTTTCC
This sequence comes from Chlorocebus sabaeus, assembly GCF_047675955.1. NCBI lineage: Eukaryota > Metazoa > Chordata > Mammalia > Primates > Cercopithecidae > Chlorocebus > Chlorocebus sabaeus. The sequence goes on along the minus strand of NC_132914.1, from coordinate 30,372,061 downwards.
TGTTTTCCTCTCTTGCTATTCCTCCCCATGTCTCCAGTCCTCAATGGGACAAAGCCTTAATGTCAAGCAGCCAAAGACTCTCTGCTGGTTTATTAACCTACAAAGGGGTTCAAAACTTGATTAAAGTTCTACTTCAGAATACTATGGGATAAGACTAGAAAGGTTTTAACTTGAATGTGTTTGTGCCTGTGCCAGCGTGAACTACTCCATCCTGGGACCTGAAGGCAGAAGTGGATGTGAGAACTAGGAGTTAAGTCTCGTTCAGAGAGGGCTGCTCTTGCGGGAAGAGGAAGGGAGGGACCTGGGACTGCACCAGACTGGTGGTCAATCATCAAGGACTATGGGGCAGTGCTATGGGAAGGTTGTGACCAGGAAGGGAAACCCCAGGACTTCGCTGAGGGGTTCTACTAAATGTTTAGTCAAAGCAGAGATTGTAGGTCACAGACCAATACAGTATTAGAGCAGAGCAATGGCTAGAATGAAGTGAGCAGAGAGTAGGTCAGGGTGCCTGTGGGCTGGAGATCCACTGGCCAATATGTTGTGCTCGATCAAAGTGCAGAGGTACAAAGTGCAGAGAAGTTTGAACAGTTAATTATCGGACTGGAATTCTGCCCTTAATATTACCAAACTCTGTTAGTTATAAAAGATGAATGTTTGTGTCTGTTAAGCCCTAAGTGGTGAATAGCAGATGTCTTGGAAATCAGGATTTGAAAGTAAAATCTAGTGTAAAGTATAATTTAGATTCAGATGAGACTGAATACAATAATACATGTGAGAAATGTAAGCTACGCCACATAACTAATTGCAAGTCATGATTTCAATCTACCCTGTACAAATGAGATTGGGTGAACTAAAGTCAAAGGAAATCAAAGAAATATAAGTATAGGCCTCTCCTTTTTCTTCCTTCCCTTTCTTCTTCCTTTGATTCTTCAAACCTCTTCATATCTTTTCTAACCTTCTGTGCTCAAAAGTGAACAACTCGAAAGTGAACAACCCTAGCACTTAGCAAGTTAGCATTCTGCAATGCCATATTGAAGGGGGCTGTGAAATGGGCCTCTGTGGATGGAAGAGGGAGACTCAGTTGCAGATGCCACACACCCAGTGCCGTATAAAGTGGGCTGTGACTTTGCAGGGAGGACGTGGGTGGACCTAAGTGTTGCCATTTCAGCCTCTTGTTCATCAAGCTCCTTTGTTGTTATTGGTGAATTTCTTTCTTTCCTTTTCTCTTAGAGTATACATCTCAAACCAGGGACTCCTTATGCAGATTTTGGTAATCTTAACAAATCCCTCTTACTGTTTTAGCAACCTTCTTTGTCTTGTTTTCATTAGGGTTAGGACCACCATTTTGTTTGCCTGTGTTTTCTCGTAATTCCCAGCATGATAGATGTTGGTTACAAAAACAATTGTAGGGAATTAAAGAATGATGGACACATGATGAGGTCTATGCCTATGCAGTCAGGTCTGTATTAATTCATGGGACTAGAGGAGAGGACATCAACAAATAGTGCATAACCCAGTGTACCTTTGCTTCCAAAGTGAAGTTGCTAGACTCTCAAATATAGTAGTTTGTGGAAGAAGAAATGATAGAACTCAGATTCTCAAGATGAGTGTGCTGTAGAAGGGTAGGGAAAGTGGTTTTCCTAATTTTTGGAGGCAGTTTTAGAGTCACGTAGCTTTGGCCAAAGGTCTTCCAAGCCTTGATGGAAAATGTATTAATAATTGAAACTACGTCAACCAGGCTGGGGTGAAGGAAGCCAGTCCTGGAGTAAAGGCACCATCAAGGGGAAACAGCCAGGCCCTGTATATGGACAGTTCTGGTGACAAACAGTCGTGGGTCGTATTATCCTCAAGGTGAACTTGGATTGAATGATTTTTAAGTACACCTTTGTTTCCATGTTAGTTTCTGATACCTTCAACCACAATGATTCAACTACGCTTATGAAGCAGCCCCTGCTATGGTTTAGTTGCTTAGAGTTCAGGAATGAATAAAATGTTATTCTATCCTAAAAAGAACCTGCTTGAACTTCCAAACAGTTAATACTTTTATTTCTTATCAGGGTTGAATGCAAAAGCTTCCTCACTAGGTATTAATTCACCAAAGAGATTATACTTTACATTATCTTCATTTTCACAAAAGTGTACATTGCAGAGTAGAGAGAAGTTTGAAATGATTGTGAGGAAGGCTTTGCTTAAGCACTTGTTTGTGTTCTGGGTGTGTGAATGAACATTAACATAAACACGTGATTACAATATTTCACATACTACCAGTGTATCTTACCTTCTGCAATATCTGATCTATAAAAATAATGTTTGAATCAAACCTTTTTGAAGCAAATAATAGCGCACAAGGAAATTTACTCTTAAAATTCTGATAATGAAATTAGGTATTTTGGGTCAATCTGGACTTTGATAAACTGAATTTTCTTGAGGTGTTATTTACAGATCTAATCACATATTTTATTCATGTATAACTGGTAGCACATATAAACACAAAAACACTGCATTTGATACCTTTAACTTCACCTTTAGTTTACAGGACATGTTCACATACACTATTTCATTTATTCCACACAACTCTTTGATGTGGGTGTGGCAGGAAATATTGAGCCCTTGTAAAATAAATCACAAAGGCTCCATGAGAGATTCTCCTGTGGCCACAGAACTCACGAACAGCAGAGAAGGGCCCAGCTCAACCAGAGAACGGCCCAGCTCAACCTGAGACGGGCCCAGCTCTCTTGACCCAGTTCCAAACTCTTTAATTTCTAATGAATTCCCAGTTCCCTTTTCCTCATTGTGAACCTCCAAACATAAAGTCTGCACTAGAACATTCGTGTTCCATTGTACCTAATAGAGTCCTCTGGGCCTTAGGAAGTTACTATACTTATAGTAACCTGGTTTTGACATGTCTGTTTCTACCTGGAATACATGCAAACTCTGCACATTTCCTGCTTCTTACTCTGTTTAGCAGAAAAATAATTGCCGAACAGTAATATCATTATAGTATAATAAGTTTAATGTTATAATGGATTGTTTTGTGGGTATCGGGCGTGGAGCACTACAAACAATTGTTATTCTCCCTCACAATATAAATAAATTGAGAACTAGAGAACTTAAATAATTTGTCCAGGATCAAACAACAGTGTCAGGGTGGACATGCAAACCGAGGCTTTTCTGATGCCAGAGCCCTGCCTTATTTACTACTAGATGTTTCATAAATTTTGGAGCTGGCAGGTAGACTATAAGGCTGAGAGGAGTAAAAGATAATTAGGTAAGTTCTCAGAAGGTGAAAGCATTGGCATTTTTCTCCCAGTTGTGCCATAGACATGCTGGAAAAGAACAGAAGAAATCTGTCTCAAGGAGAAATATATAGAAAGAATCCTTTCATACTTACCCCAGAATCTCAGCACCCAGCATGGGAGGCTAAGGAAATACACAGAAATGTCTTTGGGGATTCTTTTCTTGGAATATGAGTAAATTCTCACTTCCAAATATATTCATTCTTCTGGAAAATGTCTCCAACCATTGAGTGTTTGAGATAAAGAATGAGGGGAGAAACGGGGACCCTAATCAGATTGGAATGAAGCGAATTCGGACTAGGTTTCACTTAGACTCTCTAAAATTGGGAATTCTTTAAAGGAGTATAATGGTAAGATTGCCTGTCTTGTATTAATAATGCTACTTATAGATACTCTCAGTGGGTTATTCTAGCTTGTGGACAAATTAAAAGGTAAAATTTCAGTTCCACTTATTAGCAAAAAGATACTCTTTGTTGCATATAATTAAGCAGAAAGTGAAGCCATAGCAAATATAAAATGTCTGGGCCAGAGGTAGAAAGCTGTCATCTTTCCATTTCTGTGAATTCTGCTGTAAATGTGAATGAGAAGTATTTTGTTTTGTTTTGTTTTCACTTAAAATCTTCTTGGTGAGTTTCAGGAAAGTACTTTGGACTAACTATTACGCAATAATTTGCTGCTAACAAGTTCCCAAACAACAGATTTAAAACATTTGTTATTCTGATGCGAAAGGACAAACATTGGTGGTTTGCATTTCCTATTAAATTCTCTTCGAATGTGCATCATAAAAGCAGAAAGAGAAATGCAAGCGTTTTTAGTTATTTAAGTGCTGCATGCCTAGCAGTTCGTCAATAAAATCAAAACTGGAGATACCCCCAGCCTGTTAAGGAGAGAGGTGTCTCTGTGTGTCAGATCGCTACATTCTCAAAGGCAGTGGTGGTGGTTCTTTCTCAAACGTGCTTTGAAAATGTGTCTTAGTACTGAGCTAAACCACACAGTCAGCAGCCTGAGTTTGGCTTTGGTCTCTCCAGGTTATGATTTTGTGAAGTGTCAGTGTTTGCACTGACTCTTTTGTGCGTGTTGTGAAGGCCTCTGATCAGCAGCCCAGAACCTCCTTCACCAGACTGACCAGAGCAAGCTGGACAATGGTTTCATCTCCCTGAAGGCCAGAAAAGCATGTCGTTTCTCAATGGCTTGACTTCCCGCTTTCAAAAGGAGGCCATGTCCTGCCCCTAGCGATAGAGAGAAAGAGTGTGTTTCTCTCCCCTGCTGCTGCGATCTGCATTCAGGCAGATGCTGAAAGATGAAGTTTCATAGAGGAGAAACATCTTGATCTCTGTGATAGTTGTGTCAGACTTTTAAGAATGTGATACTCTCTAAGAAATTTGCAAACCTAAGTAGAGATTATTTTATATGGCTTAACATTCCTTTAAACCATATGTCAATAATAAGGATATTTGATTTAAAATTTTTCATGTTACTTGATACAGGTGCTGACTGAAAAGGAATGTGTTCTCCTTCATTCTGGTTATAGCAGGGATCCACAAACTATTGTCAACCTAAAAGGAAGAGGCTGAGGCAAAATTAATGAAGTAGAGAGTTTATTTGGGCCAAGGCTGAGGATTCCAACCCAGCAGAATAGATTCAAGTTGTCCTGAATTTACACAGTCCAATTAGCAGCACTTACAAGTGGGTTTTGTTTCGTTTTTGTTTGTTTGTTTGTTTGTTTGAGATGGAGTCTCACTCTGTTGCCCAGGCTGGAATTCAGTGGCATGATCTCGGCTCACTGCAGCCTCCACCTCTTGGGTTCAAACAATTCTCCTGCCTCAGCCTCCCGAGTAGCTGGGATTACAGGCGCGCACCACCATGCCCAGCTAATTTTTGTATTTTTAGTAGAGACAGGGTTTCACCATGTTGATCAGGCTGGTCTCGAACTCCTGACCTCGTGATCTGCCTGCCTTGGCCTCCCAAAGTGCTAGGATTATAGGCATGAGCCACCATGCCTGGCCACAAGTGGATTTTTAAAGGCAAAAGGGGGTAGGCAGGGAGTGGGCTGATTCAAAGTTGTTTGTCAGGAATTCTCATTGATTTACATTGAATAACATTGACTAGTGTTGGCTATCCATTGTTAAGCTGTAGGGTGTGCGTTGTAGTGTCTTGTGTGGCATTATTAGGTTACTTTATAGCCTCTTGTAGCAATAACAAGCAGTTTCAAAAAATGAATACATAGCTCAAAGAGGGGAATAGGATGTGATTGCAGTCTCATTTTAATGCCTCTCTGGGCCTGATAATGAAAAGGACTTCATTCCTCAGATAAAAGTTTTTTTCTTGTTTTTTTTTCCTTGCTGTATGTGGCCCATGAGCCAAATGTGGCCTGCTGCCTGTTTTTATAAATAAATGTTACTGGTACACAGCCATGCTCATTTGTTTACATGGTGTGGATGGCTGTTTTCCTGCTACAAAGACAGAGTTGAATACTAACGACAAAGACTGCATGGGCTGAAAGCCTTAATTATTGCCGGCCCCTAGATTATAGCAGAGCATTCGGGCACTGAACCTCCAGATCTGACCCCATTCCTAGCTTCTGGGACTGTGGGCAAGTTACTTAACTCTTTTAAGCTTTAGTTTCCTCATTTATGAAATGGAGGATAATGAGGATTAAATGTTTTAATTAGATAGTATATTTAAAACCAGTACTGTCCTTGCCCCCATGCACTGCAAATATTGTGGACAGGCCCATACAAAGCACTTAGCGCAGTGCCCGCCACACGGGAAGTGCTCCCTAGACACGCAAACACATAATGCAGCTAAATATTTGTGGTGTTAGCTTCCTTATTCTTATCTTCTGCCACTTTGTGGCCATTGCTCTGGAGCTGTTGGAATCCCAATGTTCTCCTTCCCCTTTGTTCTGCCAGGTGGCAGCTCTGTTCCTACAAGGAGGCAGAAAATGACTATTGAGATGTCATGAATGCAGTAGTTGGGAAGAAAGTAGGTGATGTTGTGTGATAAGGTGTTAGGAACACAGGAATCAGCTGGTCAAGCCAAATCCTCTACAGCAGGACTGCACATGGAGTGTGGGCTCTGGAATCTGAAATTCCTGGGTTTATATCTTTGCTCTATTATTTACTAGATGCGTGACCTGGAAACCAAAAAGTATCTGAGCCATGTGTGAATGAATTTGGAGATGTATTTTGCCAAGATTAAGGACATGCCTGGAAGAAAGGAACACAGAATCACAGAAACAATCTGCAGTCTGTGCCTTTCTCCGAAGATGATTTTGAGGTCTTCAGTATTTAAAGGGGAAAAGCAGGCTGGAGGGGAAAGTGGGAATGTATGGTCACATGACTGAATCCCCATGTTGCCAGAGAAAAGGAGCAGATAGGGGGATGGTCAATTATGTATTCTTCTCACCCCCAGTAAATCAGCACTTTACATAAGATAAGGTGAACCTAGAGTAGCTATCCGTGGAGATAGTTAAGCTTTTATCTGTAGCTAACTGCTTAGTAACAAAAGGAAAGGTACTTTCTTGCATGAGTCAGCTTTCAACTTAATATTTTTTTCCCTTTGGCATAGTCAGTTGGGGTCCCAAGACCTAACACTATCACAAGACTTAATTCAGCAAGCCAGTTAACCTTTTTCTTTAGTGTTTTCATGGGTTAAACATTAACAAAGGTGATCCATAGGGTTTTAAGGATGTATCGGCGTGGCACGTTCCCTATGCATTTCAGGTCTTCCTCAAATGTCAGTGAGGCCTTCTGTGACCACCCACATTAAAATCTCAACCAATGTACATGCCCTATATGTTTTTTACTTACTCACTAGCTGTTATTCCCCACCCATGTGAATTCCACAAGGATAAGGATTATTGTCTCTTTTGTTCACTGATATGTTCTTGATACCTGCAATAGTGTTAGGTACATAGCTAAATATCTGATGAATGAAAGAACGGAGCCCAGAAGGCTTCATAGGATGCCCCGCTCAGTTTGGGTTGGGAGCAGCTGCGGCTAGAGGAACAGGGGGCAAAGCAGGCTTATGAACTTGAGCAGCCATTGTGGTCAGGCACAGCAAGTGACACCAGCAAGGTCAGTTGTACCATATAAGTAAGACTTATAGAAAAGCTCCATACCTTTAAGGTTGAACAAGGGAGTTGTGGAAGTGAGAAGAGGTTTTTGGTTTGGGTTTTTGTTTTTACATTAGAGACTCTGTTCTGACAAGTGCAAGGTTCTTGCAAGATATCTGTGGCAGTCAAATCCAGTGCTTGTGGTGGGGGTTTGGGGAACATGGATCTCCTTAAGCTCAAATCATCCTCCTCATTGGGGAGTAGGACAGTGACTCTCTTTGGCCGAACAGTGAACCCTAAACTTACGGAGCTGGACTAACCGACTTATGGGACTTGAAGGAAGAAATTAGAGCTCCAACTTGATTCCCAGGGTCTCCCAAGTCAGAAACCTCAAATGCTTCTCTGTTGTTTTTCTGCTCTTGATACAGAGAACAGAAGGTGGAGAAAAAAGTTTTTTTAAGCAAATGTGTTTAGGAATGAGAATATTTAGTTGTTTCTATTAACTAGAGCAACTTGATTCACTAGACTGGCGTTCTCTGATTGTGGAGCCTGTGTTTTATTATAAATATATGTTTAGTTCCTAGAATATTGCCAGCCACATAAAAGAAAGAATGAATAAAAAAGAGAACAAGTATATGGGCTGTATTTACTTGGGGCTGTATTAATACTTCTGTTAGTAATAGTTTCTAATATAGGATGCCTTTACACAAGCTTGCTTCTTTCTGAAGATATTCTGTAATAATTGGCAGTTATCATTTTTGGGAAGAATCACACCTGTAATCCCAGTACTTTGGGAGGCCAAGGCAGGTGGATCACTTTAGTCCAAGAGTTCGAGACCAGCCTGGGCAGCATAGCAAAACCCCATCTCTACAGAAAAATACAAAAATTAGTTGGGTGTAGTGGTGAACACCTATAGTCCCAACTATGGGGGAGGCTGAGGAGGGAGGATCACTTGAGCCCAGGAGGTTGAGGCTTCAGTGAGCCATGATCGCACCACTGCACTCCAGCCTGGAAGACAAAGTGAGACCCTGTCTAAAAATAAATAAATAAATAAATAAATAAATAAATAAATAAATAAATAAATCAGATTTCAACTAAAATCCACACAGCAATAATGGGTATAAACTGCAAGTTTATATTCTTCTGTGTCCAAGTGGCAGGCAGGAAGTGTCTCTGTGGGCACATAGATGATGTGAGGGACCACGTGGCACCAAGCCAAAGGCTTTTAGGGACGTAATGCTGATATACAAAGTGCTACTCAGATAACACATGAGCCCTGTACCTACCAGTAAAGCTAGGCATATCAATACAGCTTGTCTGTGATGAGCTCCAAGTTGTGAGGCTCAGGAGTTGGCCTGTGGGTAGATTTTCCAAAGTTTAAGGGCTTCAGCTGGCCCTGGAAACAGAGAACAGTCCTCCTTGGTGACCAGCATCCCTTCCAGGACCTGACGCAGAGCTTTCAGACACTGTCCCTACAAAGCTATGATGTGACCTGTGGCAGCATAGACTCCAAATTTGGGCACATGGTGCCAATAGGGTTATACAATGACAGTGACATGAGGGAGCTTGGGTCAGAGGATCCGTTCTATGTGGGACTTCTCATGATGCCTCAGCTGCTAAAATCCAGGGCACTTTGAACCTGCAAGATGACTCTATCTTTCTCTACACTGAAGAAATAGCAAGAAATATTTTGACAAGACATAGCAAACATGCTAGTGCAGCGCTTTAGAGAACTAACATGTTAATGTTGTCCAAGGCAGGGGAGTTTCTGTTTGTTTCTCTAGCACAGGACAAGCTTCATATGAAGGTTAGTTTTGTAGGAGATAATTCTGGGGGGAAGCCATTGCACCCCCAAAGTAATCCCGATCCTTCCACTCTGTTTTCCAGCATGGGCTACTGCATCCTTTTTGTGCATGGACTGAGCAAGCTGTGTACTTGGCTGAATCGATGTGGGGCCACCACCCTGATTGTGTCCACTGTGTTGCTGCTGCTGCTTTTCTCTTGGAAAACTGTGAAACAGAATGAAATTTGGCTCTCAAGAGAGTCCCTATTCAGGTATGACTAGACAGATAAAAGTAAATATCTTCCTGCTTATTTCTTTGCTTACAAATTGTTTCCAAACAAATGAGGTAACATGGACCTGGCAGTATTGACTAAGGAAAATTATCTTTAGTAAAAGTTTTAAATGGAAGATGTAATTTTATCTGGGGTTTTAACTTTAGAATTTTAAAATGATGTATAAAACTTAACATGAGCTCATTCTAAGTGAATTTATGAAAATAAGGCTCCTGGGACAGTTTTTGAGTCTGTGAATTCAGATGGAAACAGTTTTAATGATGAGCTGGGCTGTAAAATCAGCTATAAACAAAATGAAACCGATAAGCCTAATTTCATTGTTCAGTCAAGTGCATGCGAAAGGTGAGCACACAGCCAGAGGGAAGAGAAACGCAGTATCTTTCGTTAGAATATTCCAGCATGCTATGTTGTGATCTGTGACCTAGTTGCTTTATTTTGAACCTTAATTTTGAACATTCTTTGAGACTGCCGCTCATGATGCTGTGTTTCTGGGGCTTAGTCAGCCTCACTAAATGCCACAGCCCTAGTGACCTTCACCTGGCTCTCTTGGCATTGCCACACCTGACACCCAAACAGTATTTGCCCAGTCTCCCAAGAATCCCCAGTCTGGGCCTCTTCCAAGCTTCTGTCCTCACTTATGGCCTGATTGGTCAATTTAGTCAGCATGATTTTTACTTGGTTTCCTGATTAGCTGGTACCCAACACTTATTCACTGGGGGCAAACAATTGAAGCAGAGCTGATATCACTTAAGAAAAGGGGAAACTGTTGGAAGAGGCTAGGAAAGCATACAGAATTGAAGGGAAGTGAAGAACCCGGCACGCCCAAGACAGGAAACAGGCGTCTGGACAATCCCTCTTGAGCACCCTCTCAGAAACAAACAGGTAAACTTAACACCAGTTTTTTGGAAATACGCATCAAAGTCCTAAGAAAAGAAAGCTTTTTGGTTGAACTTAAGATTAGTCACATGCCTGCCCCTTGTCCCTAGCAGGGCACTGAGATGACTGACTGACCAAGAAGCCTCCTCTGAGTTCCATGGAGGGAGTTAGGGCAGGCAGAACCCCTTGGGATTCCACCCAGACTTCTCAAAGTGAGGCAACAGGGAAGTTCCCCCAGCAGGAAATCCAAGCACTGTAAGAAGGAGGAATAATCTCTGGGCTGCCAAAAATAAATGAATGAGTGAATGAACAAATAAGACAGAAGTTCACTGCACTCTTCTACTAGATTTTTAAATAATGTATTTGATTTTGCTATAATATTTGGCAATATATATTTAAAAATATATATTTTTAAAAATATAAAACAAAAAGTCAGTCTGGCATGCATGTCCTATTATTTTATTTATGTATTATTACATATCACTGTCATGACCATCGTTATGATCATTTCAGTGGGTACTGTAGGGAACTCAATGTAGTTTTTTGTGTGAATTTTTTTTAATGCATCTTTTTTTCCCACACAGATCTGCAAAATCACTCTTAGGTATCAGATTCTGTTAAGTCCCTGTCATACCCCTTTCTATTAAACACGATTCTCAGAACAGACTCATTCCTTCCTTCTTCCTCATGCTAACTAAGGTCATTCTATAAACACAGGGGTATTTAAGTTCAATAATATAACTTCCTCTGAGTTCTGTTGGCATAATTTTTTCTTCCTTTCTCTTTCAATAGTCAGAGCTTTTATGAGAAACTTCAAAACAATTCTGCCCTGTGTTAAACCTTCTGCCTGAATAAAGGTACTAACAATGGTTGTATTTTCTAATGATGTTGACTGCTTAATCAGAGCAACTTTGGGAATGGATGTTGGCAGACTTAGTACTCAAACCCTTTACAGCTGATGCCAACAATGTAAAAAAAAGAAAAAAAAAATAACTGACTGACCTTGCATCCAGAAACATCTATTGTTTTAGATGGAAGTATGTAGTAAGTATCTTCACATCAATTGATTTCTAAAACACAGCCATTCCACATTTGTCCTTAAAGAGATTTTGTAACTGAAGAGACCTTTGGTGGTCAAATGAAATTTTGTGTAATGTGCAAATCAAAGCTATTGATATTTTTTAGAAATCTTTGCCTATTATCATTTACCTGTGTCCTGAGAAAACTTTTAAGAATCTGAGACTTTAAAAGACTATTAAGACTGTTCTTTCTCCTTCAAGGCCAGAACAGATGTTTTTATGAATTCATCTGTGCTGAGTAGTATTCAGATCAGTCAAACAAACATTTACTGAGAATCTATGAGGCACGTTAAGGTTAGTGGTTGAGTGCGGGGTCTGGAGTGAAGCTTTCTGGCTCTGCTCCAAGTTCTGCCATTGAATAGCTGTGTGATCTTAGGCAAGTTACTTAACCACTCTGTGCCCTAGTGTCTTCATCTTACAATGTAAAATACTAATGTTTATCTCCTGAGTATAGTGTAAGAATAAAATAGTATGTGAAAGATGCACAGGACAGTTTCTGGCATGTGGGAAATGCTGTGTAAGGTTTTCAGATTGTTACTGTGCAGTGGGTTCTAGGATGAGAGAGAGAGAAAATGTGCATACAGGACCTGGGAATCTGCATGGGAGGCAACACATGAACATATTTCATTATAATGCAGTGTTAAACCCAGAACACTATATAAGTACAGGTGGGTGGGTAGGTGACTAAGACCAATTCAGGCCATCAAGAATCATGCTCTTGTAGGTCTGAGCTGAGTATTAAAAGAGGAGAAAACCCTAAATTAGCCATAATGGCCCAAAACACAAGCCGGCCGAGTTGAGTAAGAAAAATTTACAATAATTCCAGGGATGGTGATGCCCTTGGCAGAGACTCCATCTTCCCCTCTGTTCCAGACAATAAACCCATAGACCATTCCTAAAACATATGGCCTCACCGAGGCCTCTCTAATTATGTGGGATGGTTTTGCCTGGCCTTTCCATGAGCAATCTTACAGAGTATCTTAAGATAGAACTTTGTGTTGAGAAAATACAAATTTTTGGTCAAGCTCCAGCCTTTCCAGCGGAGGCCTCCTTTTACACAAAAGATCCCACCGTGTGATGTATTTTTAGGAGATACAGATGCGGGGTTCCTGCACAATTTATTTTATTTTATTTTATTTTATTTATTCATTGATTTATTTTTAAGACAAAGTCTCATTCTGTCACCCAGGCTGGAGTGTAGTGGCGTGATCATGGCTCACTGCAGCCTTGACCTCCCAGACTCAAGCCATCTTCTCACCTCAGCCTACCGAGGAGATGGGACTATCGGTGTGTGCTACCTCACCTGGTTAATTTTTTTTTATATTTTGTAGAGAACAGTTATCACTGTGTTGCCCAGGCTGGTCTCTACTCCTTGGCCTCCCTAAGTGCTGGGTTACAGACGTGGGCCAATGTGCCTGGCCAAAACTTTTTCTATCAGCAAGAACCTTACACACAAAAAGCACAAGAACCCAGCACTTGTGTCTTATCAGAGGTGTGCACAGGGTAAATTGTCTAAGCTGAAATAGCCTTTACAGAAGCCAAGATTTGAACCCAAATCTGGTATAAAAATCAAAAGATACATAAACTTTGCCATGCCTATATTTTACATTGTGTTTTAACCTAAGCTAGCTCAAGTATAAGCAGAGAGAAAAAGATTTATGATCATAGCTGCAAGGCATATTTTCTTTAATTATTACAGTAAGAAGCTGTTCTATGTGCTGAACTGGTAGGTAGATCACCGCATAGCTCTGGTTGGGCCTAGTGACAGCCCAGAACCCTACATTTGTTTGGAGTATATAAATATAATAACATAATTTGATTAGATTAAACCCTCTTCCCTCTCCTAATCTTCAAAATACCTGGAAAGGGACAAACATATCTCCTTTTGCATCCAGCTCAGGGTCTCTCTAAATCCCATTCCTGAACTGTTTCAGTGATCCACAGACCAGCAATTAACATTTATGGCCTAGATCATCTTCCTACTCTGTAGGAAAAACAGTAGTTCTCTTTCCCCTTCTCTGAATTGCTGAGGCAGAGAATTTAGAATACCTCCCAGGGAAAAGAATATAAACCAGGTACTGACAGATTCTTTTGTAAAGGTCAGATAGCAAATATTTTAAGCTTTGTGGGTCATACAGCCTCTTTTGCAACTATTTAACTCTGATGTTGTCTTGGGGAAAAGACTAAAGACAAAATGTAAACACATGGACACACTCGTGGCCCACAGGCTGTGGTTTTGCTTGCCAATCATATAAACAATGTGATAGTGACATTCTAATGTTACTTTGGTCTTGTGGTACTGATTTTGTTAAGCATCAACTGTTGATCAACTTCACGATTGATTCTGACCATTTACTGGCCTTGGCTGAAATTTCTGCTCAATGATTTATTGGGTCTGTAACCTTACAAAAAGGTCTTCATCTCTCTGAGCTTCAATTTCCTCATCTGTAATATGGGAGGCAGAGTAATACTACCTATTTGACAAGTTACAGCAAGGACTAAAGGAAATGATCCGTGGAAACTGGTGCTTAGCCCAGCACCTGATTTAAAGTAAGCATTCCATAAGTACTGTCCATCCTGTGTGTGGCGTTATAAAATCTCAGGTCAAGGCAGGGGTCAGAATTGAGGAGAGTCACAAATTCTTCTTCCTTTCCTTTTTGCTAACCTCTGACTGAATACTACGAATATTTTTTTCATGTTTGTTTTGTAATTAGGAATTTGGGAATGGTCCTCCTGACCTATTGTTCAATGATGCCAACAAAACAAACTGATGTTCTAAAACCTTGGAGATACACCTGATTAAAGTAGCCTTTTTTGTTATTTATCAAGTTTTCCACAATAAAAGGTGTGAGGGAGATATGTGAAATGCATGAATTTAAAATCCTGAGTTGAAAGGGAGATGTTTACTTATAATCACTCTCGTAATTATTAACGGGGTTTTGGGTTCAGTCATATAATTTATGAATATTATATTTGTGGAATAAATATGGGTATAGCTGGATGTTTCCATGATAATAACTGGAAGTATGAAATTGAAGCATCAAAAAAGCAAACAGGGAGACAATATATTCCTGGAGGGAAGAGTGACCTGGCCAGTTAAGTTCCGGGGAAAGTGTTGCCTTTGGCTTGTTGTTTATTTTCCTTTTTTTCACAAACTGTTCATTTTGAAATGAGAGCCTAGAAAAACATAGCAGAAAAATATCACAGAGAGAACATAAAGGTCAAAACCAACAATGGGAAAAAACAGTGTGTTCTTAGGATTTTAGTGACTCCACCCACTTCTGCTTGCCTGTTAGGAACATTATTACTTCCTCTTGCCATTATGAAACAATGCCCTGATCTCAGCAAGGACCACGTTTCCACAGGCCCAATTGTCTATTCCTCGGGTGGGGCATAAGTTAGAATTACTGTGCTAATCACACAGAGAAAAGGATCAATTTCAATAAATATGTCAGTTGTATTCATTGCTATAATCACAGTTGCCTTCAAAACTTACCGCTACCATGCGCTATTTAGTTCTAGATAGAAAAAGTCAGGAATTTTCCTTAATAGAAATTTGATTATTAATGCCATTACTAATACGCTTACTTGGCTAAATGTAATGCCAATATGACTGAATTTATGTTGGATACTATCATTCAAAAAATTATATTAAAATTCTAGCTACCTGTCATACATTTTAGTTACTTTTTAACATTCAAATAAGGAGATTTTATAAACCATAAAGATATCATAAATGAAAGATAGTGTTAGTATTTTAGCACCCACCTCCGAAAAGAAGTATCCACAATCTATATAGGAAATGCCTTTGGTTGTCGTAGAAATGCAATACTGTCACTTATGACTGGACCACTGATCCTCTCTAAGGCTTGGCTCTCTCTTGTGTAAAATGAGAGGAAGACAAAGAAAATGAAATGGTCACCAGGGATCCTTTGGGTCCTCCTATTCTGTGTAGTGCGAGGATTGTGATTCCGTGTACCATAGGAGTGACAAGTTCTCATTAGGCCATAAGGAGGATGTGTCCTTCTTGGCTACTGGATGCCTCTTAAAAGCAGAGGAAGGGACCTCATTCTAGTACACGAGAAGCATGAGTATTTTCCTTTGTCTGCAGCAGGTTTTGTTCAAAGAACAGGGCAAATGTAGTTCTTGCCTCATTTTAGACCCAAAGGAAGCCAGTTCAGACATATGGAACCCCATCAGCAATGTTTAAGTGAGTGAACACAGAGGAGCTCTTCATAAAGGGTAAAGCACAAGATAGATGCTGATCTCTTTTTTCAGCAAAACCTGGAGTTGGTTCCCCTGACAGTTTAATACATTGCGCTTCACTAGATAGGCTAAAAAAAAAAAAAAAAACCTTTAGCAACTGTACATTTAAAAATATACAACCTTCAGGCTATCTTATCAACCTCAGCTGGTGCCAACATTGGGCATTGATGGTACTCCTTAGATACTCTCCATGCAGCCAGAATTTCATCAACACCATCTATGATATTATTTATCCTTCTTTTCAGACAGGGAATAAAATAGAGGAAAAGTAAAAGGAAGCAACCCTCTTTATTCCATGTTCTTTCTTTTTCCTTTTTTTAATTGTATAAAATTATGGTGTACAACCTGTTTTGATATGCATATCCAGTGAAATGATTACTGCAGGTAAGCAATTTAACATATCCATTATCTCCTATAGTTACCTGTTTTTTCTTTTTGGTATTAATAGTAAGAGGACCTAAAATCTACTCTCTTTGCAGATTTAAAATATACAATACCATATTCTTAGCTATAGCCCTCTTTTTGTACATGAGATCTCTAGACTTAGTCGTCTACATAACTGCAAATTTGTACCCTTGGACCTGTATCTCCTCATTTCCTCTCCTCGCCACACCTACTAACCATTATTCTGTTCTCATTTTCTATGTGTTCAATTTCGCTTATTAAGATTTCACATACAAGTAAGATCATGCAGTATTTTTCTTTCTGCATCTGGCTTTACTTAGCACAGTGTCCCTCAGGTTCACTTCTATTGTTGCAAATGGCAGTATCTCTTTTTTAAGGCTGAATAATATTTCACTGTATGTATATACCACAAATTCTGTATCCATTCTGAGTGTCCGTAGACACTCAGGTTGTTTCCCTATCTTGGCTCTTGTGAATAAGGGGAAAGCTCCTTGACATTGGCCTCGGCTATGATTTTTTTGATGCAACACTAAGAACTCAGGAAGCTAAAGCACAAATACACAAATGGGACTCCATCAAACTAATAAACTTCCACACAGCAAAGGAAACAAGCAAAAAAGTGAAAAGACAACCTGTGGATTGGGATGAAATATTTGCAAACTGTATATCCAATAAGGGGTTAATATCCAAAATATGTAAGCAACCCATACAGCTAAATTGCAAAACAAACCCCACAACTAATCTGATTAAACTGGGCAAAGGACCTGAATGACATCTTTGAAAAGAAGACAAGCAAATGGTCAACGAGTATACGAAAAGGTTCTCAGCATCACTAATCATCAGGGAAACGCAGATCAAAATCACAATGACATATTACCCCACACCTGTTACGATGGCTGTTATCAAAAACACAAGAGATAACAAGTGTTAGGATGGATGTTGAAAGAAGAGAACCTTGGTACATTGTTGGTGAGAATGGAAATTGGTGCAGCCATTTGTAAAACAATAGGGAGGGTCCTCAAGAAATTAAAAATAGAATTACCATGTGACCCAGCAATCTTTCCTCTGGGTATTTACCCAAAGGAAATGAAATAGGTATCTCAAAGAGATATCTGCACTCCCATGTTCACTGTGGTACATTTTAAATCTCTGAAGCAGCTGTAAATGTGGGGTCTGCTGCTTTCAGATGGTCTGTTTCTTTTGACTGTTCTCTAGTTTCACAGGTGCCCATCAGATCCCTCCTCTGGAGAGGTCCTCAAGCTCCCGGACAGTGGATTTTAGTGGGGCAGTCTTTGCTTGGTCCTCAGAGGCTGTTATTTCAATAAAAGCTCAACAAAAGTTGAGGTAGGGGTGGTGCCCATATAAAACGAGGAAGTATGCTCTAACATACTTCTCCAACAGGCTTCAACACATTATATGGAATTTTCCCATTAATCTGACCTTTAAATTAAAAATTAAATGTAAATATGTAAACATTTAAAAAATTAAATGTAAATATGTACTGATTAAAGTACAACTGCCCAGAAACTAGGTTCTCATCTCGAAGTCCTTTCTCTCTCTCATCAGTTGTCTTCCTGTCTCATTTAATGCAAATAAGTTGCAGGAATTTTTTTTCCAAATAGCCTTCAAACCCTCTGTCTGTATTTTATCATTCCCCCAACCACTTTCCTTCAGGCGAAGGAACAGAAACTCCAGAACCAAACTCCTCAGGTCTGAGTCCCATCCCTGCCACTTGCCAGCTGTGTGATCTTGTGGACATTGTTTCTGAAGCAGCTACAAAGGACAAAACAACCGCTTCCTGCTCCCACCCCTCCTCGTATCATCTTCAAATCGTTGATATCACCCCAGGCAGATGGGCCCCAACGTAGACAAGCACCAGGCAGAAAGTAAACCCTATAGGCTCAGTCACTCAGTGGCATCTGGACAGCCTTACTCTTGCTGCTGGGCCTCCCTCATGATTAAGAACTTGGGCTTTGGCGATTGATATGGACTGAATGTTTGCATCCCTGCAAATTTGTATACTGAAGCTGTAACCTCCAGTTTCACTGTATCTGGATATAGGGCGTCTGAGGAAGTGATGAGGGTTAAATGTGGTCACACAGGTGAGGCCCTAATCCAGGAGGGGTGATGCCCATATACAACAAGGAAGAGGCACCAGAGCTTTCTCTGTGTGTGCACACACCGAGGAAGGCCATCTGGGTCATAGATAGAGTGTGACCATCTGTGAGACAGGAGGAGAACCCTCATCAGAAACTGAATCAGCCCTAACTTTGATCTTGAACTTCTAGCCTCCAGAATTGTGAGAAATAAATGTCTGTTGTTTAAGCCACCCAGTCTATGGGTTTTGTGTTTGTGATGGCAGCCTGAGCAGGCCAGTACAGTGACCATTTAAACAAGGTTTTTAATGTCTTTGAGAAAAGCCTCATTTTCTTATCTGTAGAATAATTACACCTGCATTTAAAAAAAAAAAAAAAAAAACTGGCCCAGGCTTGGTATAGGGAAAGGTTAATTTCCAGCAAAACTTATTGGTAGGGAGGCCAGTCTATAGTGATCCTTTTTGTAATGATTTATTTTGGTAGACAATCTCAATTTTTTTTTTTTTTTTTTTTTTGAGTCGGAGTCTCGCTCTGCTGCCCAGGCTGGAGTGCAGTGGCCGGATCTCAGCTCACTGCAAGCTCCGCCTCCCGGGTTCACGCCATTCTCCTGCCTCAGCCTCCCGAGTAGCTGGGACCACAGGCGCCCGCCACCGCGCCCGGCTAGTTTTTTTTTGTAGTTTTAGTAGAGGCGGGGTTTCACTGTGTTCGCCAGGATGGTCTCGATCTCCTGACCTCGTGATACACCTGTCTCGGCCTCCCAAAGTGCTGGGATTACAGGCTTGAGCCGACAATCTCAATTTAAACAAAAAAAAAAAAAGAAGAAGACGAAGAAAAAAGAAATCTATAAGTGAATTAATGATTGGAGGAAGGGAAAAACTGAATCGACATGAACATGCAGGGCTGTTCTCCAGAGAATCAACCATCACCTTGTCCTGCCACCTGCCACCTCTGCTTCCTGGATATCTCCTGAATCCTTCTGTTTCCTCCCTATGGCCCCTGCTGAAATTCTGACTATTCTCTTTCTCTCATCTTCTCTCTGCTCCACTCCTATCCCCTGCCTTTCCCCTTCCTCCCTTTCCCTCTCCTCTCCTCTCTGAGGTTCCTCAGCAGCCCCAGAGGAGGTCTCCATGCACTGCAGCCAGAAGACTGCTAAGTTCTTCTCATTTGCTACCCTGTCCCTCACTTCTCTGTTGGAGACTCTGCACTGATGCTCTGCTGCTCTTCAGATAACTCCCCAGAAGTCTCCTGTGCGACTCACAGGGCCTATTAGACTCTCTCCACTCTAGGACTTAGCATGATCCAGCCACTCTGAATTTCTTCCAGTCCCCCAGAAGCCCCAGGCTCTGTTTTCTTGGGGGCCTCCATGTAGGACATCCTGCTGCCTTTTCCTCCAGAGGCTAATTTCATTTCTTCTTATCCGTAAAGTCTCAGCTTCACCTTCACTGCCTTCTGGAAGCCTCATCTGATCCCATTCGGGGATAAGCATGCTGTGCTTCCTTGATACCCTGCTCACCTATTGTTACATGTCATTTTGTAATCCCCTCTTCCTACTTCTTCACCCTCATAAGCTCCCTGAGGGCTGGGACTCTAACCATATTGTATCCCTGGCACCTGGCACAGTGTGTGGTACTGAAGAGACTCTATGTAGATGATAAACAACTGTACCATTTACTTCAGCTTAGAGAAATGCTTGCAAACTGATTTCCTCAAACCATCTCACTTCTGGAATTTACCCTTTTTAATGATTCTGCTTGGGCCTACATTAACTTTTGCCTTTTTTCCACCACTTTCGTTCCTGCAGATTATATGAGGGCCTGGCATGTCATAATTATCTCGAATAAGCCTGACTTTATCACCCTCCGTTGTTGAGTAACTAAGGACCTTTCTGAGTCCCCACGCACACTCCAGATCTGGAATGTGTTTTCCTTTCAATACAGCACCCCTGAGAACTGTGCTGTACCAAGGAGGAAGCGATGACCTTGTAGATGGGAGGGGAGCTAGAGACAGTATCACACTAACCAGTTGCATGGGTTTCCACATTGAAGGAACAAGAATGGTGAGAAAGAATAAAGAGAAAGAAGAGAGAGAATAGAGGACACTGCATGTTACATCTCATGTTTTGTGGAGCAGGTTGTTGTTATGAGCTATTCTCATTTTATGAAAATCATTCAATCTTTGTTTTCCTCCGGTTCTTTATTGTGCATTCAGAGGTCACTTAGGGTATTTCATCAAGTCTCCATGAAAAAGAAACCTGCTCCAGAGACAGATGCAAAAGGAAGAAAGGGCTGGCCCAATGCTGCAATTCTCCCTAGAAGGAAAAGCATTTGTAATCAGCCTCGGCAGGGCCCGTCTGTGCAGCAGCCCCAGTGTGGGTGCATCTGCCCCTGCACCACAAATTAGGAAAGCGAGATTGGTCTGTTAATTGCAAAGCTGTGTGTGTCCCATGTTGTACAGTGTGCTCTCAGGTATACCATTGGACCCTCTTATACTCCCCAAGAAAAGCCTCAGGAAGAGCGACAGAGCCTTACCCAGGCTCCAGCTGTGTCTCTGGCACAACAAAGGCCCTATGTTTATAGGCTAAGGGCGTTTTGTTCATACACAGTTAGCATGCTTGTTCAGCTATACGTAACACTATACTGCCTCCATTGTTTTCTATAGAAAACAACATTTAGTAATTATATAATTCATAAATTTTGGAAGCCTCGTTTTAGGCTACAATGCCTTGTTTTAGAATACAATGGACATTTCAAATGCAGGTTCGTGAAACTGAGTAAAACATAAAGGAATCTGACAATGATATTCTTTGTTGCTTTTTAAAAAATTTATTCATTTTAGGTCTGGAGTTCAAACTCTGCCCCACAATGCCAAGGTTCACTACAACTATGCCAATTTCCTGAAGGACCAAGGTCGGAACAAGGAAGCGATCTACCACTACAGAACAGCTCTCAAGTAAGCACCATACAGGGAGGGTGTTGGCCTTCGTGCTTTAAAGACCGTTGTTTATTTCACTTGGCCCTCCCAGTATATGGAGGGGGAGTTTGTTTCTCTTGACAGTAAACTGATCCTTGGAGGTGGGGTAGCTCTTGGACTCTGAGTCTTTTGGCTCAGTGTTCAAGTCTGCTCTTAATGCAATAACTCTACCTTGCATCTAAGTCTTGGTGTTTTCTTGTAAAACTTTTCATTGCTATACATTACACAATGAACTGACAGTTGAATATATACATGCTAACAAGAGTTGGTTGTCAAAAACACACTGGTAAGTTTTTATGGTATTTATTGCAATGAATTTTAATGGTATGCATATAGAAAGCCCTAGACATCCCATGCCTGAAAGTATTTCCATGAAGACATTTGAGTATAGAAATTAAATGCCCTGAAAGTTGTGTTAAACAGAAAGGAAATGATAAGACAGTTGATTACCGTATTGGGGATACGTTAGTTTTGTGTGTGTGTGTGTGTGTGTGTGTGTGTGTGTGTGTGTGTATGTGTGTATTAACATTCTCCTTTTAGTCCTCCAATGGAAGAAAAAATACTAAATATATCCTTAGATATGGCTTCAGAAGAAACTAAAAATTTAAGTTCTGCCTTACTAGCAGCAATCTGCTAGTATCAGAAGCGGAAGTACCCAACTAGCCAGTCGGAAGTACCCAATCAGCCAGTTATAGTTGCCTGGCAAGCTCCAATTATAGGCAAAATAAAGCAAGGTTAATCCTCTCTTTTATTAAATATTATGATGCTCACAGAAGCCTTTGAAGATGTTTTCATGCCTCTACAGATTGACTGCCTACATTTGGTTGAATTTTCTGATGGTTTCACTTTGGGATATACTTAAAGTACATCTACCAACCAAATCATGCATTTCACTGAAGTGTCTACTTGGATTGTCTCAAGGCTTATTTTGACAGTGTCATTGTTACATTTACACAAGCATATTGCTTGTCAATCAAAATCTTTTAGACTTTAGGACCTGTTACTTAATATTTAACATGACAAATATGGCAGAAGTTGGTTTTGTTTGTGTGTGTGTGTGTGTGTGTGTTTTGTGTGTATGTGTGTGTTTTTTTTTAGACAGAGTCTTGCTCTGTCACTTAGGCGGGAGTGCAGTGGCATGATCTTGGCTCACCGAAACCTCCACCTCCCACGTTCAAGTGATTCTCCTGCCTCAGCATCCCAAGTAGCTGGGATTACCGACATGCACCATCACGGTCAGCTAATTTTTGTATTTTTATTAGAGACCAGGTTTCACCATGTTGACCAGGCTGGCCTCGAACTCCTGACCTCAAGTGATCCACTCACCTCAACCTCCTAAGGTGCTGAGATTACAGGTGTGAGTCTCCAAACCCAGCCTAATATGGCAGAAGTTTTAAACCATACATATCAAGTTTGCTATCAATTATTTTCCCAAATATTACAAGAAATATAAGTTCCAGAGGAATAACTGTATCAAAGCTTTTAGTTGAAGAAGTTTTTTATTACAGAATAGAAGGTCATTTTTAAGATTTAATCAATAATTCTATTCTTTCATCGGAAGACAGTTTCCAAAATGTTCGTAATGCTTATCTCTGGGGGGGTGAGATTGTAGATTAATTTTTTCCTTTATAATTTCTTGTGTGTTCCAGGTGTTCCACAATGATTATTCCTTTTGCAATGAGGAAATGTCATTTTTTAAAAGGCATATTCCTTCAAGGTTACATTAAAGTATATTTTGGCTTTAATAATTAATATTTATCAATTTTAGATGGCATTCTTGAAGGGAGGAAAAGGGCAGTAAGTTTGCCTGAAACTTACATGGTTGATAGGAAGTGTATCAGTATCTTTTTAATTGGTTTTGTTATAACAGACTATTTTCTTTCAAGTTCAAAAAGAAAAATAAGGCAGACCCTCAGGCACAGCTTAGAGCAAAAGTATAAATTAAACAAAATTCTCTGGCAGTTGATTTTGTAGAATTGTAGTAGCTAGTTGGGTACTTCCGTTTCTTTGCTGTGAAACAATATAAATAAATGTTTGCTTCAACAACTGTGCTTCTGGAAGAAATATGTCCCTTGAGACATGGGGAAAAATGATTAAAGCTATAAATATATTACATATAGTAATTAGTGAAACAGTTTATGCTATCAAACTGGATTCAAAATACTTCTGGTTAAAAATATCATTTTTGTGTGGATACCTCTGTGGTGAATTTTCAACGGTTGTGGGTATTTTTGTTGTTGTTGTTGTTTTTAAGAAATAGATTGTCACTCTTTGTGTTAGAGGGAAAAGGAAAATACCAGAGCTATTCATCATTTTGATGATTATTTATCCTTGGTGACTGGAAGATTGCCCTTATTTTGATGTTGCGATTTCTTTGTGGAAGTTGCTGAGACAGGGATTCCTCTCCCTCCCAGCTGCTCCACCTCTACTTCAACTTTAGAGTATCTGATGTTTTTCATATTTGCACACAGCAGGAAAGAGGTGATTAGGGAAATGCAAGGTTAAAGGCGCTATTATCTGAAATCAATTCTAGCAATTATCCATTAGTGTTGTAATGACTGAATAGATCTCAAAGGCAATGGTGAAATTAATCATAAGGGTTGTACCTATACCAGTCTCCTTTTGGCTGGCTTACAATGCTGAAAATAGCACTATAATAAGTTAGTAATTATGTATGACATGAATATTCTGTTTCTTTTAATTTTTTTAATTTTTTGAATAATGCAGAAGTACCACTGACTTCTCCTTCCTCTTTACCTCATTTATAATATTTCTGTAGTATAAGGGAAATCTCCCTTGGAAAATATTGCATCTAAGGTCATGTATTCAGTTTAAGATTCAAATCATCAAAGAAAAATGTCAAAACCCTTTTCTTAAATCCTCAACAAACACCAAGTGTTAGCTTTGCTTTGCTGTGAGGGCAGTTCTCACATTTATAACTCCTACAGTAATATAAAGCTTGGGATTATCTATGTTGGAGATTCAGAAAACCACTGGCAGATCTGCCATAGGCCTCCAGAGGTCTCTGACCATTCAGTTACCCTGAAGAAGGTTTCTAACATTCTACCTTGTGTGATGGGAGTAGAAAGTCCAGAGACCACGCAACAAGTCACCCCTTCCTACACTAAACTCCCAAGAAATGCCTCAGCTAATAAGCCCCGAAAGAGAAATAGTGATTCTCCTTGAATAAAGGCAAGATATTAATGTGTACTTGGCCACGTGTGTGCTTTGTCAAATAGCTTAAAAAGTCGGTTAAAAATAGAGAATCATAAAACAAATTAAGCAAACTCTTGAGTATTTTGTTTAACACCGAAATTTCAAATGTACATCCATTCACCAATCTTCTGATATCAAATCAAATTCTTCTCTTTGAGTAAGAATCTTCTAATTAGAATCTGCAAAAGCCACCTCCTAATTCGTTGCTATGAGTCTCAGTTTTGATATTTAAAATTGGAAGAAAAATTTAAAGAGATTTGCAACATAATTTGAGTAGACTGAGATTTTTCTAATTTTTCTCTTCCAGTCTTTCACAATTATTTCACATCTAATTCAACAGTGATTTTTTGAACATCTTTCCTTTTTGAGCATTTTCAAAGCATTTACTTATTTTCCCTAGAAATAATTCCTTTTCACACTTAAATTTTATCAGTTTGCAAGACCAGGCTCTTTTCTCCTGGTGTAACTAAATTTTGTATTGTGCTTTTAATGCTCCTATACAAAAGAAATCTTCACTCACTATTTAGTTGCCTAACACATGGGAAGGGATAGAACTAAAATCTTTCTGAATAGAATGTTTAATGCATAACATAGAGACTTGTTATGAGACTTGCCTATTGATATAATTCTTTGTATTCCCTCCCGTATGGATCACAGGAACTTTATAAGGACATTGCATTAGACTGCAATACGTGTATGTAGAAAAATAAAGTAATAAAGGATTGAGTACTGAAGAGACACCATATCATTAGAGTCTAAAGAAATCTACCCATGTCTAATTAACCAATGTTTGCTGATACCTTGAGTATATCAGTAAGATTATATTATATAATTAATATATTATAATTATTATAATTCCTTTTAATAATGCGGTTTATAAAACTATTTTCTGTCATGTTCAAACAGAAAAAAATAAAGCAGACCCTAAGGCATAGCTTGGGGTGAAGTCTGAACATGTTTAAAAAATCAGGAGTCAATGAGTATTTTAAAAAGTCCCTCACACAGCCTATTTTAGGTGAACATTTAAGATAACTCTCTCGTGACCACAGGTGGACTTGGATACCAGCTGCCATGTATTTCTGGAAGGAATTAAAATTTCAATTACCATTTGTTAGCCAGGTTTAACAAGTGGAGATGTGTTCTTCAGCTGATGTGGTATTTTCAGGTATAGAAGCTCAAATATGCTTTCCAATATCACAAGTAGACACAAAATTATGTTTGTTGCTTCTTGTTGACGAAATTACATTCTCACTATATATATGCTGTGTTAATTAAATCTGGCAGTTTTATTCATAAGCTCAGGAAATTAAACATTATTTCATTTAGAAAAAAAGTCACATTGTGGCCATACTTATGAACTGAATTTCAAAATGAAATCTCCATAATTTATTTTCAGAGAAGTTTCACTTTCTCTGGCTATCTTAGGTCACTTTTTCATCTTAAGAACTCTCTTATATATGGGTCTCCAGAAAACAGAATCCAAGGCAAAGATTTGCAAGCAGGAAGTTTATTAAAGAGCACCCTCAGGAACATCAGGGGAGCAGGAGAGAGATGTTGAGGAGGACGCAGTTCCAACAGAGGCCTCGGCTGATCCCATGGGGAGCTCTGGAACTAGGATGTCCCCTTAGAGATGTCATGAATGGAGGCAAGAGATTTACCTTTAAGCCCCCATTTCAACCAATCGCTGTATCCAGGACGGGAGTGTAGCCTTGGGAAGGCAACTCCCCAAGGCTGAAAGCAATGCCCAGAGAGGAGCTGGACTCTGAGCTGCCAGCAGCCAACACTCCTAGCAGCCAGGAGAATATGCACTTCAGCCTCGATGGGGAACTTTACACCAGCTCTGGTTTCTTGTATAAGTAAATATGGCAGGTTTAGCAAAATAGGGTTGAGATTTTCTGTTAAAAATGAGAATAGCGATGCTGCCTACCTCATAGGGTTGGGGGATTACCAGATAATTCATATAAAAGACTTAAGCAATATCCTTAAGCAATGAGAGCAATGACACCCTCAGTAAATGTGACTAACACACAGAATCCAACCACCTCCTTCCCCCTCCACTGTCCCACCACCTGTCACCTGGACTGCAGCAATATGCTCCTAATTGGTGTTGTGGTTTTCACCTTTGCCCTTTTTCCCTTCAGTCTGTTCTCAATAGAGCAGCCTCAGGGATCTTCCCAGCACTTTGGGAGGTCGAGATGGGTGGATCACATGAGGTCAGGAGTTCAAGACCAGCCCCGCTGGAGCCCCACTCACAGCAATCTGGAGCTCAGAAGGCTCCAGTTACCCCACCTCACTCACAGGGAAAGTGGGAGGCCCTGCAGCAGCCTCCATGCTCGCCCTGCACCACCTGCCGCCTTACTTCCATGACCCATCTCCTGCTCCTCTTCTTGCTTACTCGGCCCCAGCCACACTGGGCTACAGGCACATGCATGCCAGCCACGTCACCTTCCTGTTTCAGGGGTTCTGCGTTCTGCTCTCTTCTCCCAGAACCCTTTCCCACTTACCTCAATGGCTGCCTCCCTCACACCCTTCAGCACTCCTCATATGTGTCATCGGCTTCGCCATCAGGCCTCCCCGGGCCACCCCAATGAAGACCGCAAATACCACCAGCATCCCCTGTTCCCCCTCTTAGTTTCATTTTTCTCCATTTGTCGCCCTCTGCTATACTCACCTATCATTTTGTTAATTGTCTGTGTCCCTCCTCTACCCAGTAAACTGCATGAAAGCAGAAATCTTTGTCCTTATCTCCAGCATGGAGGAGAGTGCCAGGAACACGGCACTGAGTAAATATTTGTTGAATGGAACAATGCTACATATAAACTTCTTTATACTGTGGTTTTTTGTGTTTGTTTTTTGAGACAGAGTCTCGCTCCTGTTGCCTAGGCTGGAGTGCAGTGGTGCGATCTCAGCTCACTGCAGCCTCTGCCTCCTGGGTACAAGTGATTCTCCTGCCTCAGCCTCCCAAGTAACTGGAATTACAGGCACCTGCCACCGTACCTGGCTAATTTTTGAATTTTTAGTAGAGACAGGGTTTCACCATGTTGGCCAGGCTGGTCTTGAACTCCTGACTTCATGTAATCCACCTATCTCGACCTCCCAAAGTACTGGAGTTATAGGCGTGAGCCACTCCACCCAGACTTATACTGTGTTTTTAAAGTATGTGAATTACCTAGAATGTTTTAAAAGGTAACTGAGGTATAATGTAAAACCTGAACGCCATCAACAGCAGAAGATCCTAAATTACTTCTATCTTTTCCTCTTCCTGGATGCTAGATTGGCAAGGGGTAGACTTGTGATGGATAATTTCATGTCAGCTTGGATGGGCCATGATACCCAGATATTTGGTAAAACATTATTCTAGATGTTCCTACAAAGGTACTTCTTGGATGAGATTAACATTTAAATAAGTAGACTTTGAGTAAAGCAGATTAACCTCCAGAATGTGGGTGGGCCTCATCCATCCTGTTGAAGGACTTAACAGAAAAAGACAGGCTTCCCTGGAAGGAGAGGAAATCCTGCCCACAGACTGCCTTCTGGATTCTAACTGCAGTTCTTCCCTGGGCCCCCAGCCTGCCAGCCTGCTCTGCAGATTTTGGACTTGCCAGCCTCCACAATCATGAGAGCCAGTTCCTTAAGAAAAGTGTCTCCCTAAATATACACATCCTGTTGCTTCTGTTTCTGTGGAGAACCCTAATTCAGATTTTCCTCTTTTACTGCCCTGCTGGTTTTTCACCCCTAAGGCTGATCTGTTCTTTTCTGCTCGCGGTTCCATGATTTCCAATTTCTCAGAGCTTATTTATAATCCTCTGTTTAAATCCTTTGCTTCCTTCCCTTCACCTGGCACTTTCCCATTAATATTTAAGTATTCTCGAGTTGCTCCTACCATCAAACAAACAAACCAGTGGCTCTGCATCTCTTGTTTCCCTCCTCCTGCCATTCATCTGTGTGCTTCCTTATCTCCTTCCTGCCTTTCAAGTGTCAAAATTTCCCAGAAAGTTGCAATGTCTTCCTCATTTTCTCTCATTACTCACTCAACTACATTCTGGCATCAGCTCCCTCCCCACCTTTGAAACTGCTCTCCCCAAGGTCACCAGCTGCCTCCATGCAGATAAATCCAATGGACCATGCTTGGGCATCAAATTACCTAACTCTCAGTAGCATTTGACTTTGATGACCACTCCCTCCTCCTTAAAGTAATTCTTTTTTAGCATCTGTGACACCATGCTGTCTTGCTTTTTTCTGTTCTTTCTTTAGACTGTGCTGCCTCCACCAACCTTTAATGGAAGAGTTCTCAGGAACCTTTACTCCTTCCCTACACCTTGTTCTCTTCTCAATCTTTGCTTTCTAAGGGGTTTCTTCAGTCCCACAGTCTTCAGTTAGCATCTTGTATATGCTAGTTGACCCTCAAATCTGTGACTTTACCTAGTTGGACATTTTTACGAATTGCCCTCTGCACCTCAAACTCAACTGGTCATCTTCTACCCAAAACCTGCTCCTTGTCCTTTATTTTCTTCCTTTCCATTCTCTGCTTCAGCCAGAATAAAATCCTTTCAGTTTCTCAAGTTCTGTTTGGTTTTGCTTTCTCTCCTTGGAACCCTTTCTTTCCTCTTCCTGCTCTTACCCCTCCCTTGCGCTCCCAGACCCCTTTATTGCTGCCCCTCCCAGTAAAGCATCATGTCTCCTGGAAAAACCCTGGTGAATGTCTCGGGCACCTCTCATTTGCCCTCCTCCTGTATGCTGCTGTCAGCTCCTGCTCAGCTTTACTGCTCTGTCTGCTCTCCTTACAGAGCATTAGAGTCCATTGGTTTTCCTGTCTCTCTTCTACCAAAGGGCACTCTTGAGGGCAAGGACAGCTTTCTCTTTACTGCTCTGTGCCCTTAGCAAACAACCTGGCACATTGTACGTGCTTAATATGTGCTTGTGAAAAGAAAGGCTGGATAAACATAATGCATAAAATCTCTATCACAGTTCTCTTAGAGTCGGAGAACAACTCCATAAGGACAAACAGTGTTTCTCAATGACAGAGCTCTTGATATTTTGCAGAACAACTTTTCTTTATGCAGAACTGTCCTATGCGTTGCAAGATGTTTCACAGCCCTAGCTCCTGCCCATTATATATCAGGAGTAATACCCAGTTCCTGTGGTGGATATTGAAAATGTGCCCACTCTCCTCCCCACTCCTCTTGATCTCCTTACTTGGCAGTTATTAATTAGGAATACGAACATACTTTTCCTACATACACCATTGCCTCTTCTCTGAGATAATCCATCAACCAGAGTGCACTAATGCCAGGAAGTGTTAGTGGAACAAGGATCCCAGGTGCACATTGATCTGTCACACAGGAACGACACAGGATTTTGAATGTCCTTATAACCTTGGATATAGCTTTTTCAATTACACGTGTCTGGAATTCCATTTGGTCTCGAGCATATTGGAAAAACTTGAAGAAAATTGCTCTGGTGCCTATGGGGATCATTTGCTTCAGATGATGAAGGATTGACAGGCTTTGGAGGGAGTGCTTGACAAAGAACATTCCCACATTCTTAAAATGGAGAGGGTTACTTGCCTTTCACATCTGAGAACTCTCGGTATAGGAGAAACAGAGGGACACAGAATGACTTAAGTATTCACTAGGTTAGCGATGAAGAAATTAATGGATGTAATTTTGACTGATGGGAGCAAGTTGAAAGCTATCAGCAACAGTGAAGAGAGTGATTTTTCCGAGGATGAAAAATCCATGTGAGGAAGGAGAACTGGCTGCTTCAGCCTGGCGTGGGTTCATCAGGGCTACAGAGGGAGCCAGTCAAACCACCCAGAGTCCTGCAGCTAACCCCAAAATATGAAATGTATGTAGTGTAACAGGTGTGATGATGGATAGTTTTATATCCACCATCTCATTTGTTCACATAGAAGCCCATTTATCCACAGAGAAGGTCAATATGTTATTAAGCTTACTTTTTTAGAGAAAGCAACTAAAGCACAGACATAAATTCAAAAGCACATAGCTGGAATACCTCTCATGGCTTCTGACTCCAAATCCAGTTATTTTTCCACTCCACCAAAGCAGTTTCCTATCTATCCTGCCACAAAAACCAAAGTTCACCCCAAGCCTCTGAGAAATTATGTTCACCATAATTATGTTCACCATTTAATTATGTTCACCATTTAATTATGTTCACCATTTAATTATGTTAATTATGTTCACCATTTCTATTTAAAGGAATAGAGAAATACTTAATTCAGTAAACTTCCCAACCTCTAGCAGTAAATTCTCAGGAATCAGGTTCAGCCATTTAAAATGATTCATTTCCTAAGGCACTCGAGAGCCATGGCTTTACTCTGCATAGTCTTGGAAAACTGACTGGGAGGAGCCCTTCTACATCACTATTGGAGGTCATCCATTGTGCAAGTTCAGATGATTTAGCTGGCCCCTCTTGAAGAGTGCGTCACATTTCCCTGAATTGCAGTTGGGGCTTTTCCCCAAGGCTATCTGTAATAGATCAGAAGGAGCACAGTGCAGGATGAAAGTGGTAAAACTTATTTGCTAGGTGTTAATGGCAATTTCAAACGATTAAACAAGCAGACTAATCAAATGATCAGTTTTACTCAAGTGCAATTTAGTAACATGACGACTTAAATTTTGCAACATAAAGGAACCATGCACTTAAAATATGCCACAGACTAATATGGTTGGAAATAATGCTGTCAACTCCTGAAATGAAGTTTATTTTGTATATTTTTCAGTCCAGTGGAATTCAGGTTTTATGCTGGAATGTTTTTCTCAGTCATGTTTTTCTTTTGGACTCCTATTTTCTCAACAGGAAATAGAAAATAAACATCTGACCTTTGCATAGTTAGCTTCAAGTAAATTAATGTGTGGTATGAAAATCGGACAAGTATACACACCCTGATTTATTTTCACACATCCTGATTTATTTTCAGGGTGTGTATACTCTGAAAGGAAATTGCAAGCTAGAGCACATCATTCAATATTATTTGAACAATGAAATGCCATATAAGGCACTCAGATAATGAAAAGTAAACAGCATTCTTAACTTTGGAATAGATTGTACAAAATTTAAAGTAAATAACTGACATAAAATTCAAAACTTGATTTTATTCACATACAGCTTATGTCTATGGATCTTTAGGCGAGGTTAAAGCTTAAGAAGGGTAAATCAGAAAGCACGTATGTAAATCTTACACACTTACTGAGTGTAGTTAATCCCAAATGGCTTTCCACAATACTGTGCTTTTCAGAGACACCGTGATTATTTTGTATGACAGAAGACAAATTTTTGCAGTGAAGATTCTGAGTAGCCAAACTTTCTGGGTATTGAGTTTATTTCACTTCTGCCCCTGAGAACTAGTTCCTATAAGAACATAGTTGAGTGATTTAGCCAAAGAAACAAGAAGATGAAAAGAATTATTCCAAATGAAGCTCTAATTTATTTGCTGAATGTTGAATGACAAATGAAGTTGAAAACAGATTTACAGGAGCCAGCTGCCTTCTTGATATTTAAGAACACAAGTGCTTCTGAGATGTCTTTTCTTTTCCTTTAAAAAATGGAGTTTCACTGTCTCCCAGGCTGGAGTGCAGTGATGCCACCATCGCGCCCTGTAGCCTCACACTCCTAGGCTCAAGTGACTGAGATGTATTTTTTTATAACCTATTATTTACTTAATTTCTCTGAGTTTCCCTTTCCTCAACTGTGAAATAAATAGTACAGTAATTCTACTTAAGCAGTTTTGAAGGGTAAATGAGACAATGTCTGAGGCAGCACTTTAAAAATGTAAAGTACCATTTACACATCCTAGGTCCTCTGGAACTCATTTTCTCTTGTTCCTGCCTTCTATTTTTTGCTTAGACAAGTGTTCCTTCCCAGGGACTTTCTCCTATTAACATGTTGACATTCATTCTTCAGAGATAAGATGAGAGTCCTTGACTGCCTACTCTATTAATTCTACTTAAGGAAATGTCACTAGATAAAAATTAAGAACCCCTAAAATGCTTAAATGGATATTGTTTATCCAGAAACTAAACTACCCAATACTTGAACACAAATTTTTCTTCAACTCATAGAACCACATCCCTATATGTACGTGTATTTTATTTTTATTTTTATTTTTATTTTTTATTTTTTTAGAGACAGGGTTTCGCCATGTTGCCCAGGCTGGTCTCAAACTCCTGAGTTCAAGTGATCTGCCAGCCTGGACCTCCCAAAGTGCTGGGATTACAGGCATGAGCCACCTCGCCCGGCCCCATACATTTCTTTTTTAGTGAGGAAATAATAAGCTTCTTTGTACCCCAGAACAATTGGACAATATAACTCATTTTCTCTATAATAAATTTTAAAAATTAAATAAAAATAATAATAAATAGCAAAAGAATTTTCATAAACAATTCAATGTTGAAGAATACTGTGAGAAAGAAAATCCAGTGAGTGCTCTTACAAAATCAGGCCTGAAAAAAATAGCCCTGAAAAATCACCACTGTTCCACTTCAGCAAATCTTTTCTTGAGGTTTTGTGGATGGGGAAGGGAATAACCACTATCAGGACATTTGTAAAACATACCTGTAGAAGTTAAAGTCAAGATGGACTTCATTTATTCTGACAATTGATGTAGCAACATAGACATCTCTTAAATTATTCATCTTTCCAATAGAAAATTCCCTTCCTGGAGAGATCAGGATTGAATTAGGCCCAAGTTAATTCAAACGCAAATTTATTTAAAAAGTAAACACAGAAAATAAATTTTGTCCTTGCATAGGTCTGCTGTAGAGTGTGTGGTTTAGGAAAATATTTACATCTGTATTTTTTTTTTTTTTTTTTAGATATGTTTTCTGACCTGGTTGTTAAGAATCCTTTTAATGAAATTCAGCTTGGTTTCATAAATAATGTAAAGCTTGCTTGTGATTAGGTGAGCCGCCTCAGATACCCAGAGAGAGAAAGCATATTAATACTGATGGCTAGCAAGCCGTTAGTATTGCCAGGAATAAGCAATAGCTACACATTTTCCAGGTGGAGGGCTTTGCTAGGTTATAGAGTCAGCGAGTCCCTGTAAATATCAGCAGTCTCCTTCCTTGAGGATTTGGGGCTCTTCCTCTTCCCTGACTGTAGTTGGTTCCCCCCCTGAGCATCACGTTTCTGTAGCTCCAAGTTGGTTCTTGGAGCACAAGGCATAGTAAAGGCCTTTTCTCTTATAGTGCTTCTGTTTCTCTTTACTTCTCTTCTTACTATTCACTTTTGTTTTTAAGAGTTCAGGGTGGACTTGAATTCTGTTTCTGATTTGAAGGAAACAAAAGAGAAAGAGAAAGCCATTTCTGTAGTCAGTGGCCTTTGGAATACATGATTGTTCATTTAAATGGCAGCGGGGTCATGAGTGAATATAAAATTCATGAAGTTGGGCTTAAAACTTACTGGAGATGACCAGCTGCTTGCAGAGCAAACAGGCACCTTACATGGGTGATCCCATGGTGGAAGGTCTTATTGAATGTAGCGTGTCCTTCCCTTTAGTGTTTTCACCTCAGAAGTTCATTTCAAGGGCTCAGAGCCTTAAAGAAATAAGAAAAAGAGAAAGTCTTAAAAAATTATCTCCTCTAAGAAAAAGGAAGTCACATGTCCAAGATATGCTTTCTGTTACTGCTTGTTGTAAAGGAAATAAGGAGTATGGAAATTGGCCTCATCACATGCACTGGACAACCCTTAAATCTTTTGATGGTTACAGTGCTTTGCTGAACATACAAAGCAAACAAAAAACCAAACCTTCTTTAGAAGAATTCGAGTCCTGGCTGTGATGTGCTCAGCAACCACTTCCAAAGTAAATCTTAGACACAGGCTTCGCGGGACACTTTTCTGGGCATAGAGTGAAGGAATAGGTACAGAAACATACTTCACCCTCATCATAGCCTCATATCTTCTAAAGACATCTCAGAGAGAGCACCAAGCGCTTGTCTCCCCAGGAACTGAAGTTGGATGTAATGGGGCCAGTATGAGAGACCCTTAAGTTGTCTGTGCTAATTAAATGCGATCAGAGAGAAGCAAACAACAGCGCATGTGCTGGGTCAGTGTGCTTTCTGCCAGACTTCCTCTAAAGATCTCTCTCCTAACAGCCTCCAAAGCTTCTTTGAATAATTAGAGCTTTCAGACTTTGGGAGGATGTAATATTCATTTGAATTGATTCTAGCCCTTGTCAGTCAAGAGGAACATTACAGAGTGCCTTCCTGGAAATATTAGTTCTGAGGGATGTTTATAGCTCCTCTGTAAGGGAGTAGGGAAGGGTCAAATAAACTTAAGAGACTCTGGGTAGAGCAAAGATTAAAAAGCTGTGCAACTTGTCTTCCCTGTCCTTTTAATAGGAACCTTTTCTGTTCCAGAATTAAACTGATCTTTTTAGAGGTACGGAAAAGGGAGCAAGCATGGCATTTTATTGTCACGGGGCTTGACAAGTACAGATCCTGTTTTTATTACTTGGGCATTATCTTGGCATTTCTACATTAAAAGCCAGCTCTACTGGCTTATTCAAAGTACTCTGGGTGACAAAGGTGGAACAAACCTACCAGACTGCTAACTATGTCCACTCTGAACATATCAAAAGCAATTAAATTATGGAGCTGTGTGGATTTGGCTTCTTTATGGTTTTGAGTTTAGGAAATAAATTGGTTCCCTTGCTACCTTAATCAGTATAAATTTGATGTACTGATGTCCACCTCATACTCTTTTACATTTGCTTTTGAACATTAGGAATGCTATTTTTTTACTTCATCTTACCTTTGGTTTTTTTTTTGTTGTTGTTGTTGTTTTTTCTTTAAGTGTTCTAAGTTCTTAGTATTTTCTGTCTGAGACTGTACTGGGACAGGTGGAAGCAAATTGCAGTAGGAGGAGGGAAATGAGATAAAATAGAAAAAAGAGAAGAGGAGGCATTTTGGAGATTAAGTTTATTTTTATGAGGTGACATTATATATCATCCTTTCTCAGTCATGGCAGTCTTACTAATGCTCCAATCCAAAGATGTTTATGGGCCAGGTGTGGTGACTCACACCTATAATCCCAGCACTTTGGGAGGCTGAGGCAGGCAGATCACCTGAGGTCAGGGGTTCGAGACCAGCCTGGCCCACATGGTGAAACCCGGTCTCTACTAAAAATACAAAAATTAACTGGGAGTGGTGGCGGACACCTGTAATTCCAGCTACTTGGAAGGCTGAGGCAGGAAAATTGCTTGAACCTGGGAGGCCAGGGTTGCAGTGAGCCGAGATCGCACCACTACACTCCAGCCTGGGCAACAAGAGCAAAACTCTGGTTTTTTTTTTGTTTGTTTTTTTGTGTGTTTTTTTGTTTTTTAAAGATGTTTATGAAGATTCCTCCTCAAAGGATCGCTCGGCATCTGGTATACATAGTGGATCCTGCACAGGCAGCTGGTCAGAGGTCCCACCAGGCCTTAAACTCAGGCTAGAAACTTAGCACCTGAGGCAAGGAGGGTTTTCTATCACAAGAAGTGGAAAGTAATCTTATTAAATGTCTTTAACCCTGGTAGATCCACATACTATTTATTCTTGTACTATTTAAGAATTATTTAATTATAAATATGTGCATCCTTGCCCTAATTATGTACTTTCACCTGCAGAAGTCGTTGACCAGTAAGATTGTACACAAACCATTCAAGTACAAGAATAATTCAGTATTTCATGTTGGCTGTTCATACCTGGGGAAAAAAGAACAAGCAAATTGTGCCCAACTTAGAAGTTTTTGAACCATCACAGCTTAATATTTTTAACTTTTCAGGTTGTATCCACGCCATGCAAGTGCGCTGAACAACCTTGGAACACTGACGAGAGACACAGCAGAGGCAAAGATGTACTATCAGAAGGCTCTCCAGCTCCATCCACAGCATAACCGGGCTCTTTTCAATCTGGGGAATCTCCTCAAGTAAGTGGGACATCGATCAGGTGGCCTTGTGATTCCAAGAAACCCTTTCCTTCTGAACACTCATTTGATTGTGGTGCACTTGCCTCTTGCCGGAGCTAAGTAATTAGGGTTTTCAGACTTTGGCAGTGTGTAACATGCATCTCAGTTTCTATTCCTTATCAGTCAAAAGCTGTATTTCCCAGAGTGTCTTTCTGGAAATAGTAGTTCTGGAAGACTTTCATAGATTGTCTCTAAAGGAGTAAGAATGGAAAAGTGTTACGTGGTCAGATAAATTGAGAACATGCTGAGTTAAGCAGATTGTTTATTTATGGAAAGAAGCTTTAATATGCTAATATTGTTTGTGAATCTTCAAGAAGGGACTGTGGGATAGTCATTTTTGTCTTTTCTGTGTGTGTGTGTGTGTGTGTGTGTGTGTGTGTGTGTGTGTGTGTGTGGAGGGAAGGCATTTTCCAAGACAAATATTCCATAATATACTTTGGGAAAGGCAGCATTCTCTGAAGTTATAGACAAATAGTTAACCATACTTCGACCCAGTTTGTGTTATAGGTGAGAAATAAAGTGAGGCTTGCTGGAATTAGTGGTGGGAATTAGTACTGATGAATTTGGTGCTTAGGAATAGTTCTCAGACATAACCTCTAGTGTTTGCATTTTACTTGCTGCCCTGATAAAGGTTGATAGTGTGATTGAAGTTACTGAAGACTACAGTAAAGGGTGCTTTTGCATCTTGTGTGTTTATGAATATAGTCTAGGCATGTTGGTGATGGTCCAGACAATGATAGTAGTAACAGTGGTGGTAGTTATGGAATTTAGCTTCTAAACTTAAAAGAGAAAAACAGGTTAACAAACATCAGAAATGGAAATTTAAAAGGTAAAAATGACCAGAATTGGAGAGTAATAGTATGTTTATCTGTGCTTGTCAGAATGCTGACAATCCACGTGGTTGCTGAATTGGTTTCCATCTCTTAGCTTCTAGAGGGCACATGTGGCTGCCTCTCCAATACCTTCAAGCTAATGGTTCACTTGGTCCTTTCTTCCTCTACCTAACAGGATTGTCTCCATTGCTGAGTAACTCAGTATGATGCATTTTCTTCACCTTCCTTTTACTCCTTGACTCTTACAGATTCCCATAGATACTGAATCTTTTTACTAATGTACATGTTAATGCACGTTTTTTTAAAATCTCATTTGAACAGAAGCCTTGGAGTGAGTTAATCACAGAACAGTCTAATATAGTATAAACTGATAGGTGCCATCCTAGGTCTGAAGTTTTATGTGTAAGAATGGCTTTATCCATAGGCCTAAACACAAAATCAAGGAAACACTACACAAAAATAAATGAATGCCAAGAAAATACGATGAAATAAAGTGAAAAAAATAAAGTAGAAGTCAGAAAACTAAATGAACTTAATTTTTCAAATTCGATAGCATTGTTAAAATTTGATAAAAACTGAGAATGATGAAAAACAACTGATAATGGGCTGGGCATGGTGGCTCATGCCTGTAATCCCAGAACTTTGGGAGGCTGAGGTAGGAGGATCGCTTGAAGCCAGGAGTTCAAGACCAGACTGGCAAACATGGTGAAACCCCATCTCTAATAACAATACAAAAATTAGCCAGGCATGGTGGCACGTGCCTATAATCCCAGCTACTTGGGAGACTGAGGTACAGTAATCAGTTGAACACAGGAGTCGGAGGTTGCAATGAGCCGAGATCCCACCACTGCACTGGGCGACAGAGCAAGACTCTGCCTCAAAAAAACAAGCAAGCAAACAAACAAAAAAGAACAAATAAGGGCATCACATGATGGTAAGGGAGCAATGCAACAAGAAGAGCTAACTATCCTAAATATACATGCACCCAATACAATAGCACCCAGATTTATAAAGCAAGTTCTTAGAGACCTACAAAGAGACTTAGACTCCCACACAATAATAGCGGGAGACTTTAACACCCCACCGTCAATATTAGACAGATCAATGAGACAGAAAATTAACAAGGATATTTAAGACTTGAACTCAGCTGTGGACCAAGTGGACCTAATAGACATCTACAGAACTCTCCACCCCAAATCAACACAATATTGATTCTGTTGATTCTTCTCAGCACCACATAGCATGTATTCTAAAATTGACCATGTAATCGGAAGTAAAACACTCCTCAGCAAATGCAAAAGAATGGAAATCTTAACAAACAGCCTCTCAGGCCACAGTGCAACCAAATTAGAACTCAGGATTAAGAAATTCACTAAAAACTGCCCAACTACATGAAAACTGAACAGCCTGCTCCTGAATGATTACTGGGTAAATAACGAAATTAAGGCAGAAATAAGTAAGTTCTTTGAAACCAATGAGAACAAAGACACAACATACTAGAATCTCTGGGACACAGCTAAAGCAGTGTTTGGAGGGAAATGTGTAGCACTAAATGCCCACAGGAGAAAGCAGGAAAGATCTAAAATCAACACCCCAACATCACAATTAAAAGAACTGAGAAGCAAGAGCAAACAAATTCAAAAGCTAGCAGAAGACAAGAAATAACTAAGATCAGAGCAGAACTGAATGAGATAGAGACACACACAAAAAAACCCTTCAATGAATCAATGAATCCAGGAGCTGGATTTTTGAAAAGATTAACAACATAGATAGACCACTAGCCAGACGAATAAAGAAGAAAAGAGGGAAGAATCAAATAAACACAACAAAAAATGATAAAGGGGATATCACTACTGATCCCACAGAAATACAAACTACCATCAGAGAATACTATCAACACCTCTACACAAATAAACTAGGAAACCTAGAAGAAATGGATAAATTCCTGGAAACATACACCCTCCCAAGACTAAACCAGGAAGAAGTTGAATCCCTGAAAAGACCAGTAACAAGTTCTGAAATTGAGGCAGTAATTAATAACCTACCAACCAAAAAAAGCCCAGGACCAGACAGATTCACAGCTGGATTCTACCAGAGGTACAAAGAGGAGCTGGTACCATCCCTTCTAAAATTATTCCAAGCAATAGAAAAAGAGGGACTCCTCACTATTTTTATGAGGCCGGCATTATCTTGATACCAAAACCTGGCAGAGACACAACAAAAAAAGAAAATTTCAGGCCAATATTCCTGAAGAACATCGATGAGAAAATCCTCAATAAAATAGTGGCAAACTGAATCCAGCAGCACATTAAAAATCTTATCTGCCATGATCAAGTCGGTTACATCCCTGGGATGCAAGTCTGGTTCAACATATGCAAATCAATAAACGTAATCCATCACATAAATAAAACCAATTATAGAAACCACATAATTATCTCAATAGCTGCAGAAAAGTCTTTCAATAAAATTCAAGACCCCTTAATGCTAAAAACACTCAATAAATATTGATGGAACGTTATCACAAATTGATGGAACGAGGTATTGATGGAACGTTATCTCAAAATAATAAGAACTATTTATGACAAACACACAGTCAATATCATACTGAATGGGCAAAAGCTGGAAGCAGTCCCTTTGAAAACCAGCACAAGACAAGGATGCCCTCTCTCACCACTCCTATTCAATAGCCCTCTCTCACTACTCCTATTCAACACAGTACTAGAAGTTCTGGCCAGGGCAATCAGGCAAGAGAAAGAAATAAAGTGTATTCAAATAGGAAGAGAGGAAGTTAAATTCTGTCTGTTTGCAGATGACATGATTGTATATTTTAAAAACCCCATTGTCTCAGCCCAAAAACTCCTTAAGCTGATAAGCAACTTCAGCGAAGTCTCAGGATACAAAATCAATGTGCAAAAATCACAAGCATTCCTGTTTCTTTATTCCAGTGATAGACAAACAGAGAGCCAAATCATGAGTAAACTCCCATTCACAATTGCTACAAAGAGAATAAAATACCTAGGAATACAACTTACAAGGAATGTGAAGGACCTCTTCAAGGAGAACTACAAACCACTTCTCAAGGAAATAAGAGAGGGCACAAACAAATGGAAGAACATCCCATGCTCATGGTTAGGAAGAATCAATATTGTGAAAATGGCCATACTGCCCAAAGTAATTTATAGATTCAGTGCTATTCCCATCAAGCTACCATTGACTTTCTTTGCAGAATTAGAAAAAAGCTACTTTAAATTTCATATGGAACCAAAAAAGAGCCCATATAGCCAAGACAATCCTAAGCAAAAGGAACAAAGATGGAAGCATCATGCTACCTGACTTCAAACTATACTATAAGGCTACAGTAACCAAACAGCATGGTACTGGCACCAAAACAGACATAGACCAATGGAACAGAACAAAGTCCTCAGAAATAACACCACACATCTACAACCGTCAGATCTTTGACAAGCCTGACAAAAACAAGCAATGGGGAAAGGATTCCCTATTTAATAAATGCTGTTGGGAAAACTGACTGGTCACATGCAGAAAACTGAAACTGGACCCCTTCCTTACACCTTATACAAAAATCTAAGACGTAACATGTAAGACGTAAGACCTAAAACCGTAAAAACCCTAGAAGAAAACCTAGGTAATAACACTCAGGACCTAGGCATTGGCAAAGACTTCATGACTAATACACCAAAAGCAACTAAAGAGCTTCTGCACAGCAAAAGAAATTATCATCAGAGCAAACAGATAACCTACAGAATGGGAGAAAATTTTTGCAAACTATCCATCTGACAAAGGACTAATATCCAGAATCTACAAGGAACTTAAACAAATTTACAAGAAAAAAATAACCCCATCAAAAAGTGGGTGAAGGATATGAACAGACACTTCTCAAAAGAAGACATTTATGCAGTCAACAAATATGAAAAAAAACTCATCATCACTGGTCATTAGAGAAATGCAAATCAAAACCACAATGAGATACCATCTCATGCCAGTTAGATTGGCGATCATTAAAAAGTCAGGAAACAACAGATGCTGGAGAGAATGTGGAGAAATAAGAATGCTTTTACACTGTTGGTGGGAGTGTAAGTTAGTTCAACAATGAGAACACACGGACACAGAGAGGGGAATATCACACAGTGGGGCCTGTCAGGCGATGGGGGGCAAGGGGAGGGATAGCATTAGGAAAAATGCCTAATGTAGATGATGGGTTGATGGTGCAGCAAACCACCATGGCATATATATAACTATTTAACAAACCTGCACATTCTGCACATGTATCCCAGAACTTAAGTATAATTTTGAAAAAAAGAAAGAAAAAAGAAAAAAAAAAGTACTGGGTCTGGTGACTCATGCCTGTAGTCCCTGCTGTTTGGGAAGCTGAGGCACAAGAATCACTTGGACCCGAGAGGCAGAGTTTACAGTGAGCTGAGATCATGCCACTGTACTGCCTGGGTGACAGAATGAGATTCTGTTTCAAAAAAAAAAAAAAAAAAAAGGAATGATGGAACTGAATCCTAAACCATTTGCAGATTGTGAAGCAGTGAAATATAAAATCAATTGGTGTGAAATTGAATAAATTTTAGAGCTGATAAATTGGCAACAT
Source organism: Chlorocebus sabaeus (assembly GCF_047675955.1). Taxonomy (NCBI): domain Eukaryota; kingdom Metazoa; phylum Chordata; class Mammalia; order Primates; family Cercopithecidae; genus Chlorocebus; species Chlorocebus sabaeus. The sequence goes on along the minus strand of NC_132914.1, from coordinate 30,330,309 downwards.
TTGGATCCTAGTATACTGAAACATAAGTCTTCCATTGGATTCCTTTCTATATGACTAATAAATTGGTCCTATATGGTATAAGAGGAGCCACTGAAAGAATGAGGAGAATATAGACCAGAAAATAAAACACATTCGGTGTGCTTCTTTATATATATATTTTATTTCATCTATATATTTGAGACAGAGTCTTCCTCATTCACCCAGGCTAGAGTTCAGTGGTGTGATTATGGCTTGCTGCAACCTCTACCTCCCAGAGTCAAGTAGGCGGGACTATAGGCATGCCCCTACATGGCTGGCTAATTTTTTTTGTATGTTTTATAGAGATGGGATTTTGCCATTTCACCCAGACCAGTCTCAAACTCCTGGGCTAAAATAATCCATCTGCCTCAGCCTCCCAAAGTACCGGGATTATAGGCATGAGACACTGTGTCTGGCCTGCTTCTTTGTATATTTATAGCACAATATAGGTTTGAATTATCGTTAAGTCTACAATTTGTGATTTTCTTTGACCCACCTTAATACACTACTCTGCTTTTTTCAACAGTCTTTTTCCATGCCCAAATCCCTACTAACAGTGATATTAAAACTAATTGTGTATAAAAAAAAAAAAAGAAAAGAAAAGAAAAACAACTGATAATGAAGATAAGTGTACAACTGTGGTGGAAAAAATATTTTAGTTCTAAGAGGCTCTTTTTAAAAATAGCAAATCAAACAGCGTGACAAAAATTAGACCTAGTTATTGTAGATAGCTAGATACAGGTCATTATCAGTTGTTACTTCACTCTGCTACTTTTATGAACACGTATTTCTTTATGTGAAGTTCTAAGGACTTGTGTTTTAATAAGTCATTGTTGCATCTGTATATGTCCTCCTTAAGAACCCAAATAATGTACTGGCTATATAAAATCCTGTAAATGTCTTTTGGGGTACCTGGATTATATAGCGCTACATTCAAAAATCATACAGATGAGTATTTTATCCATACAAGCCAAGTAAAAGGCTTGGCTACCAAATCACATTTCTTGTTAGGAATGCTATTCTACAGTTACAATCATAATATGGTGCTGAATTTGGCTCTACTTGAAAATAATGGCAGATATTCTTATAAGTTTCATTTTGCCAAGACCTGAGCAAAAGATGGATGCTCTAACTTTCCTTTTTCAATTCACATCTTATCACTGCTAACATCTTAAATTAGTACATGTGAGTCAAAAATGCATTTTGGAATTTGGCACTGGCTACTTTTCACAGTAAGAGGAGTTATTGGGTAACCAACATAGGATTTTTTTTTCCCCTCTCTTTTTTAGTAAAAATCAATTTTTGATGATGATCCAAATCAACACCAATGCTTTACATTTATATAAGGCTTTGCTGTTTCCTGAGTGCCTTTTTTTTTTCATGATGCCCTTCCAATGAGTCTTTACAGTGAATAGGAAGGAAGAGAAAATAAGGTCCTGAGAAGTTAACAGAGGTCCAAACAAGTTACCCTTGTTTACCTCCTCTTGCCTGTTACACCATAGAGCCAAGTGGCTCTTACCATTATTTCAGTCTACTGGATTATATCACAGAGCTAACATTGAAATGCTTTCCAGTTTACAGATAAGGTTCTTTTAATATTCGTTAGTTAATCTTTAAAACGATCTATTAGGAGATATATTGCCTTCCTCATCCCCATTTTGCTGGTGAGGAAACCAAGGTTCAGAGGTTTTCTGTGACCTTGGCTCAGGCTATGGCACAGCCAGGATTGAATCCCTGCCCTTGAACGCCTTTTCCTGTTCACTTTCCATTACCCATGTGCCCAAATAGCTTTCCAGTCCAAACATTACATAATATTAAACTGTTTAATGGCATGCAATTGCCTTTTGGGAGAAAGGACCACCCTGAGTCTCTCTTAAAGAAACAGCAAATTTGATTTACATCACCCCGAGGTTATGTTGCTAAGTAACAGAGAGAGGTGACCCAGAAAACAGCACTTAGATAACTGAACTTTAGTTCTGCTTACCTTAATACATTTCTGAGCCATGGCAATGGGTCAAAAGCAAGAAGAGGATAAAAACACTTTAAATTTGGTTTGACTTAATATGTTTTACTATTTATTCACTTTAAGATGTACACAATATTGATTTCTCCATTGAGTTAACTTTTGAGTTATTGAGTTAACTTTTAAAAATTGTATCCTTCTTTATAATCTGGAACTTAATGCTCATTCTGAGAATCCAAGTTATCTCTTTAGATGTGAACAGTTTATATTTCGTAATCCCTGAGAGGAAGCACTATCATTATTCCTGTTTGATTAATAAGGAAACTAAGATTTGGAGAAAATAAGTAACATGCCAAAGTCCCTTAGTGAGGAAATAGGAGACACAGAATGGAACCTAGATCTGCCCTGTCCCTTCTGCCCGTAACCACCACAGTCTACTGCCTCCTTGTGGCCCACCTGAAAACTGGGCTACAGCCTGCAGCACCACTGCCCAGTAGAAATGAGAGCCATACATGTAATTTACATTTTTTTAGGTAGCCATATTTTGAAACATTTTAAAAAGTGAAATTATTTTTAATAATAGACTTTATTTGAACCCTAATATATTCAAATTATTATTTTAGCATGTGATTAATATTAAAACATAATTTTTAATATTTAATGTAAAAAATTGAAAACATTACTGAGTTGGTGTGCATTTTTTTTTTTAAATGAAATCTTTGGAATGCAATGTGTGCTTTACACTTACAGCACATCTCAGGCCAGCCATATTTCAAGTGTTCAATAGCCACATGTAATTTGTGGCTACTGTATTGGACAGCATAGATGTTTATTAATAACCTTGACTTTGAAAGAAGTATGAGTCTTTGTCCAGGCCAGAAGCTCTAAATAAGATGTGACTGTGTCAGAGCATCCAGGCAATCTTATAGCAACTCATTTGAATTCTTGGAATTGTATGACAGACGGCTTTAGACTCATTCATAGCAGTAGACTTCACTGAGTGTTATCCAATTATATCTGGCCCCTTTTATGACCATTTCACTGGACTTTGCAGCTAATGTGTTATGATGCTGTGCAGCACATTTACAGTGTGAGAGGTTGATAAGAAGCAGCTTTTCATGCCAGCATCTTTCTTAGTTTATGTTAATTATTGTTGGCTTTGCTTAGAATTTAAAATGTCAAAAAAAAAAAAAAAGAAAAAAGAAGAAGAAGAAAGAAAATAGGCAAGATTAGCATGAACTTTTTATGGATGAACAGAGCGGAAGTCCCTGAAGGCTCAAGAGAATACAATAGAATATTTAAATTCAGGATATGGGAAAAATATTTCTGTGAATGCTCGGTTAAAATAGCTGTTGGTATTTATTACTGAAATGGAATATAAAAAGAACTTCTTGAAGAACCATGTCATACCTCCCTTATTGCCTTTTGTTCACATAATAGAATATGAGTGTTATGTAGGTATTACAATAAATCTTATAATCAAAACTCAGAGGAAAATGTAATGGAATGTCCAATAATTGAACTATATAGAAGATGAATTTGATAACAGCATATATTTGATTTACTTTAGTCTGATCCTTTAGAAAATTGAATATCTAAAAAATATTAGAAGACAGAAATTAGGGTAACCATTATCTTTAAGTGCTAGGGATATATTTCCTCACACCTTTGGCACTAGCCACACGACCTTTTATTTCATAAAAAGGAAGTTGATACATTCAAGACAGTAGTTTTTCTCTGTCTTTTAACTGAAGCCCCAGAGAGTAGACAATGCCAGCCACATGGATAAAGAAAACTTTTCGACACCCTTACTACCACATTAGTATATCAGCTTCAGATGGGCATTTTTTGTATCCTCCTCTTAGTGTGAAATGCTACTCCCCACTCTCCACCCCTGTGGTAGTGACCTGTTCCCTCCACCTTTACTTACCGCTAGTCCCAATCCCATTACACTTGTTCCCCTTCATCTTTGTCCAAATCATGTTTATTTCTCTCCAGCTCTTTCTCCCTGCTCTTTTAAAGCCCAGTCCAGCATCTCATAACACCATCCTCATCACTGCCATTTCACAATTTCTTGTACCTTCTTCCATCATCCACAGGGACTTGAGCACCAGGGCAGTGACTCCCCATTGCTCACCAAACTATGCTGTCCTCTTCAGCAAGTAGATCCATCACCCAGTTCCTGTGCTTCTGTCCCTTCAGGGTCCCCCATTTATGCTCTACCTTGGCATTTACCAACATGGCCGGACTGCTGGCTTTTTAATTATGCAGACTTTGTCATTCTCTAGCACTTGAACTCTGAAATGTTCCTCTTTGAGCTTAACCTCTTACCTCTGTCCTCCCTTCCCTTTTCCTCACTCTCTCACTCCCACTGACACTTTAGAGGGGTCATGATTATGACCTGCCACCTCCTTGCTCGTCTCTCTGCTCAGTTGCCTTCTATTAAGACCTGAGCATCAGCATAGCTTCTGTGACAGGTGCTATTCTCCAGAACCTCTCTTCTCTCTGGTCTTTGTGTTCATAGTTTATAACCCTATCTCTAATTTATCTGATGTATTCAGTAATGCACATGATACCAACTTAGGCTCTTTCATGCTTTTACCATCATTTACCTGCCTGACCAGGCCAACCTAAGTTACTTCACTACCTGTATTTTGCTTCCTCGAGACCGGTATTTCTCAATGTTTTTTTTTTTTTTTTTTTTTCATTATTATACTCACCCCTTTTAAAGAACCTTTTCAGATATTTTTTCCTATCATTTTTCTCCCCAATTAAACACTCAAGAATAAGATTTGTTACATAGGATTGAGCTTGGAAAGATCACAAACCATTGTAATGTCTATGATTATTTTTCACCACCACCATCCCCACCCCAAGAAGCAATTTTCACTCCTGTAGAGAATGTAGGACTCTAGACTGTCATCCAATATATCAAATGATAGAGGGAAAAAAAATACAAATCTGAGTTGAACAGGTTCACTACATGGAAAACAAAACCATGATTAGGGGTAAGAGGTGTTGAAAATTCATTGCTTATGGTCTTTTATGATATCTCCTGTTTCCCTAATGCATGCATTCTCTGTTCCCCTCCTCAGTGCCCTGTAAACACACCCAGAAGACAACCTCATCCCTTACTCTTACTTAGAATTTTCAGGTCATTCAAGGTGAAGTATTTCAGCTTCCTTTCTTTCTATCTCAAAATTTCCTGCATGTTCACAGACTTCCGCTTATTTTGCTCTCCCATAGAAGAAAGCCTTCTTAATATCTTGCCTCCTTCATGAGGCTAGTGTTTATGCCTGTGTTTGTGTGTTTTTTTTAAATTGAGGCATAACTAACATGTATTAAAATGCACAAATCTTCAGTGTTCAGTACAATGAGTTTTGACAATTTTATGTGCTCTTATAATTATTCCCAAAATAACATAGACAATTTCCGCCACCCCAGAAAGACCTCTCATACTTCCTTCCAGTAAATTTCCACCTCCCCTGAGACAATCACTGTTCTGATTTTTTTTTTTTTTTTTTTTTTTTTTACGGTAAATTAGTTTGGCCTAGAACTTTATTTTAAAGCGATAACTTGTATGTATTTATGGCATTTGGATATTTTCACTAAGCACAATTTTTTAGTCTTATCCATGTTGTTACATAATACTTTTATTGCTGAGTAGTATTCTATCAAAATTAATCTTATATAATTTGTTTATCCATTTACTGTGGGTGGATACTTGGTTCATTTACAGGTTTGGGTTATTACAAATAAAGCTGTTGTGAATATTCATTTCCCAATCTTTGTGTGTTCATTTTTCTTAGGTAAATATATATTTATTTATATAAATAACATATAAATATATAACATATAATATATCTAAGTTATATCTTTTATTAATGTATATATTTACTTAAATATATCATACATATTATATATTACTTATATAATATATAAATAAACATATTAATATTTATATATTATATATTAATTTTTATATAATTGATATATTTGAATATTATTTATATTATATATTTATATGTAATGTATTATTTATATTACTTATTTTTATATTATTTATATGCAATATATAAATATAGGTGTAGAATTGTGGGTGTTTCTTAAATGTTTTCAGAAATTACTGTATTAGTCTGTTCTCATATTGCTAATAAAAACATACCTGAGACTGGATAATTTATGAAGAAAAAGAGGTTTAATGGACTCACAGTTTCACATGACTGGGGAGGCCTCACAATTATGGTGGAAGGTGAAGCAGGAGTAAAGACACGTCTTACACAGCGGCAGGCAAGAGTGTGTGCAGGGGAACTGTACTTCATAAAACCATCAGATCCCATGAGACTTATTCACTATCAGGGCAACAACATGGGGAAAACCTGTCCCCATGATCCAATTACTTCCCACCAGGTCCCTCCCACAACATGTGGGGATTATAGGAGCTGCAATTCAAGATGAGATTTGGGTGGGGACACAGCCAAACCATATCAATTGACAAACAGTTCTCCAAAATAACTGTGCCATTTGTCACTCCATCAGCAATGGGGAAAGATTCATTTGCTCCATATCCTTGTGAACATTTGGTGCTGTGTTTTAGCCATTAGTGGTCATTAGTGTAAAATCCGCATGTGTTCCTGATTGTATTTCTCTCCTCATCTATTACTAATACATAGGATATCTCTTAGGTCTTCAAATTCTCCCCAGTCCACAATTTCAGCATGCCCCAGATCCCCCTAGGGAATATTTCTCAGTTGAGGCGCTCCCTCCAGTTGTTCTCCTCACTCTTTGCTTTTGATCATATTGGCAAGAAGAATGGTTAGCACCTGGTGCTTCTGCTTCTTTCCACCTGTTCACACAGCTGTCTAGTCATGCAGCTGCTCTGCCAGCTTTTACTCCATTAATTTCTCTGCAGTGAAGAATATGACACTGTTGATCTCCTGATTTTGAAGCTGTTTATTTCATTGCTTCTATCATAATGCATTATTTTGCTCTTCCAAATCCAACCTCTACTCTTCTTCGACCCTTCCTGTAGATTTAGGGACAGCTAAGAAATTCACTTCCATATCCATTGCGTATACACATAGAGTCCAAATGTCTTAGCATTCAGGGCTTTCCATAATCCTGCCACTTCCTCCTTATTCTTCACTCCTCTCCCATACTGTCCAAACCCAGACCCCAGCCAGGTTGGCCATTTGTCAATGTATGAGAAATACTAACCTGCCAGGTTACATTTGAGAGACTGGGACTGAGGTTTTACTTTGAGAACTTTCCTAGTTCATTTAATATGTGGTGTTATTTACATTTTTATCATTTTATGGTCAGTAGCTGTCCAAAATTAAGTTATCTGGGAAATAACGAGAATGTCTATGTACTTACTCAGGATTTGGCAGTTATTTGTATGTAAACAGATTGCTAATGGTTAAACTACTTTTGTGAGTACCTCTCCCCTACTACAACTCCACTCATTTATACTGTGATTACTCATGAGTTGAGGTTGCGTTGTTTTAAATCCATCATGTACTTTGCAAGGAGTCTTCTCTCATCTTTCCTTTTCCTTTTGTAATGACTGCAGTAAACACCGCTGAGGCCTGAAGACAGAGCCACCGAGGAAGTGCTGTGGGTGGGAGCAAGCTTTGAGGAATTCCCTGGTTTTTGTTTACATTCTCTTGGAGGAGTTGGAATGTCACCATTTTCCTTCCTTATATAAATATTTCTAACCGAGGATAAAGCAGGCCAGACTGCTTTGTCGAGTACAAGAGTTTTCAGTAGTCTCCCCGTCCTGAAAACCATTCTCCCACCCCATTCTCCCTTACCATCTTTCCTGGAATCCTTTGTTATCTTGTCCCCTTGAGCTCCTGTGCTTCCTGAAAGACTTGGGATGACTCAAGATATAGGTGAAAAAGGAGTAATTTTTGGAATAACTCAAGGTAAAAGAGAATTTTTTTTTAAGAGAAAGGGTCTCACTATGTTGCCCAGGCTGGAGCACAGTGGCTATTCACAGGTGCGATCATAGCACACAACAGTTTCAAACGTCCAAACTCCTGGGCTGAAGCGATCCTCCTGCCTAAGCCTCCTGAGTAGCTGGGACTACTCTGATTCAATTAAAAGAGTAAGAGAAATGTGGATAATCATTGAAAATTTCTTTCTGCACACACTTGTCTTACTTTAGGGTACCAAGTGCCTGAACTTTTTTCCTAAAGTCCAGCAGGAGATCAACTTTACCCAAACAATTAAATTTGGCATATAGGCTGTTAGACATGATCAAAAGGCTTTTAAATCTAAAAATGCTCTGTGTAGGCCAGGAAGAGAAATAGGAAGGACAGAAAGAGAAATATGCATGTTCCACCCCTGCCTGTGGCCTGCAGAGCCTGTCCCAGGAAGCATGATGTAAGGCCCCTTCCCTTCTTGGTGACTCCTTGGTAATTCGGCTGACCTCCCTCCCATTTGTACCTTCCTCAAACAGGGCCCGGTTCCCTTAGTTTGGTGTTTTCATGCCGTGCCTCTTGTCTGCTGGCCAGCATAGCAGGGCTCTCTACCATCAGCTTTCTGGCCATGCTCCTCTTGCAAGTGAGAGGGATAAGAGTAACTGGCACTCAAATGGCAGTCTGCTCAGCACTTCTCATGTCTCATGAGCCTGCCCACACCAGTTGTCTAGGACAGACCCATCACTCTCCAATTACAGACCGAGAATCCTGTGAGGAGAGAGTCCAGGGCCGGGAAACTGACGCCAGTGCTTTCTGCGGCATCATGCTGCCCCACTACCACCTCCTGTGTGTTCTCCTCAAGACCAGCAACTGGGAGAGCTTAGCGAGTTGGAGTCTCAGTTCTACTGCAAAATTACATGTGACCTTGGGAAAAGGATTTGATCTTGCAGTGCCTCCAACTGCTCGTGTATAAAGTGCAAATAATACTAGTAACTACATCTTTCATGAGTACTAAATACAATAATGCATGTAAGTCCTTAACATAGGCCCTATCACCCGGTGAAGATGAAATAAGCTTTAACTATTATTCATTATCATCAGTCCAGGGACATAATTTCTCACTTTCAATTTGAAACTCAGGTCCTTGGCATAAAATGAATAATGAATCAGAAGTAGATAATGCGTTTTCTACCCCTGCAGTTGAACAGCTCAGGGGAATTTAAGCTTTGCTGAGACTCAGTTTCCATCTTTTTTTTTTTTTGAGAGACAGAATCTTGCTCTGTCGCCCAGACTGGAGTACAGTGGGCCAATCTCAGCTCACTGCAACCTCCACCTCCCAGGTTTTAGCAATTCTCCTGCTTCAGCCTCCTGAGTAGCTGGGACTACAGGCATGCGCCACTATACTTGGCTAATTTTTGTATTTTTAGTAGAGACGGAGTTTCACCATGTTAGCCAGGCTGGTCTTGAATTCCTGACCTCAAATGATCCATCTGCCTCAGCCTCCCGAAGTGCTGGGATTACAGGCGTGAGCCCTTGTGTCTGGCCCCCATCTCTTTAAAACAAAGGATGAGAACAAGTGATCTCATAGAACTATCTAGCTGCAAGAATCTGTGGTTTTAACTATGACTACAGGTTTCTGGTCTCTTAACTGAGAAGTACAAGCAAAAGAAGACCAGAGAAGAACTTGAAAGTCCCTTTTCTCTCCAGAGGAAGTACTTACATTGTAACAGCATCCTGCCTCTGCTGGAAAAAACCCATGTGCGAGGCTTCTGGTAGAAATTTGAGCTTGAAATCTTGCTGGAGAGGAGAAAGGAGCAAGTGGAGCTAGCATTTATTGCCTCCTTCTATGTGCCAGACACTCTGCTAAGCACACCACTCATGTTCTTTTATTCCACCCTAACAGGAACCTAGAGAGGTAGAGATTATTTAATAGTAAGCACATTTCTCTTTGGCCACTGGGGTTCCTAGGGAGGAAGCATGTAACACATCATTCAACTGGTGAGGGCAGAGCTGAGATTTAGACAGCCATAAGCCTGAGCCTAAACCCAGGGACGTGCATTAAACTGCATCATCAAAGCATCCCTTTAGCTGTGGGGTAAATGAATCCTGACTAAAGTAAGTTATTCTCAGCTGCCTTCCCTTTTAGGTCCCTACCTGGAAGCATTGTCTTTACACTTTCCCTTAATCCCTAAAGGATTTAGCATATGTATTTGCATGCACTTTGAAGTGAAGCTGGCTGGGGGCTAGTTTATCCCAGCCCACCTCCATGCACAGAACCAGCCCTGCAGATGCAGAGGAAGGCACAGTGGGGCAGGTGTTGCGCTGCCTGGGTGCAGAGCAGTGACCTCATCCAGGGGACGATAGACACCAAGAGTCGTTCCAAAGGAGCAAAGGAGCGGAACTCAGGACTAAGCTTTCCTCAGGAGCTACTCTGTGCCACCCCCAGTGTGAGCTGTGTGTGTGTGAGCTGCATCTCCATTTCTGCTGCCCTGTGACTAGATAGCGTCAAAGCTTTCCATCTTGCCATTTCTCAGTTTCCAGGTGGGAGTAGGGTAGGATGGGGGGTGGCAGGGCTTATTCTCTGAATGTTAACTATTAGGCCGGTGCTACTTTTGCACCACCCTATTAATGAGTGTGATTGTGAATTGAAATTTTTTTTTTTTTTTCGAGTCGGAGGTTCGCTCCTGTCACCCAGGCTGGAGTCCAGTGGTGCGATCTCAGCTCACTGCAACCTCTGCCTCCCGGGTTCAAGTAATTCAACCTCCTGAGTAGCTGGAATTACAGGCACCTACCACCACGCCCAGCTAATTTTTGTATTTTAGAAGAGACGGGGTTTCACCATGTTGGCCAGGCTGGTCTCAAACTCCTGACCTCAGGTGATCCACCCGCGCTGGCCTCCCAAAGTGCTGGGATTACAGGTGTGAGCCACTGCGCCTGGCAAAAACATTTTTTTAAATTCTTTACAACCACATAATATGAATCTGTGTCCTCCAGACAGTTCCATGTGGCTTCTGTGAAAAGTCAAGCAGAAAAATTAGAGCGAACCTCTAGTAAACTAGATGCTGTATTTCCATTACATTTCCCAGGTGTGCTCCGTAAGCTTGAATCTAAAGGAAGCTACACAGAATATAATCTGATTTGCTTTTCTTTCTGTACAGGAAAGATAGTAGAACCACAGGAAAATGTGTGCTCTGTAAAGATCATCTCAGTCAGACATTTACCATTTGACTTTCACAATTCAGTGTTTTAGAAGAGCTGGTAAAGTCAATATGCCAAAAAAGAAAAAAAAAAAATGATCTTTTTCATTTGTGAGGAACATCAGTTTCGAATCCAACAACAACAAACACTCCGACAAAGGAATAGTAATTAAGAGGTCTGCCCGGAGTTCCAAGTTCACACCATGGCTAATGGGAATTTTACTGCCACCAAGAGGGTCGCCAAATCCATTTATTTCTGTTGCTGGCATTTCCTACATTCTCCCCAAATGTCAATACTTTTTCAAAGCAAGCATCTGCTTTCAGTTTAAATGAATATGTCATGAGACTTTAGACAGAATCCAAAAAGTTCTCTAAATTGACAAACTTATCCAGTCCTTAATTACTAAAAGAAAAATGTGGCAAAGCCTTGTTTGCTTTTGCTAAATATCTGTCACTGACATGGAGCTATGAAAGTGACATGATGCAAATGTTTTTACTTAACACACAGGAAAAACAGTCCCTATGCTGTGTAACCAAAGGGAAAATTCCCTGTGAAACTACAAGTGTTGAATGGCAAAATTTGCACATTCTGAACAAGATCTAATTTAATGTTTCTGTTATGAAACCAATGATGATGTCACTAGTCCCAGGAACACATTCTCAGGAATTTTTTAGCCTTTTGGAAGCTCCTGGGGGAAACATGAGAGAGTTGAGTTTTGCTGCAAAATATTAGAAGATTTTTGTTTATGTTATGATGGATAACACAGGAGCTAAGACTTGGATATTCAGTCAAGGATATTCACAGTAGAGCCCCTGTGAGAGAGAAAACTGCCTCTTCCCATTGCAATATTCCCCCAGAGTTCTACTCTGCCTAACTCCATTCTGCCACATTTCCTGCTATCCAGGAGTATCTTTCATGAGACAAATTAACCAGCTAGTGCCACCTTTCTCTTTTGGTCAGATTGGCCCGGGGAAGTCTTCTTTATTCTGTTTTTTTTTTTTTAGCTTTCAGCATCCTATTTTATTTAGCCTCCTATGCAGGTTCAATTGATCAGGCAGATCCTGCATGCAAAACCAGGGCAGAGTTTCTTAAAGCATGGGCTAACGGGCTAACGTCCATGCTAAGCAGAATCACCTGAGAGGTTTAAAATCTTGATTCCTGGGCCCCACCCAGACCTGCTGAATCTTATCAGTCCTGGCATTCTGCATTTTACCAAACACCTGGAGAGTTTTATGCACCAGAATTTCAGAAGTGTTGATGTAAGGGAGAAGTAAAGACAAAATATTTTAGATCACAGAGGATTATTATCAGTCATCAGCTAGTGATGCTGTTTAGCCGTTAAGAAAATTCCTGATGCCGCAGGGCAATAATATTGCTGAATTCTGTAGCACTTTTTACCTACTTTTAGGTATTACCTGCTTGTATGCTTTTTTATGCTTACCTGCACTTTTTACCTATCCAGGGATCCCTAAGAGTTCCATCAGTGCCGGTTGAACCCCCTACCAGAAGCTCTGACAGTCCTTGTTGCTCTTAGTGTCTTTAGTATCACATGAGTTATTAAAAGGATTCAGAGTTTTCTTTCGTGTGACTCCAAAATCAAGTGTGTCTATGCCTGATTGGACAGGATATATACTGATGTTCGATTTTATCTATTTTTCACCAATTACGGGATAGTTAACCCAGGCCTTTCAATATAACTCAGAAAAATGACCCGTGGACTTGGTCAGTTCAGAGAAAAAAAGTTATTTTAATATTTTTCTCCTTTGAAATTGACCTGTAAATTCAGTCTAAATGGCTAAATTACATTTAATACAATGGTATGAATTTAGGTGTGATGATTATTAGATTAAAAATCTATTGTGGGGCTGGGCGTGGTAGCTCACACCTGTAATCCCAGCACTTTGGGAGGCCGAGGCAGGCAGACCACCAGGTCAAGAGATCGAGACCATCCTGGCCAACATGGCGACACCCTGTCTCTACTAAAAATACAAAAGTTAACTGGGCGTGGTGGCACACACCTGTAATCCCAGCTACTTGGGAGGCTGAGGCAGGAGAATCGCTTGAACCCAGGAGATGAAGATTGCAGTGAGCCGAGATTGCGCTACTGCACTCCAGCCTGGCGACAGAGCAAGATTCGGTCTCACAAAAACAGACAAACAAATAAAAATCTATTGTGGCATCAGACACAAAGAAAAATTACTCTTATGTGTAACCTAAATTTTTATGAATAATTTGAAATGTGGAAAGATTTTAGGAGAGACTGTATCAAAAACACCACATTCTCCTTAGTTTTAAAAATTAAGAAAAGAATAGAGGAGATAGGTTTCAATGGGTGATTTTTAAAACATTAAATGAGTTAATAATAAAAGCCAAAACATAGACAGTACCTACCGTGTGCCTGAGACACATGGGGGTCAGATAATTTGCCTAAGGAAACACAGCTGGTAAGTGGTAGATGTAGAGTCAGAAGCCAGTCCTTCTGGTTTTTGAGTCTGTGCTTTTAACTACCATGTAGTGGTAAGGTGGATAGGCAGCTTAGCAGTGTGCTTGGTAAGTAACAGATTTTCAACATGTGGATGCTGTGCTTCTGATTTTCTTATGATTCTAAGGTAGGCTTGTGCTGCTTCTGTCTTCCTTAGGATCACATCTATAATACTTAAAGAACTGTGGAAACAAAAATGAAACATGGGGAATCATATTGTCACCTTTTGTCAAATTTTATTCAAATATTGGAAAATTTGTTTAAGGAGATTTACAAAGATTTAGAAATAAATAGTAAAATATGGGTTTTTTGGGGAAAAAAAGAAACTAATGCAGCAATTACTGAATTTCTACTCTGCACAAGTCACTTTTCTAGTCTCTGGAACAGGGGGAAAAAAAGTAAGATTAGTAAGATGTAGGTCCCACCTATGAAGGAACTTAAGACCCAGTGGTCACAGAGGAATTGTATAACATTTCAGTGAGTGAACACAGAAATGCCAAGTGTGGCCTCAATGGAACAGTCTAGATTTGAAGTTCTAAAGTAGAGTCCAGGTGTTATTGAAGCTGTGTGAATGGGGACAAATCACTTGAGCTCTCTAAACCTTAGTTTTTTATTAATTTGGGGTGATGGTGGTTGGTATTTTTGTCTAAATCTTTGAAAGGGAGCTAATTATGCCAAATTTATAATGCTTCATGAGAATTTGAGTAAATTACTTAGCATGGTCCTTGGCAGAGACTAACTGTTCAGGAAACAACTATTGCGAAACATGCAGCTTAAAAAACTTGTCTGCATGGCACATTCACTGTTAGATGGAACTGGACCCCCCTCCCAAGAGGCAGCAGTAGGGTTTCCCGCATGTACTTCACTAGGGTCTTGGAGAAGAAAAATACAGAGATCAGAACGGGGCTTCTAGGTAGCAATTTCCTACCGTATTTTTCCTATGATGATAGGAAAAAAAAAAAAAGCTGAAACATCAGAAAGGTCATATATATGTATACATATGTTCTTAGTTTTGTTATATGTTTTTAGGAGCTTTGAGCTGGGCAAGTCAGGGAAGGTGTCACTGGGAACCAGAGTTGAATAGGAAGGAGGGAAAAGCCATCTGTGAAGTGGTAAGGCAAGAACACCAGGCTGAGAGATGGAAGACCTAGGTCTACTCCTTTCTTTTTGCTTAGGAGCAGGGCAAATCACGAAAGCTCTCTGAATCTCAGTCTCTACTACTGTAAATTGAGGTTGGATTCTATCCATAATTCTCAAATCTGGGTGATTGTCATATTCATATGGAGGGCATCCTATTAAGAGGCCAAGCCTCAGAGCACTAAAGTCTTTTTTAAAGCATACCCAGTGATTTTTAAGGTGCAGTGAAGATTATCAATGGAGTAGGTCATTGTTAGTTACTGCAGAATGGATGCCAAAGGCAACCCAGTTTCACTGGAGTAGTGGGTGCCTGGGTATGTTTGGAATGGTGGTCAGAACCATATTATAGAGGGTTTTAGTCTAAGAGTCTATCTGTAGGTAGTTGGACATTAATAAAGAATTTTATATATGGCAATGTGTTGAAAGCAGTGGTCTAGAAAAAGTTCTTTCAGTTGTCTGCACATAATAAAAGGAGAAGAATGAGAGAACTAAAAGCAGATGTGTAAACCAAGGCATTAGCAAGCAAAACTGAGTAAGGTGCTGAATAAGTCTGCAATAATGCAATAGTATTGTAGAACTGATTTTTAATATAGGATAATTATCAGAGAAGCATGTGCTATAATACAGATATGAAAAAGGGATGCTACTAACATCAGAAACAGTTTGAAATGAAGTTTCAATCTCACATAGTAATCACATTACTATATAACCAAGGAAGGTTTTATTTAGATGAATTATCTTCTCTAAGTTATTATGTCAAAGCCACACCTATTCCATAAGCTCCCACCAATGGGTGAGCAAGAGAGACTATAGAAGAAATATTCTCTTCATTCCTCTCCCTTTTAGAAACAAAAACAAATCACCACTTATCAACTTATTGGGCTTTCTTTAAAAAGAATTTAAAAATATTTCTCAAGGTGGCATGTGATGTCTGTTAGCCTGACCCATTGGTGCTTAACAACACTCAGTGGCTCCCGGGCAAAAGGAGAATCATCCAGGAGTACACAGCCAAAAAGAAATGTCCTCTCTGCCGGAGTCTTTGCATCTTGTAATACTCATATACTAAATTAACTACATGATGAAGTGGTTTTTTTTTAAAGTCTGTTGGTCTCTCACAGGATTTTTAGAGAATGATGTTTTTTATCAAGAATCTGGGTTCTTGGTGAATAACTTTGATGATAATCTTTCCATTGTGTCACATGAATGCTCATGGACAACCTCAAGCATTTAGGTTCGTAGACTGTATTGAGTGGTCGTCTTGCTGAGTGCATATGTAAAAGGTCTGAGTTTTCATTCTAACTGATGTGAGCCATGACAAATGAAAACCATTAAATCATTGCTATGATGATATTGTGAGGTTTTTTTTTCTCTGCTGATTTGAAGAATATCTTAGCTAAATTATGTCCCAAGGGACTTAATTTTCAGCCTTAGTTTTCAAAGTCCGTATCTTCCTTTGGACTTTGAGGGGATTTCCAAATTAATGTTATTAAAGATTCATGCATTTTTAGAGGAAGAGTTCTGCTAACCATAAAATAATAGACAAATTAGTGGGATACAAAAATACATGTCATTTAAAAAACATGTGCCAATGGAAGAATTACATGAAGGTATATTTAGAATAGAAACTTGAGTGTATGTAGTGGACTTCCATGGAGTCTTATAGGTGCTCTTTAAATGTTTGTCCATGAAATGAGTGGATCAATAATAAAGCACCAAGAGAGCTGTAATACAAATTAATTATAACCATGCCACTTGAAAGCCGTCCCAAGGACAGTCCACTTAAGGACATGGGTGTTATACCTGTTCTCAAGGAAGGGACTTTGCAGAACAAGAGCCCATTAGGAGTTAGATAGACCCTAATAAGGAAAGGATAGTATGGACCACTACCACTCCTGAGAAACAGCTAAGTGCTTGACATATAATCAATAATGATAAATATTTGCTTCATTGAATTGTTAAATCCAAGGTCTGTGTTGGAAGCATGGCGGTTTTTTCCCCCAAAGTCTGATAGGAAGCTCCCTGCTAGTTGAAATTGCCTTATGTAACAAGGCAATCTTCTAACACTTAAGAACTCAAACTTATGGAGTGAATATTAGTTTTCCCTCTATGTAACTTCATCCTCAGAAACTGGAGCTGTAGGGGTGGGGCATAGGGGATGGAGGGGATTGTATCAGGAGCTACTGTCAGCTGCCTTTGATACCTCATGGGACAGTTCTGTTGAAATCGCAGCATGCATACAGATCACCTGGGAATCTTTTGAAACTGTAGGATCAGATTCAGTAGGTCTGAATGGGGCCTGAGATATTCTGCATTTCTCACAGGCTCCCAGGTGATGTTGTTGAAACTGGTCTATGAATCGTACTTTGAGCAGAAAGGTCATTAGGGGTGGATTTCTAAGAAGTTAGAATCAGCAGATATGGTATGACGGAAGAGCACTCAGCAGACTGATTATATAAACATAGATGAGTCACTTGACTTCCCTGAATTGAAAATTACTCATTAGAAAAATGAGTATAATAATAGAACGATAATACCTACCATATGTGATTGTTGTGAGAAATACATTAATAATGTTATGTGAAAAGATATGAGGGTATATGGCACATAGTCATTGCTAAATCAATGCACAGTAAAAACATAAGCACACAACTCTATATTGGTAACTGTTAAAGAGGAGAGGACCTTTAGGCTGTGTCCTTGCTATAGTGCAAAGGATTCTCTTCTTCATTGCACAATCATGTTGTCTAGCACTTAACGAGAGACCAGTGTCTGTGGAACTGTATTAATAGCAAACTTGGTCACTTCGAATACTGTACATTTTTGGCCCCAAAGACGTTGATATCAGCGTAATGACCCAATGTCTCCTCATTGGATTTAACAGGAAAGAGAACTTTTACCCAAGAAAATGGTAATGACTTTTGGGCCTTGAATCCTCTTTAAAAGGAAGTGTCATCACTGGGAGAAGAACCAAATGAAGAAGTCAGAATTAGCCTCAATTTTCAGTAAAAATATGATGATGAAATATCTCATTATTCTTTACCAGCCAGTGGTCACAGTAGTCTCTAATTTCATAAATTATTTATGGAATCTTTTCTCTCTTAGATATAAAACCAAAGTTTAACGTTGGCAGTTTGGCCTGGTTTGTTCCTGGAAGGTACAGCCACCCTTAGGAGCTCAGCCTGCAGTGGTGTGACCAGTACTACAGGGACCCACATATCTTCACATCATTGTAAATTGGCTCTCATGCCACCCAGACAATGCGCCCCAAATTGTTCCTCTGAAGATCAAAGTTTCTCATTAACAAACCTGCAAAATATTGACTATAACTCTGGAAGAGTGCACAGCAGGAAATAGAAGGTAGAAAAAAGTGGATAACCTGAAGCGTAATTTACATCTTTACATCTCTTTCCATGGAGAATTCAGAGACAGAAAGAAACTGTTAACACCTTGAGATGATGTAGTTTAATTCATTTGCAATAAAATCCAGAGTGAATCAGCTAACCTTTGCTAAAAGAAATGAGATTTTTAGAGTCTAATCAGAGGATTGAAACCAAGTGTTATTAAAGATGTTCTCCCCCACCCCTTCGTTATTTTCTATAGGTCCCAGGAGAAAAAGGAAGAAGCTATCACCTTACTGAAGGATTCCATTAAATATGGTCCAGAGTTTGCAGATGCATATTCAAGCTTAGCTTCGTTATTGGCTGAGCAGGTAATTGTTTCACACAGT
Organism: Chlorocebus sabaeus; assembly: GCF_047675955.1. NCBI lineage: Eukaryota > Metazoa > Chordata > Mammalia > Primates > Cercopithecidae > Chlorocebus > Chlorocebus sabaeus. The sequence continues at coordinate 30,311,860 of NC_132914.1, read as the reverse complement.
AGTTTTTTTCAATGTTATTGTTACATGTATAAATTAATGTTACACAGATTTTTGCACTAATGATTTAATTTGTAAACCCATATTGGACAACCAATCTCTATGTCAGTTTCTTTTGGACAGAAATTACAAGCCTAATTTTCTACTCTCTACACGTGTAGTGTAGGTGGCCTTTAGACAAAGATGGTCCATTATTTGCCATTGATATATTCTCTATCACTTTGGTACAGAATCTATCAAGAAAAATATGGGATATTTGCAGTTTTTATTACTACTTACTTGTAATATTTTTCTGAGGAATTACTAGTGCTCTAAGATCTCTGAGCTCAGTATGGAGCCATTTGATAATCCTACAAATTCTGTTTTAACATCAGTTAGAATATTATAGAGACTCGTGAGACAGGCTCCTAAGAGAACACTTTTGTGTGGCATAAAACAGGTGTGTTTTAATCCCTTCCTTCTTTTCAGTCGTGTCTGAATGATTTGATACCAGTTTTCAGAGTCTTAGATGCATGACCCCTGCTATAGAGAAACAGATATAAGTTGTCTTCTCTCTAAATTGATGATACAGTTTTGTTGACACACATAGCACCCTTGATAGACAGTAGATTCTGCTACCATAAAATTGCCAGATTATCTTTAAAACTCATACTCAACATCTCTGCAACATGCCCAGCAGCATTCAATTGGCTTAAGGGTAATAAGAGATTTGCTACTATATGTCAGTTTTGTAGGGAGCAATTTGCATCAAAAATTTTTGGAGTCTCCAGCAAGAAGCAAAATTAGGACATTCTATGAATATTTAAGTGACAGAGAATATAAACCTAGTTTTTTTGGTCTTTCTCCCTGTAGGATAGGTGGGCTTTAGATTAAAAACCTGTGTCTGTGTTGGATGATTTTAATGCATACTTTAGTACATTGTGTGAGCTAAAATGGTCATGGATGTGGTCTGTGCTATACACTGGCAGTCCTTAGCTGCCCTTGGCTTGTGTTGAAACAGACACAGGGACTGGCTGCATCAGTGTTGCTTTGTCTCACCTCACCCCCGCCCCTTCCTTTTCACGAGCCCCTCCCCCTGCCTCTGACTGGCTGCTTGTTTTGTATATCATGCTGGTTTCTGACCAAATGTTACTATATCAGAGAGGTCTTCTGAGATGACCCTTTGTAAATAGCAACCTTCCCCTGCCCATGATGTTCTCCACCACCGTGTCCTGCCTTACTTTCCCTATAGTATTTATCACCATCTAAAACACATTTATTTGTTTATGAGCTTTCTGCCACCATTAGAATATTCGACTCTGTGAGAACGGCTATGTGTTTTAATCGTCTAAGCTCATTTTTAAAACGATCAAGATGTTTAATGATGTTGAATTTTATTTTAGTTCCTTCTGTAGTATCTTTGCATTCAGCCTATTAACAAATTTTGTAGCAGATGGAAGTTTAATGTATACTTTTTCCTTAGTTATGTGTAAGAAGTGTCAGATGACTTATTTAAAATCGATTACTTGATAAATTTAATCTTTTGTGAACTGCAATGGCAAATTGCTATCAAGTTATTGCATTTTGCATAGTTGAAGTTGTGAACAATTGTTAAGAAAAACAAATGATTAGGATCATTATCTTTTCTTACATACAAAGGTTCATCTTGTAGCACTTTCCTGTTCTACATGGGAATGTAAAATGCTGTGAGATCTAAGAATGTAACTGAAAGATTGAAAAGTTCTGTCTTCTGCCCCTTTGGGCAATTGATTTGAGCATGAATACGATGAAGCAGCTGTTGGGCATAACTCAGGACTGCTTTCCCCTCTGACTTTCAACATCCTATCTTCAAGTTTTGAACTATTTAGTCACAAAAGAGTGCATCAGATGCGCAAGAAAGGCACAAACTGTTAGAGAAAAACCCACCTAGCTTAACATTATTTTAGTAGCAAACGAATTCATTTCTTGGTTGCACAACTTTATTTAACAGCATCCTGGCATTTCAAATACCCGGAGTATATGAAATCAGTATTGACAAACCTTGGTCAATGCGTAACATACAGTGAAGCCATCCCCTTAGTCAAGCGACCTGTCCTTCATTGACACCATCTGTCCCCATGCACAGCCCACATGGATTGTGGCTGTAGGTCAGTCTCATGCCAAAAAGCTCTTTCCTACACTCAGCTGAAATCACCCATTTTGCATGCAGTTTTTCAGAAGCTGGATGAAAGGATTCATTCTGTATTTACATCAGCCTGACATTCTGTATTTATGTCAGCCTGACATTTCTGATTTTCTAGGACTTTTTAGTTTTCTTCCTGCGGTACAGTGTATTGACTACCATTTCCAGCTCTTTCAGTTGGCAAACTTAATAACAGTTTTAGTGAAATAATTAGTTTATGTCTTTGATTTAAAAAATGTTGTGGAGATCGGTAGCAGTTAGGAAGCCCTGCAGCATATCTACAGAACCTTCTTTCCAGGTTGACCTTTATCTTATGCCAGACTCTTTGGGTAAAGCTATTCAAGCATTCGTTAATTTGTTGAATTATATTATCATCTAGCTCACCTCTCTCAGTCTTGTCTACAGGGATGTTTTGAGACACATTTTCAGACACCTGCCAAAATCCTTCCCCTGATGTAAGGCTGTGCATCTATAATATCAAAAAAGGAAACTAGGTTTATTTGGTATGCCTTGCTCTTATTATAAGCATGCTGTTGTCTGTTAACATCATTTCCCATCCTCAGTGCCAATAAAACTGTGAATGTAGGATTTGTTGACAACTAATATTGTATTCCTTACTCTGTTGTAACCTGAAGGGAGAAATTTAATCTGTTTGTGCAAAGTAGGGGATTTAACAAATTTGAAAAATAGATTAATGAGTTGAAAAGACATTATATGGTAGAACATATTAAGGCCATAATGGAGCCCAAGTTTTAAATGGATAGATAATAGGAAGTAAAGGTAAATATCAGAGGAGAGCGTTCTAAAACATCTGAGGAAGAAAATCTTGTGGAAAACACATGGTGTATTTTCGAGGAGGTTTTTATATGCATTCTGGTGTGAGTAGTTGAGAGCCTTGTTTGCAGAAGAAAGTAAGGGAATGGATAGACTATCATGGAAAAAGATTTTTATGGTACATAGGGACTGTCAGCATGTAAAGGTTGAAAGGAAAAGAAAAATAGAAACTTAAGAACTCCAGGTCAGAACACCTAAGAAAATGAGAAGATTTATGACCACTGATAGACATGGATAAGCCAGACAGAAGCAAGATTTTAGGAAAGAAATAAGATGAGTGTCAACATTGTTTCCAGTTAAACAAGTAATATAAATATATAAAGGAAAGCGTGAAAACTCAGAGAAAATGACGTACATCCTTTATTCATAATATAATACCTGGAGACAACAAATATTATCATTCTTTAATATTATGCATGTCTTTTAAATATATTTATGTGTTTCCATACTAATATTTATACTCTGTTTGTATCCTGTTCTTTTCATTTGCCATTAAATTGTACACACTATGTTTTTTCATGGTGCTGAATGACCTTCATAAATCCCACTTAAATGGCTGCTTACTGATTTATCAAACTGATTCACTGTAATATACGGCAAATAATATTTCAAATGTTGGGATATTTGGATTCCTTTTTATTTTCTTTTGTGGCATTGAACTTTTTCTTTCTTAGGGCTTTTTTAAAACAATGTTTTAAATCATTTCCTAGTGATAAATTCCAGAAGAATTTCCTTATCAAAGAATATATTTCATGAGTCTTGAGACATGTTACCAAATTGCTTTCCAAAAGGGCAGTTCCAATTTACTCTGCCACCAGCAGTGTACAACCTTTAAGTTTTGAATGTTAGTGGAAGATTTAAATAAAAATGGCACATGGACCAATGAGAGCGAAAGAGATCGGGGCTGGAAAAATAGACCTAGGACTTTACAAAAATGAAACCATATTATAAGCAGATAATTTCCTCGAGGAGAAAGTGAAGAATAGTGTAGGAAAAAGCCCTGAAGAATTTTTTTAACCTTCTCATTTTACATAAAAATATGTGGTACACAGAATTAAGTGGCTGCTTATGGTGATTCACTAACTTGCAGCAGCACCTGGAGTAACACCTGGTCTCTAAGCTCCTCACCTGCCACTCTTGCACTAGATGACACTGGGACCCCATGAATAGGCTGTGGTCGTGGGCCACATGGGTTAATGAGGTTAGGCATGGAATGGAGTGGAAAGGAAGAAGTGATAAAACAAACCCAGAAGGATGAGTTGTCATGGAAGCTAGGCACATAAAAATATCCAGAGAAAAGTTTGTGTCGACTGCATCAAAGAAGTCAAGAAAACTGAGAACAGAAGATAAACTCTTAGCTTTGAAGTCAGGGTGGTCTCTAACTTGCTATACTCTTTGTTCTCCATTAGCATTCAGAACTGGCTGGACTCCAGCTTCACAGATAGGATAGTAAACATTTATAAGCCCACAATCATTTTTCACCATTCTACTCTTACATGGATTATATAGCTTTGCATTACAGTAGCAGTAAAGGAAATGAAATTAACATTGTTTATGACTCTGGCCACTGTAAATTATTACTGGTCCCACATTTATAGCCTATTGAAAAACTCAATTAATTACAATGATAACACTTAAAATAAAATATTTTTCCTTCATATATTTTGAAATATGACTTTACCCAATGTGAGAGTGAAGAGAAAATTGGAACAATAAAACATAAGTTGGAACTCTGGATCAAATAAAAAGTCCTGGATCAGGTTCTCTCCTACAAATGCTATATTTGGGGTACATTCAGCCACACTGTCTGTGGGGCTAAGTCAACTTGGACGAAGACCCTAACTTAAGAATTTATTGATTTAATTATTGAGCACATATTTATTGAGCACCTAGATGCCACCAAGCACCAGAGTGCTGAAGCGGCAAGTTATGTATGTGGTTACCCTCATGGAGTGTTGTATAGAAGGGAAGGCTACCCCTAGGCAAAGAGTTATAGCTCCCTCCCCAATGTCTAATGCAAGTGTAACAAATGTGCAAAGGGAAAGCACCAGCGAGCATGTTAAGGGGACATAACCTGATGTGGGAAGGGAATATATGGGGAGTGGGGATGGTTGCCAAAGGAGTGACCTTTAATCTGATATCTGAAGGACTGATAGATATAAACTGGGTGAAAATGAAAGGAAGAGCTTTCTTGTCAGAAGGAGTAGACCCTCTAAGGGCTCTGAGGTGAGGAACAGTATTGAGCTTACTTCTAATATGTGAACTTAAAATCATGAGATCTGTAAATTTGGAAAGGAGAGCTTTATTTCCTATAATGGATTGTAGCCTGCAGGCTGTCCACCTTATAGGCTGGGAAGCATAGCCTCCCGCAGAAAGCAAAAGCAGGTGCTTTGAAGGAGGAAGGGCAAGACAGGAATTTATGCTGAATGGATTGGCTAGGTGTACATGTTCAACAGATTATAGGAGGAACTGTGAATATATATGAAGGGGTTGCACATGAGTAGTAAGCAAACATGCATGTTACATACATCCCATGTGCACTTTGAGGTGGAGACACGACATTTAAATCCAGAGGCATCCTATGCACAGTTTCTGTGGACCAGCCAGAAGCAGTCCACAGTCCGTGGTTTCTTTCCAGGAAGGAATGCTGGTCAGTTGCCTTGAGATCATAAAAAGGGAGGGGAGCCCTGCTGCACAGTGAGGTGGTTGGTTGAAATTAGCAGTGGAGCAAGTCTTTCAAAAGTGCTAGTTTCTGTTCAACTCTTAGGAAAGAGAGTGTAATGGTGGTTAGCAAAGGAGTGGGTATAATGCTTGAGTGATCTTACCTCTCTGGTCATGGCTGGGAACTGAGTTTTTAAGGTTTCCCTGGGGTCTCCTTGGCCAGGAGGGGGTTTGTTGAGTCAGGTCGGGGCCTTAGGACTTTATTTCTGTTTCTGAAGTCGAAAGAAAGTCATGTACCTGGAAGTCTAGAGAATAAAGGCAAATGGCATGAGAAAAGTCTAAAGTATCAGGAAGCTGCAGTTATATGCAAATGCGGTTTTCACCTCTTTTTCTGGTTCCATGACTGCATTATGTGTAGTTGCTCACTCTTGTCACTCTTTCTCTTTAGCATTTATTGTATTGTTCTTGGTGTTCCTTCTTTAAAGTGGTTACTTCCTGTTTGTGTAAATTGTCAGAATAGTGTTGATCACACTCTGCTGGGAGATGAGAAAATCTAGGATTAGAAAACACCTTGTATTTCCTTGGTGGCAAAGAATGCTAGATTAATTGATTGATTTTAGTTGGATAGAGAATTAGACATCAAATATTGATAGCGTGTTTCTCATAAATGTTCATACTGATGACGTATGGGTGGAGGAACTGTGGTAAAGAAAACGAAAGCAAAGAAGAGGGTGATAAAACAGGTGTCTCTTTATCTTTTAGGCTGCTGTGTCTTGAATAGTTTCTTAGAGAAGTCATTGACATGAGTTTAAAGATCTGTTAGTCCTTAATTTCCCAAGTTTGTAATTACTATTACAATATTACGTTTGTAATTACGATTACAACATTACAATGTATTACTATTTACTAATAAAGCAATTTGGCTAATAGGAAGATACTTTAAGACTCTGTGGGTTTAAATTATTGATCAGAGTGAAAGCACTTCTAGAAAATCAGCTCAGACACATGGTGACCCCGATGTCAGGGCACTGGCACATTTTTTTTTCTATTGGCCCTTTACTGCTTTGGAATACCACTCTCTACACCTCTATACAGTAAGTACACATTGTTACAGGCCATCTGTTAATCTGTTTGCAAAGTGTTGACTGGAGACCCCCAAGGTCCATGAAGGTTTATGCGCTTTTCCTAATAGTACTAAGAAGTAAGTTGCCTTTTCCCTGTCATTCTCTCATGAGTATACAGTAGTTTTCTAGCTTTTCTAGCAGCCACAGGATATATTCACAGTTATGAAAATGCTATTAAAATACTCTCTCCTTTGTCAACTAAATGTATGTGTGAGGCCAGATTTTCTTTATATATTCCAACCAAATATATGTACATAAAACAGATTGAACACAGAAGCATATGAGAATCCAGCTGTCTTAAGTCAGACATTAAAGAGATTTACAAAAATATAAACTAATGCCACTATTCTCGCTATTTTTTTTGCTTTGAAAATAATTATTTTTATATAAATATATTATTTATGTTTAAGTTTGTGATTAAGTAAACTAATTAGAAACATATTTTTAAAGTTTTTCAGCTTCTTTTCCAATGTAGGAAATATTGATATATGTAGTCCACATAAATGGAAAGCTCTTTGGAATTCCTGGTAACTTTTAGAGTTCAAAGACATTCTAAAATTAAGAAGGTTGATAATTTCTGCATTAAGCCAATGTCCATTTGTCATTTGAGTTACTGGAACCTGAATTATAAAGTTTTCCAAACACACTATTTGGCTCAAGACAGTAAATTATAGTCAAAGGTCCTTTTTCAGGACATCTATTTTTCACTTTTCCTTTCTTGAGGTAAAAAGTGTACTATATTGGGTAATTATAGCATGTAAAAAGTGGGATGTTGACTGTGTTTTATCTCTCTTCCAAGGCCCATTTTATTTCCACCCCACTGAAAATGCTTTAAGTCTTGGAGAGGAGCCCATGGCTGCATGCTGCCCATTTTTAACTGCTGCCCTCGAAGGCCAATTTCACACGATGGCTGGGGACTCTGGTGTACAGCAGACGGTATTAATATGTCACAACCATTCCCTGGGTCACAAATATTTTTAATTAAAGTTGTCCTATAAATACCTTACGTTCATTTCCTCTGGAACTTACAAGTCAGTAGAGACTAGAAATGATCAGGCTTAGATCAGGACTTGTAGCCAGTTGAATTAAATGAAAGTGAGTGCTTGAAATTGAGCTTCAGTGATTAAATAATAATGCTATTTAAGATAAATGCATTACCCTTCCAGAGAAGGTGGAATTTACTTTAAACACCTATACAGTATTTTCTTCCTGGAGAAGTGTTTTTGTTTGTTTGTTTGTTTTTATGAGTAGAGTTGATCATTCCATGAAATTGATAGTCGAGTGAAATGAATAGAAAGACAGATCTTAAAGACATTTTCATAGAGCCTTGAAACTGCCATTGGGGTTACTGAAGGTGTAGGGCAGTGATTCATTGCACTTGACACACTCAGTCTTTAAATCTCACTATTTCTTTGGATTTTCAAAATATCGTTTCTAGTGGAAAATCAGCTCAGCTCATGGATGCAAAAATAAAAGAGAAGTTTTAGATGAAAAAGATAATCTCTTTGCCTATTTTGGAGGAGCAAGAAAGTGGGAAAAAAAAAAGTAATATTCGATCCAGTAAAGCAGTAATTGCACTTAAAAACTGTTGTTTAGTGTTGCATTTGACTTCAGAAGCTGAGACTGTGAAGACATCAGTTGTATTCCTTTTAGGAAAAACACCTTCTAACTTAAGTAGTTTGGTTATAAAGATGTTTTTCAGATCTCACGTAGCCACAGACAGTTTTCAAGCACATCTGTGTTACACAGCTGCTGAAGTTAATAGCGACCAATGCCCTTGGGCATTTGGATCATGACAGGCGTACAGTATCTAACCCCAGGTGTGGCTGCCACTCTTGGGTGCCTCCCGCATACCTTGTGCTTCTCCTCCCACAGCTACATTATTGCCTCCTTCTTGTCTGAATTCCACTCAGTGGTGAAGGCAGGGATTGTGTCTCTCACTCACTGTTCTGTTTCACTGTATACACGCATGGCACATGCATGGTGTTAAATTAAGTTTAGCTTGACACGGCTTCTGTCTCATGTTGATGTTGTCTTTCTCAGCTCTTTTGATTGAAAAACAGAGCCTCTTCTCCCTCAAGGAATAAATGTTCTTTAAAACCTTTTAATGACCATGTTGGCTAAATGAATTACTATTATTCTACAGTGACCTGTGATCATATTTTAATTAAATGTTTTAAACCTTTGACATATTTGGCAGGCTTCTTTCCTTAAATCAAATTTCAAGTTGGTAATGAAGTCTTTTTGACCTCAACTACCTTAGGATTCTGCAGAGACTTTCCGCAGCATCCAAAAGAGAGTACATGGACTTATTTGATAGGCTAAACTATGAGAAGCATTGTCAAATAAGTAATGTTTAGCCTTTGAGTTATATTTTTATGGATGCATTATTAATATATGTTCCAAAATTATAAGAGATTGCTAAAATTCAGATATGTCTTGGTATGTTGTCCATCATAATTATGGTTATTGTATTAAATTATTATAGGTCACAGGAAAAAAAATAATTTTTTGTCAATTACATCTTTAACCATGACCGTAGTGAACTTTTCCATAGTTAATTGCTTGTTTTCTAAAAGCTCTTGATAAAGAAGTCAAATCCTAGAATGGCGTGTCTTCAAGGAGGTTCACAGAAAGGATGAAAAGAACCGTGACAAACACTCTTGAATACAGGTTTCTGATAACTTAAAGATCACATTATTTGAACTAAGAATTCTCAAAACTCTAATGAAGAGACTGACTGGGTTATAACACTTCTAACCCAAGCAACATGAGAATTCACTGAATACCGAGAAAATACTTTCCCAGATTTTCATGCTAAATCAGCCAGCACTAAAATGTTTTAAGTATACAATTTAAATAAACTCCTATGGTCCAATTCAAATTACCTATGATGGCCCACCTAATAAACAGTGCTATACATCTGAATTGAAAAACAAAATTGGTATTCGAGAGGATATAAATTCAGCATTAAGCATATACTCATGACAAGCCTAAATGACCACCTGGGTCCTTGCTAAGTTCTTCAAGCTTTCATTGTTAAAAGTTCTATATGCCATAACTTATCATAGGAGGGATAAGTTGATCCAGGTTACATTTTTAAAGTATTTATTGGTTTGGTGACTATTCTAAATTGCTAAAATGATTGACTAATATTTGGTTGGTCAAACTCATAATCCTGAGAAGACGATCAAAACTTCAGGTACATTTCTGCTACCTGATGGGCCATTTAAACATTTATAGAGAAATTTCATTCAACTGTCATTTTTAATGCATATTTTCTGGTTATATAAAAGCTTCCTCATACAAAAATCTGATGACTATAATAGTAGCTAAAACATTATTAGAAAGTGTGTTTCCCTCATGGGACATTCCTAGAAAAATCTCTAGCAATAAAGGCTCTTGTTTCACTGGACAAGTTGTAAAACAATTAAATAAGGTATTTCAGATACACTAACATTAGGAAAAGGTAACTGAATCACCTAGATTGCCTTAGTCAAAAGTATTACAGTGGATACAGTGGATAATCAGATCCACTTCCAGGGGAAAATGTAAGTTGACCCTTCTGAAATAGTCACTAGAAGCCCTATACCCCTAATAACAAAACCTCATTTACCTTCTGCTCTGAAACTCTGATATGACTAAATGCCACAAGGCTTTAATACATCATGCCAAAGTATACTTTCACTAGATTAAATAAATAAATAAATAAATAAAAATAAAAGCTTTTCATGTTCAGTGACTGTGAACAATCAAACCCTTCATGGTCTAAAACCCAGAGATTGGATATTCTGAAAATGATATCAGAAAAAGACTGCCCTTGGCTGGGCACAGTGGCTCATACCTGTAATCCCAGTATTTGGGGAGGCCAAGGCGGGTGGATCACCTGAGGTCAGGAGTTCAAGACCAGCCTGACCAACATGGTGAAACCCTGTCTCTACTAAAAACACAAAAATTAGCCACTGGGTTTGGTGGTGGGTGCCTATAATCCCAGCTAATTGGGAGGCTGAGACAGGAGAATCACTTGAACCCAGGAGACGGAGGTTACAGTGAACTGAGATCCTGCCACTGCACTTCAGCCTGGGTGACAGAGCGAAACTCCATCTCAAAAAAAAAAAAAAAAAAGACTGCCGTTGCCACCCACACTACAGCAAAACTTTGGGAACTCAAAGCTTAGGTTCATAATCTCACAACTCAAAAGGGCCCTCCAGGCTCTTTGAACTATACACCCATTAGAAACCTTAAGATAAAGCTAACCAGGAAAGTTTCTCCCCAAAACAGATGGCCTCCTAGACATGGATAGCTTTCCCAAGATCACAGATCAAGACTTCTATGCTATCATCAGACTCTTAACTCTCTTAATTTTTTCCTTGCTTATGCCTCTATAAACAATAAAACTAAAAAGGGAGATTTGTGTACATCATGAGGTATAACTTTATTTGTAGAGGACTTTGCAGCCAGCCTTATAACATTGACAGTCTTATGCCTGGATAGAAAAGAAAAAGGACCAATGTGAGCAAAATAATTTAATGGCATCTTTGTTGTTCTATAATCAGTCAGAACCGGAACATTGGTTCATTCCTTTTAACCTACATCATAGGTTTAAAACAACATTGCCAGGGGGCCTTCACTCTTCTAGTGAAGCTTAAACATGGAGTTTCTTTAAACTCTTCTAGACATAATTCTTAGGCCCCTTTTCCCATAATTTAAAGGAGACAATGATTAAAATTTGTCCCTCATAATAGGCTCTATAACAGATTCTACTACAAAGACTGATTACACACCAGACATCTTTAAATTCTCTTGCTAAGGTTGTGCTGGATAATAAAATTACTCTAGATTGCCTACTGGATAAACAGTAAAATATCTGTACTGTTACTGACACTATTTGTTACATGTAAATAAATACATTGAATATTACAGAGATTTGGTTGTAGGGTATTAATAAACAGACTGTTTGGTTAAAACAAGTAGACTGTTTGTCTGGCTCATTCTTTGATCTATTTCATTTTAGTTGGGTTGGTTCATGGAGATGCTGACTTAGGAGCATACTCCAAACTCTTGATATGATCCTGTTGATCATCATAATTGTCTCTCTGGCACACTATGTTCTCTCAAAAGTTTTAAATGGTTACATACTGCCATTTTTAAAATGTCAAATGATCTCTCTTTAATTGAGATGACAAAAACTAAAAAAAAAAAAAGGTGTTCTTATAAAGACATCATAACCAATAAATAATGTACTGAGACCAAAACCCTAAAATAATAGTAACTGAGAATGGCATTAAAAGCCTAATGGTCACACTCACCTAAGTAAAATCATGACCAAAAGGAAGAAACTGTTAAACAAAATTAGGAGATGCCATTATTTTGGACTGAGTTCATACCATAGGCCCCAGCAGACCAGACCAAACCAAAATAGAGTCACTCATGCTAAATGTGACATAATCAAACTAAAACTTAAAAAAAAAATAATAAATCCAGAACAGGTAAGTCCTAAAACAGGCCCGAATTTTCTTTTTCCTCTCCTAAAAACAAGAGATTCCAACGCAGAGAGGTCTCCTCTACTCTCTTTGAAAAAAATAACCTAAAAGCCTGCTTCCCATCTTGCAAAGATCACTGTTCTGCTATTTTCCAGTAAGACTTAAGACCAAATAAGTGCCTTTATGACAGTGGTAGAATGAAATCAGTGCCTACAGTTTTGATTCACCTCTCAATGTTGAGGGGAGCATTGTTAAATTTAGCCTAAAACTGCCTCCTTACATATTTTAAGCTTGGCCTAAAATTTTCTCTGTACATAGTAAACTATAACCTAACAGGATGCATAAACAGACCACCTTGTGCCTATTACTGTCTTACCAGTCAGCCAATTGAGACAGCCAGCTGTTCAAACTATGTTCAAGTAAGGCAAATACTGAGCTGTTACCAAGTCAGCCATTTCTGTACCTCACTTCCGTTTTCTGTAAGTCGCTTTCCTTTTTCTGTCCGTAAATCCTCCCTGACCACATGGCAGCGGCAGAGTCTCTCTGGACCTGTTCTGGTTCAGGGGGTTGCCCAATCTGTGAACACTTTCTTGCTCAAATAAACTTCGTTACATTTAATTTGCCTAAGGTTTTACTTTTAACAATGGTGTTCATGAAATATTTGTCAAGGAAAGGTAGGGAGGGACGGGTTGGACGGTTGAACAGATGGACGAATACCCAAAAGTATAACTGTTTCTTTTTATGCCAGAGCCATGTTTGTTTATTTCCAAAAATACTGCTTTTATTCAGGGCTCCCCAATTCCCTATTGGCCCACTGAAAACCTGGCTTCTATTCTCTGTCCCCATGTAGCTATGAGATTTTGGATAAGTAAGGATAAAGGCCAGCATGATAAACCAAAGTGCTGACCATGTACTAAGCTTCGTTCTAAGTGTTTCAAATGTTTTAATAGATTTAATCCTCAAAACAACCCTGTAACATAAGTACAATTGTTATCCCTGATTTACAGTTGGGGCACATGGTGGGTAAGAAAGGTCACACAGACAGTAGATGGTGGGGCTTGGATTTGAATCCATGCAGTCAAACCTTGGGAGCCTCGTTCTTAACCACTGTGTCATACTTCTATAGCCATTGCAGTAAATGCATGTGGAATTAATGGATACATGAATATATACCTTATGGTACTCTCTAGATGTTAATTTTCTCAGGTTGTTATATAATTTCTGTTCTGCTTGTCTTCATTACATACATACATACACACATACACACACACACACACACACAGTCAGTCCTTCAATGGACGAGAGCTTCAGAAAGCTTTTCTTCTCTTCAATAGATTGAAAGGAAATATTTTGAGACTTTAATTCATCTTTAAATTTTTTGAATTTGATAATTTGTTGAGTTTGGCAATTAAAAAAACACACTTTTAGAGACATCAATGCTTATTTTTGCTGGAGTGGGGATGAAGTTTGACAAACCACACCTTGTTCCCTAATGTTACTTAAATGTAGGAACTCAAATAACTGGCACTGGTCATTCTACAGAATGTAAAGTATATGTTCCTCTCTGGGTCAGATCAGATTTGGGCTTCTTGGCTTATTGTTCAGCCCTCAATGTGAATATCTTACACTTAATCACAAGCTTAAGATGTCATGTCTCAGGAAATTGTTGTTCTACATTCCTTTGTCATATGTCTGGTTCAGTGCTCAGTAGGAGTAACTTAAGGTTGTGGAAAATGTCCATACTCAGGGGATATATATATATATATAAAAAAATATATATATATAAAAAATATATATATATATAAAATATATATATATTTTTAAAGCAGGCATGTGCTTTGTGCCAAATCATTTTATTTTACCTGACCTTCGCAGAAGTACTAGGAAAAGTGACATTGTTAACTTGTGGGTAAATAAGTCTTAGTATCTGGGAAGCTTTGATTAATTAATTATATTTCACCTTCTGTATTGTAAAAGTAAGTGTGACATAACAGTCTCTAATGGTTGTGAAAAATGTACCTGAAAATGCCAAGTGCAGTGGCTCACATCTGTAATCCCAACACTTTGGGATGCCGAGGCAGGCGGATCACTTGAGGCCAGGAGTTTGAGACCAGCCTGGCCAACATGATGAAACCCCATCTCCACTAAAAATACAAAAATTAACTGGGCATGGTGGCACATGCCTGTAATCTCAGCTACTCAGGGAGCTGAGGTGGGAGGATTACCTGAGCCCAGGAGGCAGGAGTTGCAGTGAGCCGAGGTCGCCCCACTGCACTCCAGCCAAGGTGACAGAGTGAGACTCTGTCTCAAAAAACAAGAAAGAAAGAAAGAGAAAGAGAGAGGGAGGGAGGGAGGGAAGAAAGGAAGAAAAGAAAGAAAAAGAACCTAAAAAGTAACTCAGAATTACCAAAGTTTGCTAAAGTGAATATTTAGACAAATAGAACACAAGGGCAATTAGAACTGGAGCCCTAGAATGAGAGATGTGGTGATCGACCTGAACCTTGCCACACAATTTGGAGGTACGCCCTTGTGGGGACATATAATCCTGTTGGAGGGAACAGCTCAGAGGTGGAAAGCATGGAATGAGTATGGGAAGTAGCCACCAGTCTGGTGGGCTGTAGACACACTTCAAGTAGAGCCCTCCGCAACATCTGCATCAGCCTCCCCTCTCTACTTGCCACAAAAACCTCCCCAAACAACGTGGTACAGTATAGGTTATAGATAAAAAGAGTGTCATCTATGCAAATGCAGCTAGAAAACAAATTCCCCAGACTACCCTGCCTCCCAGCCACATTGCCACCTCGAAAAACATTCCACCCTTTTTGCATCCCCCGTTTTCATGTGGAGAGTCACCGGGGTGAAGGGCATCCTATTCAAACAACTATTTTCAGGCCTTTTTCACCAGTAGGCATGCATGTTGTACAGGCCCACATCCTTCCAAAGGTCCCATTTGAGACAACATCATCTTTTTTGCTCTAAGGGAACTAAATACAGATATGAATTTTGGGTATTTTGTACACAGTTAATATTGCCTTTAATTCAGACAAAGTTCATAGTGCCTTATCTCAGTGCCTGTTGTATATTAGGTGCTTAGTAGGATTTTTTTTTCTTTGCTTTTCCTGCTCCTAATATTCAGTTTATTGCTGTTTTTAAAAAGCTTTCTCACTTATTTTGTTTGTTTGTTTCCTTTGAAAGGAGAGGTTTAAAGAAGCTGAAGAAATATACCAGGCTGGAATAAAGAACTGTCCAGACAGCTCAGATTTACACAACAACTATGGGGTTTTCTTAGTTGATACTGGTAAGTAAAATTAAAGAGAAACTGTACTGCTGAGATTAGTTAATACTATTTATCCAGCAAAATGGAAGGCAAATAATCCTCAGAAGTAAAATTCACTGGGCTTGGCAGGAAGCTCACACTACTGACAGTCATTGTACCTTGGGGCTGTCATTTCTCTGAATCTTCAAGCTCGATTCAGTAAAATCTGCCCAGTCTTATAATCATTTCTCTACGGAAAACTCCCCAGGTGACAGGAAGTAGCCTTATGATTTAATGCGTCCCAGTCTTCTTTGAATACTATTTATGTATATTTATCAATCCATGGTGATGAAATGTTTCTCTACAGTGATGCAGAACCTGCCTCTGAAAGCAGTTACTGGCAGATGGTAAATACTTTTCTATAACATATTTTGTAAAAGCTTCCAGAACTGTTCCATCATTCCTTCCTTGATGTACATTATAGAAACTGCATTATTAAAATTGATATGATGCTCTTATATGACAGGTGCTATGTAAAATACACTTACTTTATCTTACTTAATGCAGAACATTACTGGGCATGAAATCTCTTTTCTTTATGGCTTACATAGTGCCTCCATGCTGTTGGCATGCAACAAGTACATATAAATAATGAAATTATATTTGAATGTAAGGTCAAAGCACCACTTTGTTCCTGTTGATTACTAGACTAGCTGCCCTGCGGTAAAATTTAGTTTAATTAGTTTTTCAATATGCAGTGCTTAAAGGAGTTTTATTTTCAAGGATATTTGGAGCTCTCTTGTTTTACAGAATATAAAATTTACATTCTGATACATCTAAGAAACTTATTTTTGCATGTGTAAAATTGTTGTGTAGTGCCACCTGCTGGTTCATTGGCCACATAATAATACATTGTCTTAAAAATATAAAAACCAGAAGAAACCTTTAGTTGGGCCGGTCTAATCCTCCTCCTTTTACTTCAACAACAGTCCCACCCCACTACACCCCCAAAAATGATTAACTCCCTGACAACCCTATAACAGTGAGCCTCTGCCTTCAGAGACAGAGGCTCCTAGGGACCTCCTAGTCAAACTTGTATTCAAACAGATACACTTGAAAAGATTTCTGTGTAGATAATAAACATTCCATTCTATTTAGAACTTCACAGTGTTCTAAAGTTTAGTCACTGATTATAGTTTCACCAGGAAGCTACTTTGAAGAAACCTATCAGACTGGAGGGCCTTCATTCTGGTTCTGGCCTTACTGTCACTTGCCTTGGGATCTTTATCAAGTCTGTGAATATCTTTGCACTTTAGTGTCTGTATCTGTAAAGTGGAAATTTTTTGTATGTGGTTTTTTAAATATCTCTTAAATCCTGATAAACAGCTAAACAGTATCAAAAGGCAGCTAAATTGTATAAAAACTACCTGCGAAAACCATACAAACAAAAGTATTTAAAAATATATAATGCATTGGACAAGTGCATGGTGGCATTTTTATGTTGGAAGTCTTATTAATTAAGTACCATTCAAATGAAAGTGCATGATTTTAAAAGAGATTTTCACTGTAGAGCTGATATGTGTTATTTAAAGCAATGCTTCAATTGCTATGTTGCAGTATAGTTCATTGACACAGACCCTTAGAAATTGCTTCTAGACAGTTTTATTTCTATGGCAGCCTGTTCTATTTTTTATATAACGAGGGCCAGTTATATCTTGGATAAATAACAATCACTAATAATCTGAAGACATCCTATTAGCAAGAGCAATGACCAGAAAAATTTCAACTAAAATAATGTATATAATTAAAAGAATAAGTTTCAGTTTTTACTGCTTTTTTTGTTAATTTTTTTGGAAGTATGAATGAACAGTGAAATGGTTCAAAGTTAGGCAGTGGCCAGGATGAGAAGCTAAAATGCAAGCTAATTTGCATATTGAATAATTTTGGTATAACTCTGTAATAATGAGAAAGAATTGTAAGTCAGAAGAGAAAGTGAAAAGTTCATGTCTTTTATAAAAAGACATGTTCTGCTCTTACCAACCTATCACTGGTTACAGGCTTACCAGAAAAGGCGGTGGCCCATTACCAACAGGCCATCAAACTTAGCCCCAGTCATCACGTGGCCATGGTGAACTTGGGAAGACTCTACAGGTCACTGGGAGAGAACAGCATGGCTGAAGAATGGTACAAACGGTAAAGTTCCCTTTCTTGGCTTTGTAAGTTGGCCAGGAACCTCAGCAATTGCTCATCAGCTTCTTAGTTAATCAGAATAGGTGTCCTGTCAGAATACTAGCAAATTTTGCCAATTCCGGTGATACAAATTCTTATCTCCAAAGGAAGCAACCACAACAATATAAATGGGATCATAATTCATGACTTTCGCTTGCTGATTAGACTACAGTGCTGAACCAAAGTTGAAATTTAATTCCCACTTTAGTCAGTTTGTTGTTTTCTGAAGCCATGGATTACAACCTCAATTATAAATAACAATTTAAAAAATGAGAATACATGAAAAACTATGCACACATGAGAACAAATTCATCATATAATTAATGGGAAAGACCCTTGGGGCTCAGTTTCCCTATTGATAGGTCGATAAGACAATCTTACGTTCCAAGTATGGCATCATGATGATTTTGTAAAAACCTTGTTCTTGGCCAGGCGTGGTGGCTCACACCTGTAATCCCAGCACTTTGGGAGGCCAAGAAGGTCGAATCACCTGAGGTCAGGTGTTCAAGACCAACTTGGCCAACATGATGAAACCTCGTCTCTACTAAAAGTACAAAAATTAGCCAGGTGTGATGGCAGGCACCTGTAATCCCTGATACCCAGGAGGCTGAGGCAGGAGAATCGCTTGAACCTGGGAGGTAGAGGTTGCAGTGAGCCAATTGTGCCACTGCACTCCAGCCTGGGTGATAGAGTGACACTCTGTCTCAAAAAAAAAAAAAAAAAAAAAAAAAGAAAGAAAGAAAAGAAAAGAAAAGAAAAAGCCAAAAACTTTGTTCTTGATATAAAAACAAAGACCATATTGGAGCAGAGGTTCAAACCATGGACAGTCATCCCTAAATCTAAGCCTAGATATTTGGAAATGTACCTATTAGAAGAGAAACGTCAATTAGATTTTCTCCAAACTCAGCGCCCTGCAGGTGGCACACAAAGCTGAGATATTGTCACCTTTGGGAGCACTGTACTACAACACTGGCCGATACGAAGAGGCTTTACAGATTTACCAGGAAGCTGCAGCACTTCAGCCTTCTCAAAGAGAGCTCCGCTTGGCACTGGTGAGTAGGATGAAAGAAAATGAAGTTGGCAACCTAAGCACAGCCAGTCATAGAGAGAGCTGTAGTCCTCACGCCTCAAAACTGGAGCTGGAATGCCGTAATACATCCACTGTATGAATATTCATACAGCCAATATTAGAGCCATTCTCTAAAGACATGGACACCAAAAATACTGCATTTTTGTTTTGAAATAACCTCAAACTTATGAAAATGTTGCAATAATAGTACAAAATTACCATATACCCTTTCATCCAGATCCAATGCTTTGTAACATTTTGATGCATTTATCACTCCCTTGTGGATGCATGTAGATGTGTATATACATACATGTATATGTATGCATATTTAGATACGTATTTTTGTATATACCTATTATTAGTATGTGTTATTTTTTCCCTGAACCATGTGGAAATTAAATGTACATATCATTTCCCTTTATCTATAAATACATTTGCAAATAGTTTCTAAGAAGGACATTCTCTAACATAACCACAGTATATTTATTAAACTCAGGAAAATTAACATTCATACCAACAAAATTTTTATTTCAGTGTTTGGAACTTCACTCCTTAGATGTACAATACATCAAATTTGTTATCTTGCTATAAACACACTGTTCTGATGAAATCAGAGGAAATTCTTTCTCTTCTGACATATTTAGTCAACCTTTTTTAAAAGCCACAAGCCATTTCATTGGATGTCTTTGGTGTTTCTGCCATTCACTCACAAACGGATGCACGAAACTAAATAAAGAAACAAACAGCAAAAAGTCAAAACCTGAAAACTGGTGATTCAGTCTTCTCTATGAGTCACGAAATTGATGCTGAGCATGTTTGTCAGGAGTGCATTCTGAATGCTTCTATTCAGGGATGCTTATTTGATAAGGTAATGAAGTCTCTGCTAAGCCAAAGTCCATGTGGTTTTGTAGGCTCAGGTTTTGGCCGTGATGGGTCAGACAAAAGAAGCTGAAAAGATGACCAATCACATTGTGTCAGAGGAGACCGGGTGCCTTGAATGCTATCGCCTCTTGTCAGCCATCTATAGCAAGCAGGAGAACCACGACAAGGTAAAGAAGGACATTGTTTCGAGTTCTTTGGATTCATGGGTTAAACATGGGGTACACCTAAGTGATTCTCCAGTTTGCATGTTTATAAGCCTGGGAGATCTTAAATCTTATCAGTCAGCATATCCTATCTTGTGGAAACTTTTCACAGATATCCCCTTAACACCTAAGATGTCCCCTTATAATAATATTTTCTGGGCTTATGCTTGGTGTAAAGCTTTTATGTGGTATTGTCTCAGTTTGTTTTCAGCTAAGTCTATAAAGATCAAGACCAACATTTATATGCTTTATTATTTTGCATTTTCCTTCTTCTATATTGTTTTATGTAATCCTCATAACAACCATGCTTTACAGGGTTGTTATGAGGATTACATAAAACAATATAGAAGAAGAATATATAAGAAGATTACATGAAACAATATCTAAGAAGGAAACACAGGGTGACCCAGTATCGCAACTGTTATTGTTTATCTCCATTTTAAAAGTCACATAATCAGTAAATTTATAAATTGACTCAATAAAAGAATTGTTGAAGGCCTGCTATGTTCTGGCCACTGTAGTAGGCATCAGAAATAAAGTGGTATGAAAAAAAAACAAAAAGTCACTGCCCTTGTCTTCGTGGAGCTAACCCATAGAGAAGGAGATTAAATAAGTACTCACAAAACAAATGGAGAGTGATAGCTGTGCCCAGAGGTATCATGAAGAGCTACCTGTCCCAAAGAGCATATAATCAGGGGACCCGATGACTCTGGGAGGCCAGGTTTCCCTGTGAAGTCATGTGAAGGTGAGGGCTGGATGAAGAATAAGAGTTAACATGCAGAGGAAGAAGCAAGGAGGATTCTGGTCCGAAACACACATGAAAAGCCCTGTGGCAGCAGCAAGGGGCGTCTCTGAGGAATGGGCATGAGGGAGCGGGAGTACCGTAGGAACGCAAGCACAGGCTGCTGGGAGGACACTCCCTGGGGCTAGGCCAAGGGTTTTGTTCCTTACCCTGGGAGAAGCTTTGGGTTTCTGTGGAGAGGAGCAACATGATAGATAGTTGCTTTGAGGGGATCTTTGGCTGCAGCGAGGTCAGTAGGTGCTGGGGGCAGAATGGTCACTAGGACCTGAGAAGGACCGGTGGGGTGGTCCCAGTGGACCTATGTTCAGGGCAAACGTCTGATGCCAAATCTTGTTTTCTTCCAACTGTATCACACCACCTCCCTGTAAAGTAATCAAGGATATTTCATTGCCACTCATCGATACATGAGAAAACTGGAGTGTAAAAAAGTTATTTTGTCAGGGCCACTAATTCCCAGTGAGAAAATCAAAGATAATGAAGAATGTATATATATTTGAGACAAGGCCTTCCTCTGATTCCCAGGCTGGAGTGCAGTGGCATGATCTCACCTCACTACAAGGTCCACCTCCCAGGGCTCAAGAGATCCTCCCACCTCAGTCCCCCCAGTAGCTGGGATTACAGGTGCACACCACCACACCTGGCTAATTTTTGTATTTTTTTGTAGAGACAGGGTTTCACCATGTTGCCCAGACTGATCTTGAGCTACTGGGCTCAAGCAGTCTGCCTGCTTCAACCTCCCAAAGTGCTAGGATTACAGCCATTAGCCACCACGCTGACCAAGAAGTGTATTTTGATTGTCACATACCATACCCGCTGACACATAGGAACAAAAAATATAAATTTTATCAGTTAAGTTTTTCTTTACCTAATCGGCGTTTATCCTGTCTTACTTTCCAACCTCTGCAGGCACTTGATGTTATAGACAAGGCTCTCCAGCTGAAACCAAAGGACCCAAAAGTCATTTCTGAACTTTTTTTCACAAAAGGAAACCAACTAAGAGAGCAGAACCTTCTTGACAAAGCTTTTGAGGTATAAACTTTTCATTGAAACTAATACTCTTTCTCTCTTTAAGGAAACATGTACAGTAAGATCTATCACTGGCATGTTTGTGGAGTGAGTGAGTTTTTTGACTAATTGACATAAAGTTTTGTTTATTTTTTTATCATTGAGCATCTGGCCCTTGACTATTCAGAATTACACATTTATTTTTCTGAATAATCATCTTTAACTTGACATTCACAGCATTCCACATTTTGGTCTCAAACTAGCTTCTCTCTGTCTGTCTGACTGCAAGAACCTTCTATTCCAGCTGGACTAGTACCTGAAAAGCCTTGGACATTTCCACATGTCCTTGAAATGCCCTCTCTTGACTTGGAGGATGAGATTTCCATTCATCCACCAAGACACAGTCTTTGTCCTCCTGCCTTAGGAAGCCCTCCCTAACCATCCTTATTCCCTGTGACCTTACTTCTTCTGAACTCTTAAAAAGCATGGACTGCCTCATGAAGGTACCAGTCATTTGAAAGTGTCACATATTACATTGTATTATTAGGTCCGTCCCCCAACCCCCGTAGGTGTGTGTGTGTCTCTGTGTGTACAGGAGGTACAAATCCTTGCATAGTTTATCTCCCCAATTAGATTGAACTTTCCTTGTAGAAAGGGGCTGCATCCTTCTCTGTTCTAAAACAGTGTTTTGCATCTTATAAGGTGTTCAGTATCTACGGCTTTGGAATAAAACTTATTCACAGGTTGAACTCAAGAAGACATTTATAAATAGAAATAGAAATGTTAATGTTGCATACTTTAAAAATTTGTGACAATGTTAAACGCTTTTTACTTATATCTGGTAAAGCCACAAATTAATGAAGTCATAAAATTATACTAAATATATTATAGGAAAAGTAAAATCTCAAATGATACAATTGTGTTGGGAAATAAACAAGTGAGTGGCTTTTAAAATATTATTGGAAAACACATGGGAAGATATTTGGGCAAGCTCATTTGAATGTGAACCCTTTAAACAAAAACAGAAATTGTGGCATTTTATTCTGAAAAATTGTAAGCATTTTTCTCAGAATTTGTAGGGTTTTCTCTGCCTTTTGAACATTTTCAATATCTTCATTCTTAAGTTATTTATAACTAATGTGAACATTATTAATAACTTAATTGTGAATATTTATGTATGTGTGTGTGTATATATATGTGTATATATATGGCCATTGATTCATAATAACAGCTAAAATGTTTTAGCAGTTTATGTATGATTCATATGTATTATGTAACTTAATCTTCACAAGAATCCTACAAGAAAGGCATGGTCATTATCATCATTTTATAGTTTTGTAAACTCAGGCTTAAAGTTCATATCTTGCTCAAGGTCACAGAAATGGGTAAGAGATGGCATCAGGGTTTGAATCCAGCTCTCCTACACTACATTCCCATCTCTGCTGATATAAATTAATCCAAGAGACACACGCTTTCGGTTTATTTTAGCAGCTTTTTGAAAGTATGGTTTCTTAGCATTTCTTTCTTTCCCTTAAAACTGAAGTAGAGGAGAATGGACCAGATTGTAGTTGATGGATCTGTTTGGTCACATTCTTGCTAATGAAAATAGCAAGGAACATTAAAATATATGCACAAATACGTAGCTTTGTTTTTAAAGGCAATGCCCTTAACCTGTGGCTTTATTTCAGAGACTTGAGACTCAGTGGTGAGCATACCCTTGATGCAAAACATGGGTAGTGTTAAAAATATACCACACATCACTGATACTACATTTAATAGGATACATGTTATTCAGACCTAAGAAAGTGCTTGAGGGATAGGTAACTCTCTTTTTTTTTTTTTTTTTTTTTTTTTTTGAGGCGGAGTCTTGCTCTGTCTCCCAGGCTGGAGTGCAGTGGCACTATCTCGGCTCACTGCAAGCTCCGCCTCCTGGGTTCACGCCATTCTCCTGCCTCAGCCTCCCGAGTAGCTGGGACTACAGGCGCCCGCCACCACGCCCGGCTAATTTTTTTGTATCTTTAGTAGAGATGGGGTTTCACCGTGTTAGCCAGGATGGTCTTGATCTCCTGACCTCGTGATCCACCCATCTCGGCCTCCCAAAGTGCTGGGATTACAGGCTTGAGCCACCGCGCCCGGCCAGGTAACTCTCTTTAAACATTTGAAGACTTTTTATATGGCAGGGAAAAAAAAGACTGTCTAATGAATAAAACTATCCCCTAGTAAAGTAGATGTTCTTAAAGAGGCGGTGATCCATTTTAAGAATTTCAGCATAGGCTGAACGACTAGGTCAGTTATATTGTAAAAGGG
Organism: Chlorocebus sabaeus; assembly: GCF_047675955.1. Lineage (NCBI taxonomy): Eukaryota > Metazoa > Chordata > Mammalia > Primates > Cercopithecidae > Chlorocebus > Chlorocebus sabaeus. The sequence continues at coordinate 30,287,847 of NC_132914.1, read as the reverse complement.
CATACTGCATTAGGGTTAAACTGCTTAGAAGACTACCCCAAAATTCTGTCATTATAAAAACAATTTTCTTACCAATTCCATTTGCAGTGAAAAAAGGCCAAAAAGTACAATTTTCTTGCAGGTCAAGGACAGTTGAAAATGATATGATATCATAGAAATCACCGGAATTCCCTGCAGGCATCCTCAGTCTCTCTAAGTCCAAAGGTTAGCTCTGCAGGGAAATTATACATTTCAGTTTCCTCCACTTTAGAATCATCAACTTTGAAAAATAATAGAAATAAACAGGGTCTCCCGTGAACTAGTAGCGGCTGGTTTCATTGTATTAATACCTTAAATTTTCACATGTGAAGAAAGTGGTTTTGGCAATCCTGGAGCATTAAAGGTGGGGCTTTGTTTTCTAACCTGAAGCTATTTCTTATTTATTTAGAGCTATAGAGCGGCCGTGCAACTAAATCCAGACCAAGCACAGGCCTGGATGAACATGGGTGGCATCCAACACATCAAGGTAGGAGAATAATAGGACACTTCCATGTGGACCGGGCTTTCCCCTTGTGTTTTCTCTTTCTGTCTTTCTTCTTTCTTAAGGGATCAAGGAACTATTGTTAATTTCCTTTTTGAAATCATTTGAATATCAAAAGCATGGGAGTTTAAAAGTGAAATAGCTCAGTTTATGTTCACTTTGCATTATCTAGATATTGAATATCATGAAGCTATTTTAAAAATAAATCTATATAAATTAGATTTTGTGATTTTTCTAACCACGAAGAAAATCATATGAACCTAACAGAAGTATCACACAGCGGATAAAATCTGTTTATGGGAACTAAATCCTTGTTCAAGCTCAGTAGCTCAGTATAGCTTAATTTCTTCCCAGTTTAACTCACCGTCAAGATTAAAGTGTTACTTAGAATATTAATTTCTATTTCTTATGTCTAATATACCTTTTCTCCCTAATTTTTTTACAAAAAAGCAAGCTTGTTTGTTGTTTTGTTTTTCCAAAGGAAAAGCACTACCTTTGGGTGAGTCTTCCCAAGGATTGAAAATGACTTGTAGGGGACTATTATCTGTAACTAATGCAATGAACGATTCGCCATCATTCATTTATCCATCCATCCATTCATTTTCTAAGCATTTATGGCAAACATCCTATGTGCCAGATCCCCTTCCAGACACTGGGAATACAGTAATGAACCAAGAAGACAAAAATTCTTGTTCTTCTGGTGCTAGCAGGAGGAGATATATTAATATAAGGAGGAGGAGGAAGAGGTGATATATTACTACAAACATACATACATGAATGCTTAATGCATACATATGTGCATATGTATATGTATAAAATATATTAGATGGTGATAAGTGCTAAGGAGAAAAAAGAGAAAGAAGATTGGAATGCCAGGGAATAAGGGCTAAAATTTTAAATTCAGGTGGTTAGGAAAGGCCTCAGTTACAAAGTAGTATTTGAGCACAGACCTGAAGGAGTAAGCAGTGTGGCGAAATAGGGAAAGAGCACAAGCACGTGCAAAGGCCCTAAGGTTTGAGCATGCCTGTTGTTTAAAGAGTAGGGAGGAGGCAGCGTGGCAGGGAGAGAGCAAAGGAAAGGAAATGGGAGAAGCTGGGGTCAGAGAGGGTGCAGGGTCAGATCATGCAGGCCTTCAAGGAATTTGTAGTTACTTGGGCGTTTATGCCAAATGAGTCAGGGTTTTTGGAGGACTTTCAGCAGAGAAATGCCATGATCCAACATGTTTTTAAAGAACCACTCTTGTTTAGCTAACAGATTTTCAGTCTCTGCACTGATAAAATAGCAGTGTAGTGATTAGAATTTGAACAAAGTCCTAATGGGTTTTACTGTTAAGTGGAAACTGATCACTCTTGGAAACACACACAAAAAAGAGGACCCATGATTACACAAATGGGAGGGGTTAATGGGATAATTACCCTGCAACTGACAGCTTTGATCTGATAGATGGTGAATTCAAGCACGATATTTATCAGAGCCAAATTGCCCAAGCTCTGATCTCAATGATATTCTAGGGTATCCAGTAATATCTAGTTGGGAAACATAGAATGAACTTACTTTAAAAGAGTAAAATGATAATTTTAAATATTTTTAATCATATATTAAATAGTTACATTTTCAAATACAGTCATGTTCTGCATGATATCATTTTGGTCCAAGGTGGATCATCTATATGATGATGGTCTCATGGTCTCATAAGATTATAACAACATGTTTTTACTACATCTTTTTTGTGTTTCAATATGTCTAGATACACAAATACCACTGTGTTACCATTACCTACAGTATTCCATACACTAATATGCTGTACAGGTTTGTGGTCTCGAATCCATAGGCTATATCATATAGTCTAGGTGTGTAGTAAGCTATTTCATCTAGGTTTATGTGGCTATATCCTATGATGTTTGCCAAAAGGAAAATCATCTAATGACGCCTTTCTCAGAAGGTACCTTTGTCATTAAGTGATAAATGACTGCAATGTGCTCAATATGTTTTCAGATGAAGTGTGTCTGCAGCTAAAACAATGGGTTTAATTGTTAATTAGAAAAAGTGCAATAAATACACTCAAAAGTGTCCCCAAGAAGTCTGGAAATAACAGAGAAAATAGTATGTCTACTGCACTCTTTAACAGGTGAACCCATTGCTTTAAATTAGGAAGTACTTCCCTTGGGAAAGTGTCTAGAGATTAAAGAAGGATCTATTTACTACATTATTTTAAAATATAATTAGTACTGAGTAAAAATTCATTTATCCTGTTTTTTGTCTTTGTGGCCATCATGTACTAGGTTGACCAATACAAAATTGCCACCTTTGTAGTTTTAAAGTGGTCTGATATCAGTTAATTTATATGATGCAATCTAATGTAAATATATAGAGCAGACACGTGGCTCAGATGTGGTCATTTTGATGCCACTATTAGAATGCAAGGTTGTCATTTTATGAAGCCTAAAAGATAATTATGAACTTTCTGTGTTTTGCATTGCCAGGTAATGTGTGCATCAGGCATTGTTATCCCATTCCTAGGCCTCACTCCTTCCCTGAACCTGGGGGAAGCGTAGGCAGGCCTGAGAGCTCCCGCAAGGTTGAGAGTTGGAATATAGTACTTTGCAAGGAGGTTGCAGAAAGAGATGGGGGAGAGAGGAGCGAGTGTCATAGTTGTCTCTTGCTCATGACACTTGGTTATAAAAAGTGATGCTTCTTATGAAGTCTTACATATAAGATGAAATGAGTGGACCAAGAAATTATAATACATTTTTTATCATCAAAGAGTTGCATCAACCAGGCTATAGCACAAAGTCTGATTTTCAGTAGTGCTGCCTCATGACAGTGAATATGCATTTTCTTTCTTTCTTTCTTTCTTTTTTTTTTTTTGAGATGGAGCCTCACTCTGTCACCCAGGCTGGAGAGCAGTGGCACAATTTTGGCTCACGGCAAGCTCTGCCTCCCAGGTTTACACCATTCTCCTGCCTCAGCCTCATGAGTAGCTGGGACTACAGGCGCCCGCACCACACCCAGCTAATTTTTAAAATATTTTTAGTAGAGACAGGGTTTCACCGTGTTAGCCAGGATAGTGTCAATCTCCTGACCTCGAAAATATGCATTTTCTAGAAGGGTGCTGTCCAGCAGAATTTTTGTGACAATGGAAATGTTCAGTATCTGCCTTGTCCGAGGCAGTAGCCACTAGCTACATGTGGCTATTGAGCATTTGAAATATGGCTGGTGCAACTGAGAAACTGAATTTTTAATTAATTGTAACTAATTTAAATTGGAAAAGCCACTTGTGATTAGTGGCCACCAAGTGAACACAGTTCTGGAAATTGGATAATTCAGATATTTTACCTAGCATCTAGGGAATTGGAGGAACTGACTTCAGGGATATAACTGTTTTTTAAAATTGGGCTTCTAGGCTGGGCACAGTGGCTCACATCTGTAATCACAGCCCTTTGGGATGCTGAGGCTGGCAGGTCACCTGAGGTTGGGGGTTTGAGACTAGCCTGGCCAACATGGTGAAACCCTTTCTCTACTAACAAAATACAAAAATTAGCCGGGCATGGTGGCACACGCCTGTAGTCCCAGCTACTCTGGAGGCTGAGGCACGAGAATTGTTTGAACCCGGCAGACAGAGGTTACAGTGCCCCGACATTACACCACTGCACTCCAGCCTGGGCTACAGAGGAAAAATAAATAGAGCTTCTACTTTAGTTCAGAAAAGGGCAATTTGAGGAAGAGAAAAGGAACTGGGTTTTGTGAGAAAGGACAGAGAAGCCTGGTGATCAGAGAAGAAGAACCCAAGGCCCTTGACTGGGGCTGACATTCAAGGAGCCTCCTGGAAGAATCGTTTCAAAATCAACTGCAGGCAGAACAGATTGTGAGAGCACCCTTAGACCCAAAAGCGTACAGCTGTCTGCATGTAAGTGCTAAGGCTAATAAAAATCAGAGGAAATTTGGAAGACATATCCTCGAATTGAAAACAATAATAATTGTATATAGCAAATGCAAGTTCCCACTTGTTCAGCAATCTGTTTAACTTCTTATCAGAGTCATTGTTAATACTTCCTTTTGTTGTACATGCCAGTGCCTGGATATCTAATGCACAATTTCTTGTTCTGTCATTTCCACTTTCCTTTTCACCAATATGACCAGTGAATACAGTAAGAAATAGACACTATTGACACAGAGCCTGGATAGTCACTAGTAACAGTAATGATAGTATCATATTGAGCGCTCACTATGTGTCTAAGCTTTTGACAGGTATTTGGAAGATAGGTAAGCGTTCAATAAGTATTAGTTGCTTGTTGCTACGTGTGTCTTCACTCTAAGAGATATAATTTTAAATTGTGATGGAAATGTAGAGGGTCACTGGTATTTATCCACATGGGAGGTATAACTAAAAATAGATGGAACAAACTGATACTTTTTGTAATGGGGGGAACTCCAACAATCTTAGCTCTGAGACTTTGCAGAATACAGATCTAAAAGAGGGTGGAACGAATAAGGGAGGTAGTACATCCAATAGCAGAAAAAGTGCTGAAAAAAGCTACTAGCTATGACCGAGTTGCCAGGGACCCCTTCTGGGACCAGGCACACATGGTTGCTAGTTGAAGAGTCAAACGAAACAGTTGGAAGCCAACAGAGGGTGGGGACAGTTGTGTTTAGTAGGTCAGGAGTGATATACTATACTGCACTAAAAGTATACAGCTGGTGCATACTGCTGCAAACCCACGGTAGTAGAAAATTTGACTTCACATTCTTAGCAACACTTTTCATTGCATGAAAACTTTATTAGGCAAAAGTTACTTTTAGTTTTAAGCTGAAGATTAGAATAACTGCTATATCACTAAACAGATAGAGTGGATACACAAACTATTTAATCATTCTTCTTGCAGTTTTAAAAACATTTTCTCGTCTCTCATTCTACCACCCCCTCCACCCCATTCCCCTGATATGAATTTTGTGCCATGGTTCCATTTAATTACAAAGGAACAGTACTAGCCCCCTGAGGACACTAGGAAATGATAACCTCACACCCTGCATTAGTAGAATTGAAAATCTGTTTTTCTGTCATTTATCCTTACAGTATAACTCTCCTCTTTCACATTCTCCAGCTGATCTAGTGCTTAAAACAAATAGAGTCTCCAAAAGCACCAATAGACAAGGATAAAATTACACATACAGACAGAGTTTCCATACGAGAACATTAATGCAAAACTGGGCAGAGGGTCAGTTTCTTAGTCTCTTCGTTCTCTGAGAGAGTTCTGTGATGGATCAGAATGTAATTGCTCTCTCTTTCTCACCCCCAGGGAAAATATGTGTCTGCAAGAGCTTATTATGAGAGAGCCTTACAGTTGGTTCCAGACAGCAAACTGCTGAAGGAAAATCTTGCCAAATTGGATCGCCTAGAAAAACGATTACAAGAAGTTCGAGAAAAGGATCAAACATAGCACCGTTTGAGTCAACCTCATAGGATAATGTGGTCCCTCTGAAAGGGGAGTGATGGAAGCCTTACTTTCACATCAGCAGGGACACAACTAATGAGATTTTCGCTCATTCCGAGTTCAGGGTGACACATTTTGGGACATCTGCTGGTAGCCCAGTGCTGAAGGACTTGCTTTTCCATGAAGGAAGATGAAAACAGCAAACAAGGGCAAGAAGGTCTGAGAGGGAAGGAGAACGACATTTACACGTTTTACAGATTTTTGTTTGGTTTAACTCCAGATTTCTCTTGATAGATCTCTGTGCTTTTGAGACCTGGAAATCTAATTCTGTTTAGACATTTTTTGTCCCAGAAATACAGAAGCTTGAAATGCTGTGAAGGCAGAGCTTCTATTCCTTATGGGATGAAATATTTGAAAAGAGGATAAATCCTCTGTGGTAAGCCATTTGGAAAATCCGACCAAGAATTGGCTTATTTAATTCTCCAGAACCAGAAATGAGTATCTAATAGCTTTTGTAGAACCTTCCAGAATATGTGGGGAAAAAGGGCTATTGCTAAGTGAGCTTTATCTAATATCCCCCCAAGAGTATTCCTAGTGCTTTTTTGAGGAATTAAAGGGAAGCTCCTGGAATTATATATGGATGTCTTTATCCCTAGGGGGACATCAAAGAGCCGGGCACCCCTGATTCTTTATGGAAGTGTTTAAAACTATTTTAATTTTATTACAAGTATTACTAGAGTAGTGGTTTTACTCTAAGATTTCAAAAGTGCATTTAAAATCATACATGTTCCTGCCTGCAAATATATTGTTATTTTGGTGGAGAAAAAATAGTATATTCTACATAAAAAATTAAAGATATTAACTGACAGAAATGTCCTACTTTATTATCTTAATGTTCAGACATCATGAGATTTATTATTTTTTGAAAAATATATTTAACCATTGAGGAACCTTTATGATGTATCACAGAAATCTTCATAGATTCTAACTAGATGGAAAAAGAGCTCTATTTATTTGTGTTCCTAGGCTTAATGAGAATTCTGGGCTTAGAACATCAATGATTAATACCTAGAATTCTTTGTTTTGAGAATATTATGGAGAATGCTCTAAAAATCTAGGGTAAAGATCTAAATTCAAATTTTAAATATATATTTATATTTAAGACATAGGGAAGGCAAAGTTGAACTCACAATTTGACATTTATTTTTAGTGTTATTTATTTCATAACTTATAAAATAATTAATATATACACACACACACTTCTTTTTTCTCTGTACAAAGTGGTTTTAATATCAGCTTTCAAAACTGATCTTATAAAATGTAAATCTAAATTGTAAAATAGTTCAGTTTTAACAGTCCATTCCAAAATGTGTGTTGATTATTCACTTGCTAAAGAGATGTGAGGAATCAGCCTTCAGTGTTTTGGCAGTAGTATGTTTTGGAAGTGAAGAAATTGGAACACCTGATTCTAATTTGGTCTTCATCATTAAAAACAAAACCAAAACACTCCAGGCAGTGCTGTTGGTAGTGCTGAGCCAGGTAGCACACAGACATAATAGCCTAAAGGCTCACATAATTCACATGCTCAGGCCAGGGCAGGGTAAAAATAGCCTTCTGCTTCTTTCAACCCAGTATCACGAAGCACTAGCCCAGTGTTATTATTTGTTTTGTCAAGGTAAGTCTAAGTAAACAAGGAAAATTTCCGCAGAAGGCATGGCGAGGGGAGTATTTTAAATGCAAATGATTACAGAATTTGAATTAGCATGCATCTCTTTGTGTGCATCAGTAATCCAATAATGTATATGTTACCACTACGATCACTTGTTTCTAATAGTTTTTTCGTGTTATATAACATAAATGTATCCACAACCTTAATTAAGATATATTCTTCCTCCCCAAATCATAGTCCTAGGGTCAAGAAACATACTCCTGTGTTTATTGTAAAATAACAACCCCACCCTCAGATTGGAAAAACATGAAACCCTAATGTCTAGGACTTTATTACAACTTTTCAGAATAATCTGTAATGAAAACTCATGCTTAAAACTTTAATGGAAAAGACTGAGCCCCAAATTTTGAACAGTTATTACACCTTACTTGAAGTGCTAATTAAGATAGGAGAGTACATGTGTTGGAATAATGGAAATGGTGATTTCAGCCTAAACGTTCCTGAGAGTAAAGGATCACATGACCTTCAGGAAACTTTGTCTGCCTCCTGGTAGGTGCTTTTCTATCTCCCCCCATCCTTCCCTACCCCTTTTCCCTTTTCTTCCCTCTCTTTTTCTCTCACTGTCACTCTGTCTACACACACTGGCATCTTTTGAACACTAAAAGTAAGCACTGTTTTTTAAAAAAGTAATTATTTGTTGGATCAGATACTTTTATCCCAAGTGAATACCTTCACTGAGATGTGGCCAATGCAATAGTTTCACAGTTAAAACAGTGCATATAAGAAAATAAATCACATACTATTTTTCAAAGATATTAAATGTATTTTGTAACTATTTTCATTTGATCCTTGTAACACGAAATAATACATGGAACGTATCTTTATAATAAAAATGGAGTGCCCTCATTCATCATAGAGGTGCATCTAGTTTGCCCTTAATGAAAGTATACTTGCTATGTGGATTGATAGCACCTTCTTGAAATGGAGGAGCACAGCTGGCTTCATGGATGTGCAATTTTTGCAGTCCCACGGGGCCCTGCACTCTGAAGCACGCTGAGCTCAGTTGAATGTCTGCTTTTTACTTATGTTTTTGAGACACAGTTCCACTTTGTCTCACTTTGTCACCCAGGATGGAGTGCAGTGGCGAAAACATGGCTCACTATAGCCTTGACCTTCCTGGCTGAAGGGATCCTCCCAACTCAGCCTCCCAAGTAGCTGATACTGCAGGCATGTGCCAGCATGTCCAGCTAATTTTTGTATTTTTTGTAGAGACAGGATTTCACCATGTTGCCCAGGCTGGTCTCAAACTCCTGGGCTCAAGCGATCTGCCCACCTCGGCCTCCCAAAGTGCTGGGGTTAGAGGCATAAACCACTATGTCTGGCTGAAATTCTTAATAATTCTTAATAATTTTTGAGCAAGAGGTCCACACTTTCATTTTGCACTGGGTTCCTAAACAGGTTCTGGGTAGGAAGGAAAGTGGCTGAGGATAAAACAGGAGTTGCTTTGCCCTGGTTGAACATTTGGACCAATGATCAGAGTTTCATTTTATGATTGTGTTACTCTGAACAGATTTGTTATTTTTTTCCAGCTACATTTAGAGTTCCTCATGTATATATCACCCCTCTTTTTCCAGTCCATCTAACCACTCCTTTTTTTTGTACCTAGAATCAGTTCTCCTTGCCTTCAAAATCCCTGATAAGTGTCCATTTCTTTATGTATCCTTTGATATGGAAGCCACAAGAATGGCTTTAGCAGCTTATTTTAACCTTATGAATTATACATTCAGGATTTTTTAAATGATTCAGATGCTTTCGATCTGTTAACAATATTTGTAAAACATGTTTCAGTGATACAACATAGGTGAACTAAACCAAAGATGCAAATGCCTTGGAGGAAAAGAAGTTTTATTATAGAGAATCCTGAGATATATCCTTTGGGGTTGTTTAATTTAAAGCCTATCACAAAACAAAGAGAATTGTCGCACTTTAATTCCAACCTCCTACAGTACTTCACAACCCTTAGCATAAGAATCTGAAATTTGTAATAGGTGGTACCTAGTTTGATGCAGTGTTTGCAGTGGTTGTGCAAATGCCTCGTGAAACGGGTTTTCAGTCAGACTTAATGAGAAAATCCAAACTGTCCTATCAAAACTGGCCCACAATAACTGTAATGTGAGGAGAAACAAAGCAAATGTGGGTTTCCTATTGTCGTTGTAAGACATTCTAGGTTCTCAGATTGAAGAGCTACATTCAGCTGATAGTTGACGTCTGTTCCCTCACACATACTGGCTCTCAACACGGCTGCACTTTGGAATCACCTGAGGACCTTTCAGAATCTCTGGTTGAATCATCCTGGCTGTTCATGATTCCAATGTGCAGCTAGGCTGGAGAACCGCTACAAGGCTGATAACTGTAATGGGAGTTTGTAACTTTTACAAAATAATAGATATTTATAATCTTTTGCAATTTTTACTTTTAAATCTATACTAAAATGAGCCAAAGAAGTCTTAACAATGATTTATGGCACAATTGGTTGGTTGAGGCTATCGTTCCATGATTCACAAATAGGTGGTTATGTGGGGTGGTTTTGCACTTGTGGCAATTGGACTACAATTTGGCCTTAAAATTACAGAATTCCTGGTTCTCAGATGGAGAGGAATTGCCTTGAAATTTGCATGTACCAGACTAAGTGCCCAGTATATATGACTGATATTTTCGTGACTCATAGAAGATGTCTGTGGTATAGAGTTTATGCCTACATCTCTATCTTTATTTGGGGCACACATGAGCTTTTGTTAATTATTTCTTACTCGTACTTGTTATAGAATCTGTTTTTGAAAGAAAAAAAAAGAAATTTTTGCTTTGACTTTGTGGTGGATTCACCTTCTTAAAATAATAAATCTAGAGGATATTAGGAACGACATTCACAACAAATATAGTTAGAGGTGATTTTTAAAAAATTTCTGTTCCTGGTTTCCAAATTACATTCACTTTGATTTGATTATATGTTGGTATCTTCCAAATATAGCTTAACTTAGCTATCTAGATGGTATCTTTGACATTTGAAAAGAATAAATACCTGTCAAATCTTGCATTTAGGCTGCAGTTGAATAAAATAAAAGCTTAGGGTGTCAAAAATAAGATAGAGAAATATTATAACATTTTATGATTATTCTTGAAGTCTTTGATACAAAAGGAAAATATGTTGAATAGTTCTTCCAAAAAATATTATTTCCCTCAATATTTTATTTGTAGCCATGTAACTTAAAGAGAACAGAAAATAACTGCAATCAAAAGCATGGTTTAATATCAATCAAAGTGGCACAACAGAATTGATAAGATCTTTATAACAATCAATTGGCTGATATTAAAATATTGATTTTAATTGATCTTTTCAATTAAAGTCTTTATGGTCTGTAACTCATAAAATCAGCATCCACCACAATATATGCTCATTATTGGTTTGTAAGCGTAGATCACCATTGACTCCCACCTGGAAAGACACGTCTATGTCTAAAATCCAGTAGTTTCTTCACATTCTCAGTAGTACACATTGTATATGTATATGTATCAAATTTGGTAGTTTTCAATATGTGTGATATCCTTTGGGGGTTATTTATCTTGCTGGTCCATAGAAGGGGTATACTAGCCCAAGAATCAAGACATCTGAGTTGTAGTTCTAGCTCTGCCCCTGAAGAGCCACCTTACCTGGGCCAAGTTGGCCAGTGTCTCAGTCATGTTTACCACCCATGAAAGGACTGGTTGGTTTGATGTTTCCATTAAGCTCAATGAGTAACTCGAATGGTTACTCTTGAATCTGGATTGGAAAACACTATGCATCTGATGAGATAATTCATAACTGTTTCCCTTTTTTAAATGATACAACCCTAAAAGTGACTGAATTGCCCAAATACTTGAACATGGTAGAGGTAGTTACTCTTATTTTACAGTCTGTGCACTTAAAAATTCCTACGGTGATTGTTACTTTACTGGGGAAAAAAGATGAGGTGAAACTTCCTCCCAAGGAATTAAAATATCTGTAGAAGCCATGGCTTGCTTTTACAATGTGGAAATCATTTGATTTGCTGTAATTCACGCAGATCCCTCCTTTTGTCAGGGGGAAATGATTTGCATCATGTTCTTTTTTCGTACTTCCTGTTTTGATCAGTTGTATGTAAACGTACATTTTTGTTACTTTGGCTGTGCCTGTTAGAATTTATCTTCCATAAAGTATTTCTCCCATTGAGTCTAATGATGTATACTTTGCCTAGGCGTTTCCAAAATTAAATTTATGTAAATGTCTATTTTATATAAAATATGATTAAAATAAGTATGTCTGGTTTCAATCTCTCAAGTACTTCATGGTTAGTACCTACTGATGTCCGTGTCACCAAGTGTGTCTGTTTTAACAATTTTTTTAAAAGGACCATCTTCCTTCCTTCTTTCATTCATTTACTCATTTCATTGCATTGTTCTGTGTGCTTCCTGTCGGCTCTCTTCCCCTTCCTCCACACAGTGCCAATTCAGTACTCGCCCACTCCAGATCCACTCCCCCATCATGCTTAGATGCTGTCACCTCTCTCTTCACAGAGTAAATAAAAGGTAGAAAGCAGATATCCCCCAGTGCCCTGCACTTCATCTATATATTTACCTGCACCTAATTCTATCCTTTCTTTTCTCCTGTTATCATAATGGAAGAGGAGGACCCTAGGTTCTGAATTTTGCCTCTTATGGAACTTCATTCCATTCCTTAACTTCTCCTTCATCTTTTAACTTCTTTCTTTTGCTGATTCTTGTCAAATTGTCAGTTCTTCTCTATCTTAAAGCACATACACAGGTAATCAATACCAAAACAATTTGAAAAAAAAAAATCCTTCTCTATTTCATGTTATCTGTAGCTGCTATCACATCGCCGTCTGTCCTTCACAGCCAAGCTTTTTGAATAGCAGATCACAGTTGTCCAATGCTAGTGAAGATGTCCAAATTCAAGACAGATTTGCCGTACATCACAAGTCACCACTTTCTGGGGGGTAGTCCAGCCCACTCCTCTCCTTGATATCCTTTCCTTTTCTGAAGTTATTTTAAACATAAAAAGAGGATTCTTCCATTTGGATGTTTTAATATAACTACAAACTCGATTTATTTTTAAACCATTACTTTATTAGAACATTTGAGTCTAAAACTAATGGCCTGACTTTTTTTTTTTTTGAGATGGAATCTGACTCTTGTTGCCCAGGCTGGAGTGCAGTGGTACAATCTTGGCTCACTGCAACCTCCGCCTTCTAGGTTCAAGAGATTCTCATACCTCAGCCTCCCATAGCTGGGATTACAGGCATGTGCCACCACACCCAGCTAATTTTTTTTTTTTTAATTATTTCTAGTAGAGATAGAATTTCACCATGTTGGCCAGACTGGTCTCGAACTCTTGACTTCAGGTGATCCGCCTGCCTCAGCGTCCCAAAGTGCTGGGATTACAGGCATGAGCTACCGAACCTGGCCTATGGCCTGGCTATTAATGGTATATAATTCTTATTGAATGGCTCTTTTTCCACTTAATGGAAAGGCATTATTCTGTGAGGCCTGTAAGGGACTAAACCTTGGTGTATAACAATAGGGTCTCAGTTGAAGCTGTGGGTTTTGAACTCTGGAAAAAAAGGGAGTTGTCCTGTAACAGGAAATGGGACAGTGCCCCCACCGCATGGAGATTCCCAGGTTTGAAACAAAGAAACCACAGAATATGCTGCAAAGCTGTGTGCCATGGGCAGAAGAGTGAAAGGGGACAGCACCTGTGAGCCTCACGCAAGGGCTGGCCATGGTATGACCAGCAACTTGAATATTGCTGGCCTGACCATTCTTACACGGTACATGTTCACCTTCTAGTTCTTTCCGTTTTGTTTAGGAAAGACCTTTTGGTGGGTTTTATCTTACCTCTTGCTAAAAAGAAAGAGGGCTTTGGGTCCATGTGGGGGCTCTGAGCTTTTACTGGAGAATGGCGTGGCCCTGGAGCTGGCACGGTGGTTCAAATGGTCACCCCCATGTGATGACTATAGGGAGGAGAGTAGTGAAGGCCACTGTTCAGGCAGCCACTACACCTGGACATTCCCTGAACAGTACTGAAGCCTGGAGGTTCGATGTTTTATTTTCACAGAAGAGCTGCTTACCTTAAGAGCATGCTGGATACCCCTTACCCCCTAGACACCCACGCATGAAACCAACGAGTCATCTACTCAAACTGTCATCCGAGGTGTCTTTCCTTGAAATAAATACTCAAAGGAAAATAGTGCTACTCTCAAGAACAGCACAGGCCCATAGAACTATTGGTGATGACAGAATATTCTATATTTGTGCTGTTCAACATGGTAGCCACTAGGCAAGGTGGCTACTGAGCACTTGAAATGTATCTAGTGTGACTAAAGGACTGAATTTTTAACTAGATTTCCTGTTAATTGATTTTAATTTAAATAGCCACATATGGCTAATGTCTGCCACATTGGTCAGTGGAGCTCTAGAGCTTTTTAGTGTAGTGGAACTCAGGACATAAGAATCACAGGAACTAGCATTGACAACATGGTGAACTGCACCTCAAATACAAAAAATGAGCGGGCGTGGTGGCATGCTCCTGTAGTCCCAGCTACTTGAGAGGCAAAGATGGGAGAATCGCTTGAGCCCAGGAGGTTGAGGCTGCAGTGAACCAAGATTGCACCACTGCACTCCAGCCTGGGTGATACGGTGAGACCTTGTTTTAAAAAAACCAAAGCAAAAAAAATCACTGAAACCGCTTTCAGGTTCATGAAACAAGAAGGTTTGAGATGTATGTTTCAAGTTTGAGTTCCAGTCACATTTAAAAAAAAATTCTTTTTTTCTTTTCAGAGACAAGGTCTCGCTGTGTTGCCCAGAGTGGAGCACAGTGGCTTTTCATGGGTGAGATCTCACTACTGAACTGCAAGGGAGTTTGGAACTGCCCCATTTCTGACCTGGGCTAGTTCACCTTTCCTTAGGCAACCTGATGGTGCCCTGTTCCAGGAAGGTCGCCATATTAATACTGAACTTAGTGTGAACAGACTCCAGATTGGCATAGTGCCGTTCAACCCAGAACTGGGCTCAAGCCATCCTCCTGCTTCAGCCTCCTCAGTAGCTGGGACTATAGGCCACATGCCACAACGCCAGGCATCATTCACTTTTTTTAGGCTTTTCATCAAAAGGTGTCCATTTACCCTCTGTTCTCTCCTACAGTCACAGAGGTCATTGTACGCAGTAGATTGTCACCTGCTTGTACCTGTGCTTACATTATCTCCACCTTGACTGCCTTCTGTTTTCCTATCTACCTGTTAATCTCCCACCTGTCCCCCTTAGTTTATGTACCCTCCTACCTCAAGAAGCTTTTATTTCTATTTTACATGAAAGTAAAATAGAGCACTTGAAAGTAAAATCCTCCAACTGGCACTGGAGGACTGGTGGCCAGGTTATTTGATATATATATATATAGAATGTCCACTTAGCCTTGCCCTGATTTTCTGACAAAATGTAAGACCATTACAAATTCTGGCTTTATTTGTCTTCTAAATTCAGCCTTACAAAATAATGTTCATGGAAAACCGTGACATCTCACCAATAGATTAATTTTAATCATCTTAAATGATGGATTCTACAGCTTTTGGCCCATTCTGCTGAAATGGAGGACAGTACTGCCACCCAGAAAATGATGTCAGCTCGAGCCTGATCTTTCCTATTCACTCTTTGAAAACTCTAGAGGGTCAAGGGCTTCAACAAGCTTCTTAGAAGTGGCAGTATTGTACTAAGCTTCATGAGCCTCCGCCTTTCAGCAGTCCTGCCTGTGTTTCCTGTGGGGAACCAGCTTCATTGCCCCTGAGCTTGAACCGCATTCCCCAATCTGAGACAGAATTCGCAGGGCTAAGCGTTCCAGGCCACTGATTGGCTTGCTCCGGATCTGCTGGCAGGAACCTCTGCACACGTGTGAGCACCCCTGCCGCCCCTTGGGCCACCTCGCGCCAGTCTCTAAGGCTGGGTGGCGGGGCGCTGTGACAGCAGGGACGACCAGAGAGTGGCGGCAGCTCACAGTGATCAAATGATCGTGAAGAGGGACACCTGTGAACCCAGGTGCCACGGCAGGTGCTGCCCATAGGCGCCACGGGAGGGAATAAAGGGCGCTGCCCCGCTTTTCCCCCAGAGTTTTCGCAGCCTGCAGGGAGGGAGGACGTGCGAGGCCGAAGCGTGGAGGCTATGGGTGTGCTGGCCAGTGCTGGTTTGTTGCTATTGCTGGTCATCGGCCACCCCAGAAGCCTAGGTGAGCCCAGGGCCCTGGGCACCAGGACCGCGGAGGAGGCTGAGCCTGCTGGAGAGGGAAGATTTCATTACTCCTTGCCTCAGGAAGTCAGGGTGGTATCGCCACACCTGAGGCATTTGGGAAGAAAGGGTGGGGGATGGTGCATGCTCAGATGTCCCTAAAGGAAGGCCTGGGCCAGATTTCCTTTTTGAAATTTTTTGGATTCTAGAGTTCAAATTTGTAGGCACACCTGATAATCGTGTGTGTACTAAGGAGCCTCCTCCAAGGAAACCTAACCAAGTAAAAGTAACTTAAAGTCAAATATCTCCCTTCCAGAGTAGTATATGTTATTCCCCAGTATCTTTGTTTTGTTTTGTTTGTTTGTTTGTTTGTTTGAGACAGGGTCTTGCTCTGTCGCCCAGGCTGGAGTGCAGTGGTGCGATCATGGCTCCCTTAATCTCCAGGGCTCATGTGATCCTCCTGCCTCTGCCTCTTAAGTAGATGGGACCACAGGTACGGGTCACCACACCTGGCTAATTTTTACATTTTTTTTTTTTTTGTAGAGATGGGGTCTTACGTTGCCCATGGTCCTGAACTCCTGGGTTCAAGTGATCAATCCATCTGGGCCTCCCAAAGTGCTGGGATTACAGGCGTGAGCCACTGCACGTGGCCCCTGGTATCTTTAACACAACCTAAATTTGCATCTTCCCAAAGTAAGCCCCAAGTCACGTACCAGAGGCAGCACTGGCTCCTTCCTGCCCAGTGGTAACACAGGCTGAAAGGGAGCAGACAGGAGGCAAATTCTGGTCAACCCAGGTGACTGTGGGATATTCTGAAGACAATATTGAGAGAAGAATGCGATAGTCTGCAGCTAAGTGCTATCAGAACGTCTGTGCCAGGCCAGGAAAATCCAAACGGGAAATCTTGGTAAAGTGAACTCTTAAATAAGGCTCTGTGTGTCCACACACACACACGTGCTCTTCTACACAGGACTGAAGTGTGGAATTCGCATGGTCAACATGAAAAGTAAGGAACCTGCCGTGGGATCTAGATTCTTCTCTAGAATTAGTAGTTGGAGAAATTCAACAGTGGCTGGACATCCATGGCAGGTCAGTACAACAAAGGCATTGATTTCTTAATGAGAAAACGGTGAAATATTTCCTTTGTTTCAAAAGCAAGAATCCACGTTGATTTGTGGTTTTTCTCCTGACCCCCTCTAGCTCTCTACCAAAAAGTCTACTTCATAGGAACTATCTTACTATCCAATTTATGTCAGTATTTTAAGAATATTATGTCAGATTAGAAAAGTTGATCTCCAGTGTTTCGGATGGAGACACATCTGTGGGGAGACATAATAGCTGCGTTTGTAACTTTCTTCTCGGGCAGGTCTCCCTAAAATCACATGAGCACCACTTCTGCGGAGGAAGCTTGATTCAAGGAGATCGTGTTGTCACAGCAGCACACTGCCTGGACAGCCTCAGTGAGTAAGTTGTGGATTTCCATTACTTGTCAGGCCTTGATTCCTGGCTATGGGACTGGGAGATTTGTTGCTCTAAATAGCAGGTTCATTCTCAGTTCCTTTCTTAATTTTGCCTCCCAGTGCACCCACCCACTGATCTTCCTGATTCCCAGAAATGTGTGTCTGTCCCAAGATTTCCAGTGCTTCCTGTTCTACTGAATTAAACAATCCTAGACATCATCTATAATTTATGGATTTAGTGCTTGGGTAGAGGTGGTGGTTACTTACTGTAATAAAGCATTAACAAGAAATGTTAAATGGATGCTCCGAAGTTTTAATCAGCTGGGTTTAAATCATTAGGTGGGAAAAAGCTGCAGAAATTACATATATTTGACCAGATTAATAGAGGGTACTAATAAGAGAAAAGAAGGAACAGTTCTAGAAAGCAACTTTTATATCCTGTTACAAATGGCATAGCATGTATGAACTAAGGTTTGTATATCAAAGAAGTAAAGGAGGCAATATTTAATTACTTGACTCAGAAAAATGGAAACATGATGAAAACCATGACTTTTTCTAGATTTAAAAAAAATGACCATTGGTAACACTCAATAAATAAAGAAAACCTTCTTCAAAGACTCAGGGATGCTTAAAGGTGCATTAATCACTCTTCATTTAATTACATCAAACCAAGAAGACTTGTGTAGGGGAAACAACTATTTATGAAACATTTATCTTTGGTTTTAGGAAGCAACTGAAGAACATAATTGTGACTTCTGGGGAGTACAGCCTCTCTCAGAAGGATGAGCAAGAACAGAATATTCCTGTCTCAAAAATTATTACCCATCCTGAATACAACAGCCATGAATATATGAGTCCTAATATTGCACTGCTGTATCTAAAACACAAAGTCAAGTTTGGTGAGTACAGAGAGTTAGAATATTAAAAATGCAATGGAGGAAAACTGCTAATTATGTACAAGTTAACTTTAATGTCTGTGTGGCTGTCTAGTAATAGAATAGCTCAGCTTTGTTTCTTTTTAAAATAATTTTGCTCAGTCTATAACCTATTAAAAAAATACTGTATAAGCTACGTATCCCAGCCACAAATTATTTATGCTTAACCTAACAACCAACATTTTTTTCCCTTTCATTTATTTCTATTGATACATATTAGAAGTACATATTTTCAGGGTACATGTGATAATGTGATACATTCATATAATCAAATCAGGGTAATTAGGATATCTATGACCTTAAATATTTATCTTTTTGTATATGCTAGGAACGCTGGAATTATTTCTCTGATCTATCAAATATCAGGTGTATATTTGTATCCATTAATCAACCCCACTTCATCCTCCCCTCCTCCCTGCCCTTCCCTGCCTCTCATAACCACAGGTTTACTCTCTATCTTCATGAGATTCAGTATTTTAGCTCACACATGAGGGAGAATATGTGATATTTGTTTTTCTGTGCTTGGCTTATTTCACTTAATATCCATGTTCAGTTTCATCTGTGTTGTTACAAATGACAAGATTTCATTCTTTTTATGGCTGAATAATATTCCATTGTGTGTATATACTACATTTTCTTTTTCATTCATCCATTGATGAACAACTTAGGTTAAGTCCATATTTTGGCCAACTGGTATTTTAAGGACTCCTGTTTCTTGGCTGGGCTCAGGACTCCTGTTTCTTGGCTGGGCTCCATTCTAACTACCTACCTATATTCATCTCTAACCAAAAAGCTTGGAACATTTGAAAATGTTTTCGGAGACTTCTTTCTGTCATTACTATGAACAAGATATACAACACTCTCTCAACACAGGTAATATAAACTTTCTGGGTAAAATACTAAAAGACCCCCTCCTTTTTTTAAAATGCAAGAAAAGGAAGTGTTATGCGGCCAAAAACAAAGCACAAATCCAGAGTAGTTAGTCAGGCCACTGCCCTTGAGAGATCAAATTGATCTTTAAGATCCTAGAGATTTACCTGGCCGTGAGAGGAATTGTAAAGAACCTGGAAATTTCTGAAAGGTGATGCTTTGAAAGATAGGGGGAGGGAGTTTTGCATGTTATGCTACATAAAGTGAGGGAATAAGGGCACTTACTTGTCTCAACCTTGGCTCTGGACAGAGGGTTCTCAGAAGAATCTGTAATCATGAGCCAGGCCTCACTCAGGTTTGATGCTGGAATTGACATCACCTGTGTGGCACAAACACTCCAAGGCAAAATTTTAAAGTGGTTCCAGGTGAGTAATCAGCCTCTGGCAGAAGCAAAAATAAATCCTCTCTGAGAGAATGAAATTTAAATCCCAGCTTTAATATATTCCCATAAAGCTTTAATGAATTCGAGCACAGAAACGTGCAGAGAAATTTGCCATTGAAAATAGAGTCTGAAGCATTAACAATCAGAATCAGACCTTCAAACGTTACAAATTTCAAGATAGAGAATAGAAAATGAGTATATTAAGGTTTAAAGAAGTGAAAGTGTACTGAAAATGATTGAGCCAGAGGAAACTATTAGATGAAAGGGAAATTTGAAAATAAGCCAGTAAAATGTGAAAACATAAAAATGTAATTGGAATTAGAAACTCAATAGAATACTTATCTACCAGATTAGATTAGGTGTATGGAACTAGACAATCTGAAATAATTACCCAAAGGAGACAATGAGGGTAAGAGACAGAGAAGATAGAGTGTAATAAACATTCAATTTGAAGTTTATAAAGGGTATGGATATTGGTGGAGAGTGACTGTAATTTAAGAGAAAGTGGCTGAGGATTGGTCATAATAGATATCCAAATCTTTAGATTTAAAGAGCTTAGTAACTCCAACTATGATACAAAAAATAATTATATATCTAGACATGTGCAAAACTGTAGCACACTAAAGGAAAGGATCCCAAAAGAATCTAGAAGGAAAAAGACACATTACCAAAAATGGAATGTTATTGATTTCTCAACAGCAGTAAGTGAATGTCAGGAGATAGTAGATGATCAAAATACTGAGAATAACTCAAACCGTAAGTGTATATAAGAGGAAACTATGGCACCATCTTTTCTTTCCTTTATAGAAAACCTCTACTAAGAGCCATCTATGTTAGTTATATCAATTTCGTTTCCTCAATTCTCATAGCTGGATGTATTAGGTTAAGATGTCTGTTCCACATTTAAGTGGATCAGACTTTCACTCCACTGTTCCATAAATTTGGTCTTGTCACAGTCACTAATGACCTCTATGTTGCTAAATTCAAAGTAACTTCTCAATTCCCATATTTCTGGATAAGAGTTTTAGCAGAATTGCTCATATGTTCTTGGAAATATTTTCTTCACTTGAATTCTGGGAATCCGTTAGTTATTCTCCTACCCTATTGTACCCTTTCTTAGTCTTCTATGATGATTCTTCCTATTCTCCTTGACTTCATATTGTTGGAGTGCCCAGGCTCAACCCTGGACATCTTATTCACTAGTTGTGCTCATTCTCTTAGTGATCTCATCCAGGATCAATAATTTAAACATCTAAATCCAAAAAACTTTGGATTCATCCTTGATTCTTCCTTCTCTGACACTGTACATCCAATGAGTCAGAAAATCCTGTTGCTTCTTCCTCACTCACTTCACGCTTTTGCCATCTTGTTCCAGGCAATACTACCATCATTTCTTGCCTGGGTTAATTTTAATGGTCTCTGAAATTTACTCAAGCTGCTGCTTCTGTCTTCCTAATGTTTGTTATTAACCCAGTGACCAGAATGATACTTTTTAATAGGTAAATCAGATTATATCACCCTATTCAAACAACTTCAATGGTTCTCCATTACATTTAGATGAAAATCAATGTCATTATTATCTGACATACCCTCTTTCCTAGTCCTACATCTAACCTCTGATTTGTTTATTTTTTTATGAAACTTACTTAATCTGCTCCAGTCATCCTGGCCTCCCACTGTCCCCTAAACATGTATGCATGATCCTGCAGCAAGGAGTGTTTCTTCATCAAATGACTTCTACCCAGATAACTGCATGATTCCTTTCCTCAGCTTCAAGACTTTGCTCAGATGTCACCTGCTCAATGAGACTTTCCATGATCATCATATTTGAAATGACTCCTTCCATGCCATTCTCCCTAATCTCCAGACTAATCTCCTTTATCCTATTATTTTCCATAGCATTTATTTACCACTGAACAACGTATTATATTTGCTATTTGTTTCTTCTCCCTTCACCCAACACACAAACACAAATATACACACTCATGTAGGTTCTACCAAGACAGAAATATTTTTCTTTCTGTTCATTCATTGAGATCTAAAAGAGTGCTTGCCACATGATAATTTGATCATCTTGTTCTACTATCTTCTAACATTCACTTACTGCTGTTGAGAAGTCTATAACATTCCTTTTTTGGTAATATGTTTTTTTCCTTCTAGACTTTTTTGGGATCCATTCTTTGTTTGTAGTGTGCTACATTTTCAGCACATGTCTAGATATAAAATTATTTTTTGTATCATAGTTGGAGTTACTGAGCTTTTTGCTAAGGATTTGGATATCAATTGTGATCAATCCTCAGCCACTTTCTCTTAAATTTCAGGTCTCTCCCCACCATTATCCATATTTTTTCTAAATTTCCAGGTTCTTTACAGCTCCTCTTATGGCCAGGTAAATTTCTAGGATCTTAAAGATCAATTCAATCTCTCAAAGGCAGGGGCCTGGCTAATTCCTCTGGATTTGTGCTCAATAGCTGTCGAGTGAAAAACTATCCTTTCAAAACAAAGTCATAGTCTAAAATGTTAGTAGATTGGGGGGCTCATGGTGGTGTGCAGAACAATTGGCCTTATGTTTTTCCTTGTTTTACTTTTTCTGCATTTCTCTAAATTTCTATAAATACAAAACAGTTTTTTGGGGGGGGGGCCAAAACTTAAAATATGTCACCATTACATTTAGGAAGAAAGTGTAGAAACCATAAAATCAATAGATTTCACTTTTCCAAATATATTCAACATGGTGTATTTATCCATGAACCTCATGCCTTTGTTGTTGTTTTCTCAGGAACTGCTGTTCAGCCAATCTGTCTTCCTGACAGTGATGATAAAGTTGAATCAGGAGTTATTTGCTTGTCCAGTGGATGGGGCAAGATTTCCAAGAGTAAGGGACATCAAAATGACTTAATACTTCTTCCAGATCTCTGTATGTCCAGGGGAAGCAGAAATAATTTTCTTGACCATGAGTTGTACATTTATCATTTTTTATCCCTAATTTCTGACACAACGAAGATTTCTGGTTATCCTCAGCATCAAAAGGCTTATACTTCTTAAAAGGCTATTCATATCACTCCTGCGTGCTGCCAATTTGGTTAGGTATGGCAGAAAAAGGAAGCTGGATAGAGCTGCGATAGATGAGGAGGTATAAGGCAAAAGGATGATCAGGAAATAGTAATAATAGTTAAGCTTCTTTGTCTTTAATATTGTGACTTTTTTAAAAAGTCAGACTCAGAAACAAAAAGTAGAAGAGTAAATACCACGGGTTTGAGAGTGAAAGAAAAGGGAAGATGTTGTTCAAAGGGTGTAAATGTGGAATTGTATGACACGTAAGTTCTGGAAATCCAATATACTGCATGGGAACTATAGTTAATATATTGAATACTTGAAATTTGCTAAGAGGGTAAATGTTAAGTATTCTCATTACAAAAAAGTTAACTCTGTGAGGTGATGTAATGTTAATCAGCATGATTGTGGTAATCATTTTACAATGTATACATATACTAAAACATCACTTTGTACTCCTTGAATAAATACAATTTTTATTTGTCAACCTCAAAGTTTGACAAAAATACATTGTGATTTTTTATTTTATAAAGAATTTTAGGCAGGGTGCAGTGACTCACGCCTGTAATTCTAGCACTTTGGAAGGCCAAGGCAGGAGGATGGGAGCCCAGCAGTTGAAGACCAACCTGGATAGCATAGGAAGACCTTGTCTACACACACACACACACACACACACACACAAATTAAAAATTAGCAAACCATGGTGGCATGCCTGTAGTCCCAGCTACTTGGGAAACTGAGGTGGGAGAATCACTTGCTCCCAGGAGGTTGAGGCTACAGTGAGCCTTGATTGTACCATTGCACTCCAGCCTGAGTGACAGAGGGACATCTTGTCTCAAAATAGAGATTGTTATAAAACATTTCTGTATTGACCAAAGTTTTCCTCTGTTGGGGAAACATTTAAGCATTTGTTTAGAGAAGCCACAATTGTACAATTGCCTATGTTACCTTGAAAATCTGCTGAATATTTTTAAAATGTCCTCTGCCATGTATCTGATGTTTAGAAGTGAATATGATTCACACCTAAAAACAATTTTACTTCTACATGTGGTTAAAAATCTGTTTGATTGGGAGGCCGAGACGGGCGGATCACGAGGTCAGGAGATTGAGACCATCCTGGCTAACACGGTGAAACCCCGTCTCTACTAAAAATACAAAAAACTAGCCGGGCGAGGTGGCGGGCGCCTGTAGTCCCAGTTACTCCGGAGGCTGAGGCAGGAAAATGGCGTAAACCCGGGAGGTGGAGCTTGCAGTGAGCTGAGATCCGGCCACTGCACTCCAGTCCGGGCTACAGAGCAAGACTCCGTCTCAAAAAAAAAAAAAAAAAAAAAAAAAAAAAAAAAAAAAAAAAAAAAAATTCTGTTTGAAATAGTTCTAAACTTGTAGACTTCTCATTAATTTGTTTCCATGAGGATATTGTGTACTAACTTATCTGTCCTCTCTCTGCAGCATCAGAATATTCAAATGTCCTACAAGAAATGGAACTTCCCATCATGGATGACAGAGCGTGTAATACTGTGCTCAAGAGCATGAACCTCCCTCCCCTGGGAAGGACCATGCTGTGTGCTGGCTTCCCTGATGCGGGAGTGAATGCCTGCCAGGTACAAAAGTGTAAACCAGCCTAGTTGTTTAGCAACATGTGGGTGAAAGTAGATTCTGCCTTTCTGCAAAAGAAGCTCCTGTTTCTTCTGTTACTGTGTCAAAATTCCTTTTCCCTTCATCTTTTCATCTGATTTCTACTGAAAAAGTGTACTTGACCTAAGCAGAAAGAATTATTTCCTGTCTCCACATCCATTCCTACTCCTACACTTCTCTTATTTTGGTGGGTTGGGGAAAGGGATTAGTTTGAACGTGTCCAACCTAATGGAATCAAGCAAGATGACCACTTTCACAATCTTATTAGGTCCAGCTATGAATTCTTCGTTTCACATATTAAGCATTGTGGATATTTTTTTCCTTTGGTGCAGAATATAGTTGCACAAAATTTGACCAAAGATACATAACTTTGGTCACAGTTGTGTAAGAGGTATTGGGAATGACCACAATCTCCCAAGACTGACACAACTTCACAATGAATACCAGTCTTCACAAGATATTTAGAGGGGACAAGAAGACCAATTTTTGAAACACAAGAGTTTTCAGTTTTAGATAGGTCTTCCAAGTAAATTATCTTCTCTTTTAAGGTAGAGCAGCAAGGAGTCATTATTCTTTGCCAAAAAGCAGCTTGAAAATGTTGAGGGAAGATCTCTGAAATTATCTGTCGGAAGGACTTTTGAGTTTTTCTTAGAGGCAATGACAGGAGTTTGGAAGGGAGGAGACTGAAACTTACACTTATGCCACTTTCTAAATTGGAAAACAGATAGGTTAAAGGTGCTTTTTGCTATCTGCATTCATTATAGGCAATCCTTTTTTGGATGAAACCCTCTACACCTTTTGAGAAGAGTTTAATCTGACACAAAGTTGTCTGAAACATAGTCTTAAAGCAGCATAGATTCTGGAATGTTATTGAAGATGCAATCCTAAAATCTTGGGTTCTTTATTCTGTAGGATAAGAGCCAGTGTGGTCCTTTACATATATCCCCAGAGATAAAATTAGGTTTCCCAGGTTTCCCTTTTTTTTTTTTTTTTTTTCCGAGACAGAATCTCACTCTGTTGCCCAGGCTGGAGTGTAATGGCACAATCTTGGCTCACTGCGACTATGCCTCCCAGGTTCAAGCGATTCTCCTGCCTTAGCCTCCTAAGTAGTTGGGATTATAGGCACCCGCCACCACGCCCAGCTAATTTTTTTTGTATTTTTAGTAGAGACAGGGTTTCACCATGTTGGTCAGGCTGGTCTTGAACTCGTGACCTCAGGTGATACACCATCTCTGCCTCCCAAAGTGCTGAGATTACAGGTGTGAACCGTGCGCCCGGCCCAGGCTTTCTGTTCTTAAAGCCTTGAGGCCTTGAACTATCTTGGGGGATCTATTCACTGATGCTCTATAGGACTGGAAGATGACCTAGTCTTTCCTGCAATTCCAGGTGACAAGCTATAGTAGAAGCATCTATCTATACTACCTCCCTTCCAACAATTTTTAGAATGTACATGGTGGTGAAAAAAAAAAAATGAAGAAAAAGTGTTAACCTGACAAGATTGCAGCCAATAGGTATAAAGAGATTTTATCTTGATTAAAAGATTGTGCCTTGAAACTAACGATAAGGACACAAGAAAATGGATAAACAAAAAGTTGATGGACGATGAGTAGTGGACTTCTTTGCCTCTACCTCTTTTCACTTTGTGATGAGTGCTGATGTTTGCAGAAATGATGAAATATTTTACACTGTGGCTATTTTCAAATTTTCTCTTTTTTTGTACCATGAAAGAGGGACTCTGGAGGACCACTGGTTTGTAGAAGAGGTGGTGGAATCTGGATTCTTGCTGGGATAACTTCCTGGGTAGTCGGTTGTGCTAGAGATTCAGCTCCTCTAAGAAATAACCATATGAAGGCATCACTTGTCATTTTCTCCAAAGTGTCTGAGTTGATGGATTTTATCACTCAGAACCTGTTCACAGGTAGGCGAATTCTTTTCTTCCTCATCTCATCCTAACTCAAGGGTAGTTACTCTGCTATGTTGCAATATTATCAGAACTAAGCTTTAGAACAAAGCAAGAATAAGGCTGGTTTTAAATTCTTAGTCCAATGTAGATACTTGTGTCTCTGAAACCCTGAGTATAGAAATCTGTCAATATAACTTGAACAAACCAAATCCCTGTATAAAATTTTCATGAGATGCGTTTTTGCATTTATGAGATTTTATTAACAGACCTTGAGAATAGACTCATTAGGGGATTCTTTCTTCTTCTTCTTTTTTTTTTTTTTTTTTTTTTTTTTTTTTTTTTTTTTTTTAAGACGGAGTCTCGCTCTGTCGCCCAGGCTGGAGTGCAGTGGCCGGATCTCAGCTCACTGCAAGCTCCGCCTCCCGGGTTTACGCCATTCTCCTGTCTCAGCCTCCCGAGTAGCTGGGACTACAGGCGCCCGCCACCTCGCCTGGCTAGTTTTTTGTATTTTTTAGTAGAGACGGGGTTTCACCGTGTTAGCCAGGATGGTCTCGATCTCCTGACCTCGTGATCCGCCCGTCTCGGCCTCCCAAAGTGCTGGGATTACAGGCTTGAGCCACCGCGCCCGGCCTCTTTCTTCATTTTTTCAGTTGGCACAGTTTTTCTCTGTACTACTTAAGAATACTAAAAATAAATCACTCATCTCCCACTTTGCCCGCTCAACCTTGTTAATTTACTTGGCAATAGTGAAAAAATGAGGGAGGCATTGGAGAGTTAATTTGGCTCTGTGACACTAAAATCTAAATTAGGAAAATGTGGGCCTGGAGATACTAAACCTGTCCTCTGCAGAATGAAAGAGGCCTGAGAGAACACAGCTTTCCGGAACAAGCAGTTGAATGTAGGAATCAAGTATTTTTTAAAATGACAAGACCCAGAGCCCCAGAACATAGTGCTCTCTCCATCCTCCATCCCTTTCTCATGGCAGTCCAAGGGCAGCCACCTGACTGAGGGCTTTTAGAAGTGGTGCTGTGGATCCAAACACAGGCCAGCACTTCCT